>NW_027437619.1:0-346526 GCF_965140245.1 Athene noctua | reverse complement strand
AATAGGCAGCGAATTGCCGGCTAGCAGCTTCCCTGTGGCCGGGAAGTGCAAACGTACACGTTTTCGGCCGAAAACGCGTTTTCCGGAGAAAAAGCACACCATGGCTCTTTCTGAGAAAAAGCAAGCACGGAGGACGAGAATCGCTTTTGCCCTGCGTAGCGTTCCGGGCAGCGGGTAGAACCAGGCAGAGAATTCCCGGCTAGCAGCTTCCCTGTGGCCGGGAAGTGCAAACGTACACGTTTTCGGCCGAAAACGCGTTTTCCGGCGAAAACGCACACCACGGCTCTTTCTGAGAAAAAGCAAGCACGGAGGACGAGAATCGCTTTTGCCCTGCGTAGCGTTCCGAGCAGCGGGTAGAAATAGGCAGCGAATTCCCGGCTAGCAGCTTCCCTGTGGCGGGGAAGTGCAAACGTACACGTTTTCGGCCGAAAACGCGTTTTCCGGCGAAAAAGCACACCATGGCTCTTTCTGAGAAAAGCAAGCACGGAGGACGAGAATCGCTTTTGCCCTGCGTAGCGTTCCGGGCAGCGGGTAGAACCAGGCAGAGAATTCCCGGCTAGCAGCTTCCCTGTGGCCGGGAAGTGCAAACGTACACGTTTTCGGCCGAAAACGCGTTTTACGGCGAAAACGCACACCACGGCTCTTTCTGAGAAAAAGCAAGCACGGAGGACGAGAATCGCTTTTGCCTGCGTAGCGTTCCGAGCAGCGGGTAGAAATAGGCAGCGAATTCCCGGCTAGCAGCTTCCCTGTGGCGGGGAAGTGCAAACGTACACGTTTTCGGCCGAAAACGCGTTTTCCGGCGAAAAGCACACCACGGCTCTTTCTGAGAAAAAGCAAGCACGGAGGACGAGAATCGCTTTTGCCCTGCGTAGCGTTCCGGGCAGCGGGTAGAACCAGGCAGCGAATTCCCTGCTTGCAGCTTCCCTGTGGCGGGGAAGTGCAAACGTACACGTTTTCGGCCGAACACGCGTTTTCCGGCGAAAACGCACACCACGGCTCTTTCTGAGAAAAAGCAAGCACGGAGGACGAGAATCGCTTTTGCCCTGCGTAGCGTTCCGGGCAGCGGGTAGAACCAGGCAGAAAATTCCCGGCTAGCAGCTTCCCTGTGGCCGGGAAGTGCAAAGGTACACGTTTTCGGCCGAAAATGCGTTTTGCGGCGAAAACGAACACCACGGCTCTTTCTGAGAAAAAGCAAGCACGGATGACGAGAATCGCTTTTGCCCTGCGTAGCGTTCCGGGCAGCGGGTAGAAATAGGCAGCGAATTCCCGGCTAGCAGCTTCCCTGTGGCGGGGAAGTGCAAACGTACACGTTTTCGGCCGAAAACGCGTTTTCCGGCGAAACGCACACCACGGCTCTTTCTGAGAAAAAAGCAAGCACGGAGGACGAGAATCGCTTTTGCCCTGCGTAGCGTTCCGGGCAGCGGGTAGAACCAGGCAGAGAATTCCCGGCTAGCAGCTTCCCTGTGGCGGGGAAGTGCAAACGTACACGTTTTCGGCCGAAAACGCGTTTTCCGGCGAAAACGCACACCACGGCTCTTTCTGAGAAAAAGCAAGCACAGAGGACGAGAATCGCTTTTGCCCTGCGTAGCGTCCGGGCAGCGGGTAGAACCAGGCAGAGAATTCCAGGCTAGCATCTTCCCTGTGGCGGTGAAGTGCAAACGTACACGTTTTTAGCCGAAAACGCGTTTTCCGGCGAAAAAGCACACCACGGCTCTTTCTGAGAAAAAGCAAGCACGGAGGACGAGAATCGCTTTTGCCCTGCGTAGCGTTCCGGGCAGCGGGTAGAACCAGGCAGAGAATTCCCGGCTAGCACCTTCCCTGTGGCCGGGAAGTGCAAAGGTACACGTTTTCGGCCGAAAACGCGTTTTCCGGCGAAACGCACACCACGGCTCTTTCTGAGAAAAAGCAAGCACGGAGGACGAGAATCGCTTTTGCCCTGCGTAGCGTTCTGAGCAGCGGGTAGAAATAGGCAGCGAATTGTGGGCTAGCAGCTTCCCTGTGGCGGGGAAGTGCAAACGTACACGTTTCCGGCCGAAAACTCGTTTCCCGGAGAAAAAGCACACCATGGCTTCTTTCTGAGAAAAAGCAAGCACGGAGGACGAGAATCGCTTTTGCCCTGCGTAGCGTTCCGGGCAGCGGGTAGAACCAGGGAGAGAATTCCCGGCTAGCAGCTTCCCTGTGGCGGGGAAGTGCAAACGTACACGTTTTCGGCCGAAAACGCGTTTTCCGGCGAAAACGCACACCACGGCTCTTTCTGAGAAAAAGCAAGCACGGAGGACGAGAATCGCTTTTGCCCTGCGTAGCGTTCCGGGCAGCGGGTAGAACCAGGCAGAGAATCCCGGCTAGCAGCTTCCCTGTGGCTGGGAAGTGCAAACGTACACGTTTTCGGCCGAAAACGCGTTTTCCGGCGAAAACGCACACCACGGCTCTTTCTGAGAAAAAGCAAGCACGGAGGACGAGAATCGCTTTTGCCCTGCGTAGCGTTCCGGGCAGCGGGTAGAACCAGGCAGAGAATTCCCGGCTAGCAGCTTCGCTGTGGCCGGGAAGTGCAAACGTACAAGTTTTCGGCCGAAAACGCGTTTTCCGGCGAAAACGCACACCACGGCTCTTTCTGAGAAAAAGCAAGCACGGAGGACGAGAATCGCTTTTGCCCTGCGTAGCGTTCCGGGCAGCGGGTAGAACCCAGGCAGAGAATTCCAGGCTAGCATCTTCCTGTGGCGGGGAAGTGCAAACGTACACGTTTTCGGCCGAAAACGCGTTTTCCGGCGAAAAAGCACACCATGGCTCTTTCTGAGGAAAAGCAACCACGGAGGACGAGAATCGCTTTTGCCCTGCGTAGCGTTCTGAGCAGCGGGTAGAAATAGGCAGCGAATTGCCGGCTAGCAGCTTCCCTGTGACCGGGAAGTGCAAACGTACACGTTTTCGGCCGAAAACGCGTTCTCCGGAGAAAAAGCACACCATGGCTCTTTCTGAGAAAAAGCAAGCACGGAGGACGAGAATCGCTTTTGCCCTGCGTAGCGTTCCGGGCAGAGGGTAGAACCAGGCAGAGAATCTAGCAGCTTCCCTGTGGCCGGGAACTGCAAACGTACACGTTTTCGGCCGAAAACGCGTTTTCCGGCGAAAACGCACACCACGGCTCTTTCTGAGAAAAAGCAAGCACGGAGGACGAGAATCGCTTTTGCCCTGCGTAGCGTTCCGAGCAGCGGGTAGAAATAGGCAGCGAATTCCCGGCTAGCAGCTTCCCTGTGGCGGGGAAGTGCAAACGTACACGTTTTCGGCCGAAAACGCGTTTTCCGGCGAAAAAGCACACCACGGCTCTTTCTGAGAAAAAGCAAGCACGGAGGACGAGAATCGCTTTTGCCCTGCGTAGCGTTCCGGGCAGCGGGTAGAACCAGGCAGCGAATTCCCGGCTTGCAGCTTCCCTGTGGCGGGGAAGTGCAAACGTACACGTTTTCGGCCGAAAACGCGTTTTCCGGCGAAAACGCACACCACGGCTCTTTCTGAGAAAAAGCAAGCACGGAGGACGAGAATCGCTTTTGCCCTGCGTAGCGTTCCGGGCAGCGGGTAGAACCAGGGAGAAAATTCCCGGCTAGCAGCTTCCCTGTGACCGGGAAGTGCAAAGGTACACGTTTTCGGCCGAAAACGCGTTTTCCGGCGAAAACGCACACCACGGCCTTTTCTGAGAAAAAGCAAGCACGGAGGACGAGAATCGCTTTTGCTCTGCGTAGCGTTCCGGTCAGCGGGTAGAACCAGGCAGAGAATTCCCGGCTAGCAGCTTCCCTGTGGCGGGGAAGTGCAAACGTACACGTTTCAGGCCGAAAACGCGTTTTCCGGAGAAAAAGCACACCATGGCTCTTTCTGAGAAAAAGCAAGCACGGAGGACGAGAATCGCTTTTGCCCTGCGTAGCGTTCCGGGCAGCGGGTAGAACCAGGCAGAGAATTCCCGGCTAGCAGCTTCCCTGTGGCGGGGAAGTGCAAACGTACACGTTTTCGGCCGAAAACGCGTTTTGCGGCGAAAACGCACACCACGGCTCTTTCTGAGAAAAAGCAAGCACGGAGGACGAGAATCGCTTTTGCCCTGCGTAGCGTTCCGGGCAGCGGGTAGAACCAGGCAGAGAATTCCCGGCTAGCAGCTTCCCTGTGGCGGGGAAGTGCAAACGTACACGTTTTCGGCCGAAAACTCGTTTTCCCGCGAAAACGCACACCACGGCTCTTTCTGAGAAAAAGCAAGCACGGAGGACGAGAATCGCTTTTGCCCTGCGTAGCGTTCCGAGCAGCGGGTAGAAATAGGCAGCGAATTCCCGGCTAGCAGCTTCCCTGTGGCGGGGAAGTGCAAACGTACACGTTTTCGGCCGAAAACGCGTTTTGCGGCGAAAAAGCACACCACGGCTCTTTCTGAGAAAAAGCAAGCACGGAGGACGAGAATCGCTTTTGCCCTGCGTAGCGTTCCGGGCAGCGGGTAGAACCAGGCAGCGAATTCCCTGCTAGCAGCTTCCCTGTGGCGGAGAAGTGCAAACGTACAAGTTTTCGGCCGAAAACGCGTTTTCCGGCGAAAACGCACACCACGGCTCTTTCTGAGAAAAAGCAAGCACGGAGGACGAGAATCGCTTTTGCCCTGCGTAGCGTTCCGGGCAGCGGGTAGAACCAGGCAGAGAATTCCCGGCTAGCAGCTTCCCTGTGGCGGGGAAGTGCAAACGTACACGTTTTCGGCCGAAAACGCGTTTTGCGGCGAAAACGCACACCACGGCTCTTTCTGAGAAAAAGCAAGCACGGAGGACGAGAATCGCTTTTGCCCTGCGTAGCGTTCCGGGCAGCGGGTAGAAATAGGCAGCGAATTCCCGGCTAGCAGCTTCCCTGTGGCCGGGAAGTGCAAACGTACACGTTTTCGGCCGAAAACGCGTTTTCCGGCGAAAACGCACACCACGGCTCTTTCTGAGAAAAAGCAAGCACAGAGGACGAGAATCGCTTTTGCCCTGCGTAGCGTTCCGGGCAGCGGGTAGAACCAGGCAGAGAATTCCAGGCTAGCATCTTCCCTGTGGCGGTGAAGTGCAAACGTACACGTTTTTGGCCGGAAACGCGTTTTGCGGCGAAAAAGCACACCATGGCTCTTTCTGAGAAAAAGCAAGCACGGAGGACGAGAATCGCTTTTGCCCTGCGTAGCGTTCCGGGCAGCGGGTAGAACCAGGCAGAGAATTCCCGGCTAGCAGCTTCCCTGTGGCCGGGAAGTGCAAAGGTACACGTTTTCGGCCGAAAACGCGTTTTCCGGCGAAAACGCACACCACGGCTCTTTCTGAGAAAAAGCAAGCACGGAGGACGAGAATCGCTTTTGCCCTGCGTAGCGTTCCGGGCAGCGGGTAGAACCAGGGAGAGAATTCCCGGCTAGCAGCTTCGCTGTGGCGGGGAAGTGCAAACGTACACGTTTTCGGCCGAAAACGTGTTTTCCGGCGAAAACGCACACCACGGCTCTTTCTGAGAAAAAGCAAGCACGGAGGACGAGAATCGCTTTTGCCCTGCGTAGCGTTCCGGGCAGCGGGTAGAACCAGGCAGAGAATTCCCGGCTAGCAGCTTCCCTGTGGCCGGGAAGTGCAAACGTACACGTTTTCGGCCGAAAACGCGTTTTCCGGCGAAAACGCACACCACGGCTCTTTCTGAGAAAAAGCAAGCACGGAGGACGAGAATCGCTTTTGCCCTGCGTAGCGTTCTGAGCAGCGGGTAGAAATAGGCAGCGAATTGTGGGCTAGCAGCTTCCCTGTGGACGGGAAGTGCAAACGTACACGTTTCCGGCCGAAAACGCGTTTTCCGGAGAAAAAGCACACCATGGCTCTTTCTGAGAAAAAGCAAGCACGGAGGACGAGAATCGCTTTTGCCCTGCGTAGCGTTCCGGGCAGCGGGTAGAACCAGGCAGAGAATTCCCGGCTAGCAGCTTCCCTGTGGCGGGGAAGTGCAAACGTACACGTTTTCGGCCGAAAACGCGTTTTCCGGCGAAAACGCACACCACGGCTCTTTCTGAGAAAAAGCAAGCACAGAGGACGAGAATCGCTTTTGCCCTGCGTAGCGTTCCGGGCAGCGGGTAGAACCAGGCAGAGAATTCCAGGCTAGCATCTTCCCTGTGGCGGTGAAGTGCAAACGTACACGTTTTTAGCCGAAAACGCGTTTTCCGGCGAAAAAGCACACCATGGCTCTTTCTGAGAAAAAGCAAGCACGGAGGACGAGAATCGCTTTTGCCCTGCGTAGCGTTCCGGTCAGCGGGTAGAACCAGGCAGAGAATTCCCGGCTAGCACCTTCCCTGTGGCCGGGAAGTGCAAAGGTACACGTTTTCGGCCGAAAACGCGTTTTCCGGCGAAAACGCACACCACGGCTCTTTCTGAGAAAAAGCAAGCACGGAGGACGAGAATCGCTTTTGCCCTGCGTAGCGTTCTGAGCAGCGGGTAGAAATAGGTAGCGAATTGTGGGCTAGCAGCTTCCCTGTGGACGGGAAGTGCAAACGTACACGTTTCCGGCCGAAAACGCGTTTTCCGGAGAAAAAGCACACCATGGCTCTTTCTGAGAAAAAGCAAGCACGGAGGACGAGAATCGCTTTTGCCCTGCGTAGCGTTCCGGGCAGCGGGTAGAACCAGGCAGAGAATTCCCGGCTAGCAGCTTCCCTGTGGCGGGGAAGTGCAAACGTACACGTTTTCGGACGAAAACGCGTTTTCCGGCGAAAACGCACACCACGGCTCTTTCTGAGAAAAAGCAAGCACGGAGGACGAGAATCGCTTTTGCCCTGCGTAGCGTTCCGGGCAGCGGGTAGAACCAGGCAGAGAATTCCCGGCTAGCAGCTTCCCTGTGGCTGGGAAGTGCAAACGTACACGTTTTCGGCCGAAAACGCGTTTTCCGGCGAAAACGCACACCACGGCTCTTTCTGAGAAAAAGCAAGCACGGAGGACGAGAATCGCTTTTGCCCTGCGTAGCGTTCCGGGCAGCGGGTAGAACCAGGCAGAGAATTCCCGGCTAGCAGCTTCGCTGTGGCCGGGAAGTGCAAACGTACAAGTTTTCGGCCGAAAACGCGTTTTCCGGCGAAAACGCACACCACGGCTCTTTCTGAGAAAAAGCAAGCACGGAGGACGAGAATCGCTTTTGCCCTGCGTAGCGTTCCGGGCAGCGGGTAGAACCAGGCAGAGAATTCCAGGCTAGCATCTTCCCTGTGGCGGGGAAGTGCAAACGTACACGTTTTCGGCCGAAAACGCGTTTTCCGGCGAAAAAGCACACCATGGCTCTTTCTGAGGAAAAGCAACCACGGAGGACGAGAATCGCTTTTGCCCTGCGTAGCGTTCTGAGCAGCGGGTAGAAATAGGCAGCGAATTGCCGGCTAGCAGCTTCCCTGTGACCGGGAAGTGCAAACGTACACGTTTTCGGCCGAAAACGCGTTCTCCGGAGAAAAAGCACACCATGGCTCTTTCTGAGAAAAAGCAAGCACGGAGGACGAGAATCGCTTTTGCCCTGCGTAGCGTTCCGGGCAGAGGGTAGAACCAGGCAGAGAATTCCCGGCTAGCAGCTTCCCTGTGGCCGGGAAGTGCAAACGTACACGTTTTCGGCCGAAAACGCGTTTTACGGCGAAAACGCACACCACGGCTCTTTCTGAGAAAAAGCAAGCACGGAGGACGAGAATCGCTTTTGCCCTGCGTAGCGTTCCGAGCAGCGGGTAGAAATAGGCAGCGAATTCCCGGCTAGCAGCTTCCCTGTGGCGGGGAAGTGCAAACGTACACGTTTTCGGCCGAAAACGCGTTTTCCGGCGAAAAAGCACACCACGGCTCTTTCTGAGAAAAAGCAAGCACGGAGGACGAGAATCGCTTTTGCCCTGCGTAGCGTTCCGGGCAGCGGGTAGAACCAGGCAGCGAATTCCCGGCTTGCAGCTTCCCTGTGGCGGGGAAGTGCAAACGTACACGTTTTCGGCCGAAACCGCGTTTTCCGGAGAAAAAGCACACCATGGCTCTTTCTGAGAAAAAGCAAGCACGGAGGACGAGAATCGCTTTTGCCCTGCGTAGCGTTCCGGGCAGCGGGTAGAACCAGGCAGAGAATTCCCGGCTAGCAGCTTCCCTGTGGCGGGGAAGTGCAAACGTACACGTTTTCGGCCGAAAACGCGTTTTGCGGCGAAAACGCACACCACGGCTCTTTCTGAGAAAAAGCAAGCACGGAGGACGAGAATCGCTTTTGCCCTGCGTAGCGTTCCGGGCAGCGGGTAGAACCAGGCAGAGAATTCCCGGCTAGCAGCTTCCCTGTGGCGGGGAAGTGCAAACGTACACGTTTTCGGTCGAAAACTCGTTTTCCCGCGAAAACGCACACCACGGCTCTTTCTGAGAAAAAGCAAGCACGGAGGACGAGAATCGCTTTTGCCCTGCGTAGCGTTCCGAGCAGCGGGTAGAAATAGGCAGCGAATTCCCGGCTAGCAGCTTCCCTGTGGCGGGGAAGTGCAAACGTACACGTTTTCGGCCGAAAACGCGTTTTGCGGCGAAAAAGCACACCACGGCTCTTTCTGAGAAAAAGCAAGCACGGAGGACGAGAATCGCTTTTGCCCTGCGTAGCGTTCCGGGCAGCGGGTAGAACCAGGCAGCGAATTCCCTGCTAGCAGCTTCCCTGTGGCGGAGAAGTGCAAACGTACAAGTTTTCGGCCGAAAACGCGTTTTCCGGCGAAAACGCACACCACGGCTCTTTCTGAGAAAAAGCAAGCACGGAGGACGAGAATCGCTTTTGCCCTGCGTAGCGTTCCGGGCAGCGGGTAGAACCAGGCAGAGAATTCCCGGCTAGCAGCTTCCCTGTGGCGGGGAAGTGCAAACGTACACGTTTTCGGCCGAAAACGCGTTTTGCGGCGAAAACGCACACCACGGCTCTTTCTGAGAAAAAGCAAGCACGGAGGACGAGAATCGCTTTTGCCCTGCGTAGCGTTCCGGGCAGCGGGTAGAAATAGCCAGCGAATTCCCGGCTAGCAGCTTCCCTGTGGCCGGGAAGTGCAAACGTACACGTTTTCGGCCGAAAACGCGTTTTCCGGCGAAAACGCACACCACGGCTCTTTCTGAGAAAAAGCAAGCACAGAGGACGAGAATCGCTTTTGCCCTGCGTAGCGTTCCGGGCAGCGGGTAGAACCAGGCAGAGAATTCCAGGCTAGCATCTTCCCTGTGGCGGTGAAGTGCAAACGTACACGTTTTTGGCCGGAAACGCGTTTTGCGGCGAAAAAGCACACCATGGCTCTTTCTGAGAAAAAGCAAGCACGGAGGACGAGAATCGCTTTTGCCCTGCGTAGCGTTCCGGGCAGCGGGTAGAACCAGGCAGAGAATTCCCGGCTAGCAGCTTCCCTGTGGCCGGGAAGTGCAAAGGTACACGTTTTCGGCCGAAAACGCGTTTTCCGGCGAAAACGCACACCACGGCTCTTTCTGAGAAAAAGCAAGCACGGAGGACGAGAATCGCTTTTGCCCTGCGTAGCGTTCCGGGCAGCGGGTAGAACCAGGCAGAGAATTCCCGGCTAGCAGCTTCGCTGTGGCGGGGAAGTGCAAACGTACACGTTTTCGGCCGAAAACGTGTTTTCCGGCGAAAACGCACACCACGGCTCTTTCTGAGAAAAAGCAAGCACGGAGGACGAGAATCGCTTTTGCCCTGCGTAGCGTTCCGGGCAGCGGGTAGAACCAGGCAGAGAATTCCCGGCTAGCAGCTTCCCTGTGGCCGGGAAGTGCAAAGGTACACGTTTTCGGCCGAAAACGCGTTTTCCGGCGAAAACGCACACCACGGCTCTTTCTGAGAAAAAGCAAGCACGGAGGACGAGAATCGCTTTTGCCCTGCGTAGCGTTCTGAGCAGCGGGTAGAAATAGGCAGCGAATTGTGGGCTAGCAGCTTCCCTGTGGACGGGAAGTGCAAACGTACACGTTTCCGGCCGAAAACGCGTTTTCCGGAGAAAAAGCACACCATGGCTCTTTCTGAGAAAAAGCAAGCACGGAGGACGAGAATCGCTTTTGCCCTGCGTAGCGTTCCGGGCAGAGGGTAGAACCAGGCAGAGAATTCCCGGCTAGCAGCTTCCCTGTGGCGGGGAAGTGCAAACGTACAAGTTTTCGGCCGAAAACGCGTTTTCCGGCGAAAACGCACACCACGGCTCTTTCTGAGAAAAAGCAAGCACGGAGGACGAGAATCGCTTTTGCCCTGCGTAGCGTTCCGGGCAGCGGGTAGAACCAGGCAGAGAATTCCCGGCTAGCAGCTTCCCTGTGGCCGGGAAGTGCAAACGTACACGTTTTCGGCCGAAAACGCGTTTTGCGGCGAAAACGCACACCACGGCTCTTTCTGAGAAAAAGCAAGCACAGAGGACGAGAATCGCTTTTGCCCTGCGTAGCGTTCCGGGCAGCGGGTAGAACCAGGCAGAGAATTCCCGGCTAGCAGCTTCCCTGTGGCCGGGAAGTGCAAACGTACACGTTTTCGGCCGAGAACGCGTTTTGCGGCGAAAACGCACACCACGGCTCTTTCTGAGAAAAAGCAAGCACGGAGGACGAGAATCGCTTTTGCCCTGCGTAGCGTTCCGGGCAGCGGGTAGAACCAGGCAGAGAATTCCCGGCTTGCAGCTTCCCTGTGGCCGGGAAGTGCAAACGTACACGTTTTCGGCCGAAAACGCGTTTTGCGGCGAAAACGCACACCACGGCTCTTTCTGAGAAAAAGCAAGCACGGAGGACGAGAATCGCTTTTGCCCTGCGTAGCGTTCCGGGCAGCGGGTAGAACCAGGCAGAGAATTCCCGGCTAGCAGCTTCCCTGTGGCGGGGAAGTGCAAACGTACACGTTTTCGGCCGAAAACGCGTTTTGCGGCGAAAACGCACACCACGGCTCATTCTGAGAAAAAGCAAGCACGGAGGACGAGAATCGCTTTTGCCCTGCGTAGCGTTCCGAGCAGCGGGTAGAAATAGGCAGCGAATTGCCGGCTAGCAGCTTCCCTGTGGCCGGGAAGTGCAAACGTACACGTTTTCGGCCGGAAACGCATTTTGCGGCGAAAACGCACACCACGGCTCATTCTGAGAAAAAGCAAGCACGGAGGACGAGAATCGCTTTTGCCCTGCGTAGCGTTCCGAGCAGCGGGTAGAAATAGGCAGCGAATTGCCGGCTAGCAGCTTCCCTGTGGCCGGGAAGTGCAAACGTACACGTTTTCGGCCGAAAACGCGTTTTCCGGCGAAAAAGCACACCACGGCTCTTTCTGAGAAAAAGCAAGCACGGAGGACGAGAATCGCTTTTGCCCTGCGTAGCGTTCCGGGCAGCGGGTAGAACCAGGCAGAGAATTCCCGGCTAGCAGCTTCCCTGTGGCGGGGAAGTGCAAACGTACACGTTTTCGGCCGAAAACGCGTTTTGCGGCGAAAACGCACACCACGGCTCATTCTGAGAAAAAGCAAGCACGGAGGACGAGAATCGCTTTTGCCCTGCGTAGCGTTCCGGGCAGCGGGTAGAACCAGGCAGAAAATTCCCGGCTAGCAGCTTCCCTGTGGCCGGGAAGTGCAAACGTACACGTTTCCGGCCGAAAACGCGTTCTCCGGCGAAAACGCACACCACGGCTCTTTCTGAGAAAAAGCAAGCACGGAGGACGAGAATCGCTTTTGCTCTGCGTAGCGTTCCGGGCAGAGGGTAGAACCAGGCAGAGAATTCCCGGCTAGCAGCTTCCCTGTGGCCGGGAAGTGCAAACGTACACGTTTTCGGCCGAAAACGCGTTTCCGGCGAAAACGCACACCACGGCTCTTTCTGAGAAAAAGCAAGCACGGAGGACGAGAATCGCTTTTGCCCTGCGTAGCGTTCCGGGCAGCGGGTAGAACCAGGCAGAGAATTCCCGGCTAGCAGCTTCCCTGTGGCGGGGAAGTGCAAACGTACACGTTTTCGGCCGGAAACGCGTTTTGCGGCGAAAACGCACACCACGGCTCTTTCTGAGAAAAAGCAAGCACGGAGGACGAGAATCGCTTTTGCCCTGCGTAGCGTTCCGAGCAGCGGGTAGAACCAGGGAGAGAATTCCCGGCTAGCAGCTTCCCTGTGGCCGGGAAGTGCAAACGTACACGTTTTCGGCCGGAAACGCGTTTTGCGGCGAAAACGCACACCACGGCTCTTTCTGAGAAAAAGCAAGCACGGAGGACGAGAATCGCTTTTGCCCTGCGTAGCGTTCCGAGCAGCGGGTAGAACCAGGCAGAGAATTCCCGGCTAGCAGCTTCCCTGTGGCCGGGAAGTGCAAACGTACACGTTTTCGGCCGAAAACGCGTTTTCCTGCGAAAACGCACACCACGGCTCTTTCTGAGAAAAAGCAAGCACGGAGGACGAGAATCGCTTTTGCCCTGCGTAGCGTTCCGGGCAGCGGGTAGAACCAGGCAGAGAATTCCCGGCTAGCAGCTTCCCTGTGGCCGGGAAGTGCAAACGTACACGTTTTCGGCCGAAAACGCGTTTTCCGGCGAAAACGCACACCACGGCTCTTTCTGAGAAAAAGCAAGCACGGAGGACGAGAATCGCTTTTGCCCTGCGTAGCGTTCCGGGCAGCGGGTAGAACCAGGCAGAGAATTCCCGGCTAGCAGCTTCCCTGTGGCCGGGAAGTGCAAACGTACACGTTTTCGGCCGAAAACGCGTTTTCCGGCGAAAACGCACACCACGGCTCTTTCTGAGAAAAAGCAAGCACGGAGGACGAGAATCGCTTTTGCCCTGCGTAGCGTTCCGGGCAGCGGGTAGAACCAGGGAGAGAATTCCCGGCTAGCAGCTTCCCTGTGGCGGGGAAGTGCAAACGTACACGTTTTCGGACGAAAACGCGTTTTGCGGCGAAAACGCACACCACGGCTCTTTCTGAGAAAAAGCAAGCACGGAGGACGAGAATCGCTTTTGCCCTGCGTAGCGTTCCGGGCAGCGGGTAGAACCAGGCAGAAAATTCCCGGCTAGCAGCTTCCCTGTGGCCGGGAAGTGCAAACGTACACGTTTTCGGCCGAAAACGCGTTTTCCGGCGAAAACGCACACCACGGCTCTTTCTGAGAAAAAGCAAGCACGGACGACGAGAATCGCTTTTGCCCTGCGTAGCGTTCCGGGCAGAGGGTAGAACCAGGCAGAGAATTCCCGGCTAGCAGCTTCCCTGTGGCCGGGAAGTGCAAACGTACACGTTTTCGGCCGAAAACGCGTTTTCCGGCGAAAACGCACACCACGGCTCTTTCTGAGAAAAAGCAAGCACGGAGGACGAGAATCGCTTTTGCCCTGCGTAGCGTTCTGAGCAGCGGGTAGAAATAGGCAGCGAATTGCCGGCTAGCAGCTTCCCTGTGGCCGGGAAGTGCAAACGTACACGTTTCCGGCCGAAAACGCGTTTTCCGGAGAAAAAGCACACCATGGCTCTTTCTGAGAAAAAGCAAGCACGGAGGACGAGAATCGCTTTTGCCCTGCGTAGCGTTCCGGTCAGCGGGTAGAACCAGGCAGAGAATTCCCGGCTAGCAGCTTCCCTGTGGCCGGGAAGTGCAAACGTACACGTTTTCGGCCGAAAACGCGTTTTCCGGCGAAAACGCACACCACGGCTCTTTCTGAGAAAAAGCAAGCACGGAGGACGAGAATCGCTTTTGCCCTGCGTAGCGCTCCGGGCAGCGGGTAGAACCAGGCAGAGAATTCCCGGCTAGCAGCTTCCCTGTGGCCGGGAAGTGCAAATGTACACGTTTTCGGCCGAAAACGCGTTTTCCGGCGAAAACGCACACCACGGCTCTTTCTGAGAAAAAGCAAGCACGGAGGACGAGAATCGCTTTTGCCCTGCGTAGCGTTCCGGGCAGCGGGTAGAACCAGGCAGCGAATTGCCGGCTAGCAGCTTCCCTGTGGCCGGGAAGTGCAAACGTACACGTTTTCGGCCGAAAACGCGTTTTCCGGCGAAAACGCACACCACGGCTCTTTCTGAGAAAAAGCAAGCACGGAGGACGAGAATCGCTTTTGCCCTGCGTAGCGTTCCGGGCAGCGAGTAGAACCAGGCAGAGAATTCCCGGCTAGCAGCTTCCCTGTGGCCGGGAAGTGCAAACGTACACGTTTTCGGCCGAAAACGCGTTTTGCGGCGAAAACGCACACCACGGCTCTTTCTGAGAAAAAGCAAGCACGGAGGACGAGAATCGCTTTTGCCCTGCGTAGCGTTCCGGGCAGCGGGTAGAACCAGGGAGAGAATTCCCGGCTAGCAGCTTCCCTGTGGCGGGGAAGTGCAAACGTACACGTTTTCAGACGAAAACGCGTTTTGCGGCGAAAACGCACACCACGGCTCTTTCTGAGAAAAAGCAAGCACGGAGGACGAGAATCGCTTTTGCCCTGCGTAGCGTTCCGGGCAGCGGGTAGAACCAGCAGAAAATTCCCGGCTAGCAGCTTCCCTGTGGCCCGGAAGTGCAAAGGTACACGTTTTCGGCCGAAAACGCGTTTTCCGGCGAAAACGCACACCACGGCTCTTTCTGAGAAAAAGCAAGCACGGAGGACGAGAATCGCTTTTGCTCTGCGTAGCGTTCCGGGCAGCGGGTAGAACCAGGCAGAGAATTCCCGGCTAGCAGCTTCCCTGTGGCGGGCAAGTGCAAACGTACACGTTTTCGGCCGAAAACGCGTTTTGCGGCGAAAACGCACACCACGGCTCTTTCTGAGAAAAAGCAAGCACGGAGGACGAGAATCGCTTTTGCCCTGCGTAGCGTTCCAGGCAGCGGGTAGAACCAGGCAGAAAATTCCCGGCTAGCAGCTTCCCTGTGGCCCGGAAGTGCAAAGGTACACGTTTTCGGCCGAAAACGCGTTTTCCGGCGAAAACGCACACCACGGCTCTTTCTGAGAAAAAGCAAGCACGGAGGACGAGAATCGCTTTTGCCCTGCGTAGCGTTCCGGGCAGCGGGTAGAACCAGGCAGCGAATTCCCGGCTAGCAGCTTCCCTGTGGCGGGGAAGTGCAAACGTACACGTTTTCGGCCGAAAACGCGTTTTCCGGCGAAAACGCACACCACGGCTCTTTCTGAGAAAAAGCAAGCACGGAGGACGAGAATCGCTTTTGCCCTGCGTAGCGTTCCGGGCAGCGGGTAGAACCAGGCAGAAAATTCCCGGCTAGCATCTTCCCTGTGGCCGGGAAGTGCAAACGTACACGTTTCCGGCCGAAAACGCGTTTTCCGGCGAAAACGCACACCACGGCTCTTTCTGAGAAAAAGCAAGCACGGAGGACGATAATCGCTTTTGCTCTGCGTAGCGTTCCGGGCAGAGGGTAGAACCAGGCAGAGAATTCCCGGCTAGCAGCTTCCCTGTGGCCGGGAAGTGCAAACGTACACGTTTTCGGCCGAAAACGCGTTTTCCGGCGAAAACGCACACCACGGCTCTTTCTGAGAAAAAGCAAGCACGGAGGACGAGAATCGCTTTTGCCCTGCGTAGCGTTCTGAGCAGCGGGTAGAAATAGGCAGCGAATTGCCGCCTAGCAGCTTCCCTGTGGCCGGGAAGTGCAAACGTACACGTTTCCGGCCGAAAACGCGTTTTCCGGAGAAAAAGCACACCATGGCTCTTTCTGAGAAAAAGCAAGCACGGAGGACGAGAATCGCTATTGCCCTGCGTAGCGTTCCGGTCAGCGGGTAGAACCAGGCAGAGAATTCCCGGCTAGCAGCTTCCCTGTGGCCGGGAAGTGCAAATGTACACGTTTTCGGCCGAAAACGCGTTTTACGGTGAAAACGCACACCACGGTTCTTTCTGAGAAAAAGCAAGCACGGAGGACGAGAATCGCTTTTGCCCTGCGTAGCGTTCCGGGCAGCGGGTAGAACCAGGCAGAGAATTCCCGGCTAGCAGCTTCCCTGTGGCGGGGAAGTGCAAACGTACACGTTTTCGGCCGGAAACGCGTTTTGCGGCGAAAACGCACACCACGGATCTTTCTGAGAAAAAGCAAGCACGGAGGACGAGAATCGCTTTTGCCCTGCGTAGCGTTCCGAGCAGCGGGTAGAACCAGGGAGAGAATTCCCGGCTAGCAGCTTCCCTGTGGCCGGGAAGTGCAAACGTACACGTTTTCGGCCGAAAACGCGTTTCCGGCGAAAACGCACACCACGGCTCTTTCTGAGAAAAAGCAAGCACGGAGGACGAGAATCGCTTTTGCCCTGCGTAGCGTTCCGGGCAGCGGGTAGAACCAGGCAGAGAATTCCCGTCTAGCAGCTTCCCTGTGGCCGGGAAGTGCAAACGTACACGTTTTCGGCCGAAAACGCGTTTCCGGCGAAAACGCACACCACGGCTCTTTCTGAGAAAAAGCAAGCACGGAGGACGAGAATCGCTTTTGCCCTGCGTAGCGTTCCGGGCAGCGGGTAGAACCAGGCAGAGAATTCCCGGCTAGCAGCTTCCCTGTGGCGGGGAAGTGCAAACGTACACGTTTTCGGCCGGAAACGCGTTTTGCGGCGAAAACGCACACCACGGCTCTTTCTGAGAAAAAGCAAGCACGGAGGACGAGAATCGCTTTTGCCCTGCGTAGCGTTCCGAGCAGCGGGTAGAACCAGGGAGAGAATTCCCGGCTAGCAGCTTCCCTGTGGCCGGGAAGTGCAAACGTACACGTTTTCGGCCGAAAACGCGTTTTCCTGCAAAAACGCACACCATGGCTCTTTCTGAGAAAAAGCAAGCACGGAGGACGAGAATCGCTTTTGCCCTGCGTAGCGTTCCGGGCAGCGGGTAGAACCAGGCAGAGAATTCCCTGCTAGCAGCTTCCCTGTGGCCGGGAAGTGCAAACGTACACGTTTTCGGCCGAAAACGCGTTTTCCGGCGAAAACGCACACCACGGCTCTTTCTGAGAAAAAGCAAGCACGGAGGACGAGAATCGCTTTTGCCCTGCGTAGCGTTCCGGGCAGCGGGTAGAACCAGGCAGAGAATTCCCGGCTAGCAGCTTCCCTGTGGCGGGGAAGTGCAAACGTACACGTTTTCGGACGAAAACGCGTTTTGCGGCGAAAACGCACACCACGGCTCTTTCTGAGAAAAAGCAAGCACGGAGGACGAGAATCGCTTTTGCCCTGCGTAGCGTTCCGGGCAGCGGGTAGAACCAGGCAGAAAATTCCCGGCTAGCAGCTTCCCTGTGGCCGGGAAGTGCAAACGTACACGTTTTCGGCCGAAAACGCGTTTTCTGGTGAAAACGCACACCACGGCTCTTTCTGAGAAAAAGCAAGCACGGAGGACGAGAATCGCTTTTGCTCTGCGTAGCGTTCCGGGCAGCGGGTAGAACCAGGCAGAGAATTCCCGGCTAGCAGCTTCCCTGTGGCGGGGAAGTGCAAACGTACACGTTTTCGGCCGAAAACGCGTTTTCCGGCGAAAACGCACACCACGGCTCTTTCTGAGAAAAAGCAAGCACGGAGGACGAGAATCGCTTTTGCCCTGCGTAGCGTTCCGGGCAGAGGGTAGAACCAGGCAGAGAATTCCCGGCTAGCAGCTTCCCTGTGGCCGGGAAGTGCAAACGTACACGTTTTCGGCCGAAAAGGCGTTTTCCGGCGAAAACGCACACCACGGCTCTTTCTGAGAAAAAGCAAGCACGGAGGACGAGAATCGCTTTTGCCCTGCGTAGCGTTCTGAGCAGCGGGTAGAAATAGGCAGCGAATTGCCGGCTAGCAGCTTCCCTGTGGCCGGGAAGTGCAAACGTACACGTTTCCGGCCGAAAACGCGTTTTCCGGAGAAAAAGCACACCATGGCTCTTTCTGAGAAAAAGCAAGCACGGAGGACGAGAATCGCTTTTGCCCTGCGTAGCGTTCCGGTCAGCGGGTAGAACCAGGCAGAGAATTCCCGGCTAGCAGCTTCCCTGTGGCCGGGAAGTGCAAACGTACACGTTTTCGGCCGAAAACGCGTTTTCCTGCAAAAACGCACACCATGGCTCTTTCTGAGAAAAAGCAAGCACGGAGGACGAGAATCGCTTTTGCCCTGCGTAGCGTTCCGGGCAGCGGGTAGAACCAGGCAGAGAATTCCCTGCTAGCAGCTTCCCTGTGGCCGGGAAGTGCAAACGTACACGTTTTCGGCCGAAAACGCGTTTTCCGGCGAAAACGCACACCACGGCTCTTTCTGAGAAAAAGCAAGCACGGAGGACGAGAATCGCTTTTGCCCTGCGTAGCGTTCCGGGCAGCGGGTAGAACCAGGCAGAGAATTCCCGGCTAGCAGCTTCCCTGTGGCGGGGAAGTGCAAACGTACACGTTTTCGGACGAAAACGCGTTTTGCGGCGAAAACGCACACCACGGCTCTTTCTGAGAAAAAGCAAGCACGGAGGACGAGAATCGCTTTTGCCCTGCGTAGCGTTCCGGGCAGCGGGTAGAACGAGGCAGAAAATTCCCGGCTAGCAGCTTCCCTGTGGCCGGGAAGTGCAAACGTACACGTTTTCGGCCGAAAACGCGTTTTCTGGTGAAAACGCACACCACGGCTCTTTCTGAGAAAAAGCAAGCACGGAGGACGAGAATCGCTTTTGCTCTGCGTAGCGTTCCGGGCAGCGGGTAGAACCAGGCAGAGAATTCCCGGCTAGCAGCTTCCCTGTGGCGGGGAAGTGCAAACGTACACGTTTTCGGCCGAAAACGCGTTTTCCGGCGAAAACGCACACCACGGCTCTTTCTGAGAAAAAGCAAGCACGGAGGACGAGAATCGCTTTTGCCCTGCGTAGCGTTCCGGGCAGAGGGTAGAACCAGGCAGAGAATTCCCGGCTAGCAGCTTCCCTGTGGCCGGGAAGTGCAAACGTACACGTTTTCGGCCGAAAAGGCGTTTTCCGGCGAAAACGCACACCACGGCTCTTTCTGAGAAAAAGCAAGCACGGAGGACGAGAATCGCTTTTGCCCTGCGTAGCGTTCTGAGCAGCGGGTAGAAATAGGCAGCGAATTGCCGGCTAGCAGCTTCCCTGTGGCCGGGAAGTGCAAACGTACACGTTTCCGGCCGAAAACGCGTTTTCCGGAGAAAAAGCACACCATGGCTCTTTCTGAGAAAAAGCAAGCACGGAGGACGAGAATCGCTTTTGCCCTGCGTAGCGTTCCGGTCAGCGGGTAGAACCAGGCAGAGAATTCCCGGCTAGCAGCTTCCCTGTGGCCGGGAAGTGCAAACGTACACGTTTTCGGCCGAAAACGCGTTTTCCGGCGAAAACGCACACCACGGCTCTTTCTGAGAAAAAGCAAGCACGGAGGACGAGAATCGCTTTTGCCCTGCGTAGCGTTCCGGGCAGCGGGTAGAACCAGGCAGAGAATTCCCGGCTAGCAGCTTCCCTGTGGCCGGGAAGTGCAAATGTACACGTTTTCGGCCGAAAACGCGTTTTCCGGCGAAAACGCACACCACGGCTCTTTCTGAGAAAAAGCAAGCACGGAGGACGAGAATCGCTTTTGCCCTGCGTAGCGTTCCGGGCAGCGGGTAGAACCAGGCAGAAAATTCCCGGCTAGCAGCTTCCCTGTGGCCGGGAAGTGCAAACGTACACGTTTTCGGCCGAAAACGCGTTTTCCGGCGAAAACGCACACCACGGCTCTTTCTGAGAAAAAGCAAGCACGGAGGACGAGAATCGCTTTTGCCCTGCGTAGCGTTCCGGGCAGCGGGTAGAACCAGGCAGAGAATTCCCGGCTAGCAGCTTCCCTGTGGCGGGGAAGTGCAAACGTACACGTTTTCGGCCGGAAACGCGTTTTGCGGCGAAAACGCACACCACGGCTCTTTCTGAGAAAAAGCAAGCACGGAGGACGAGAATCGCTTTTGCCCTGCGTAGCGTTCCGAGCAGCGGGTAGAACCAGGGAGAGAATTCCCGGCTAGCAGCTTCCCTGTGGCGGGGAAGTGCAAACGTACACGTTTTCGGCCGAAAACGCGTTTTACGGTGAAAACGCACACCACGGCTCTTTCTGAGAAAAAGCAAGCACGGAGGACGAGAATCGCTTTTGCCCTGCGTAGCGTTTCGGGCAGCGGGTAGAACCAGGGAGAGAATTCCCGGCTAGCAGCTTCCCTGTGGCCGGGAAGTGCAAACGTACACGTTTTCAGCCGAAAACGCGTTTTCCTGCGAAAACGCACACCACGGCTCTTTCTGAGAAAAAGCAAGCACGGAGGACGAGAATCGCTTTTGCCCTGCGTAGCGTTCCGGGCAGCGGGTAGAACCAGGCAGAGAATTCCCGGCTAGCAGCTTCCCTGTGGCCGGGAAGTGCAAAGGTACACGTTTTCGGCCGAAAACGCGTTTTCCGGCGAAAACGCACACCACGGCTCTTTCTGAGAAAAAGCAAGCACGGAGGACGAGAATCGCTTTTGCCCTGCGTAGCGTTCCGGGCAGCGGGTAGAACCAGGCAGCGAATTCCCGGCTAGCAGTTTCCCTGTGGCCGGGAAGTGCAAACGTACACGTTTTCGGACGAAAACGCGTTTTGCGGCGAAAACGCACACCACGGCTCTTTCTGAGAAAAAGCAAGCACGGAGGACGAGAATCGCTTTTGCCCTGCGTAGCGTTCCGGGCAGCGGGTAGAACCAGGCAGAAAATTCCCGGCTAGCAGCTTCCCTGTGGCCCGGAAGTGCAAAGGTACACGTTTTCGGCCGAAAACGCGTTTTCCGGCGAAAACGCACACCACGGCTCTTTCTGAGAAAAAGCAAGCACGGAGGACGAGAATCGCTTTTGCTCTGCGTAGCGTTCCGGGCAGCGGGTAGAACCAGGCAGAGAATTCCCGGCTAGCAGCTTCCCTGTGGCGGGGAAGTGCAAACGTACACGTTTTCGGCCGAAAACGCGTTTTCCGGCGAAAACGCACACCACGGCTCTTTCTGAGAAAAAGCAAGCACGGAGGACGAGAATCACTTTTGCCCTGCGTAGCGTTCCGGGCAGAGGGTAGAACCAGGCAGAGAATTCCCGGCTAGCAGCTTCCCTGTGGCCGGGAAGTGCAAACGTACACGTTTTCGGCCGAAAACGCGTTTTCCGGCGAAAACGCACACCACGGCTCTTTCTGAGAAAAAGCAAGCACGGAGGACGAGAATCGCTTTTGCCCTGCGTAGCGTTCTGAGCAGCGGGTAGAAATAGGCAGCGAATTGCCGGCTAGCAGCTACCCTGTGGCCGGCAAGTGCAAACGTACACGTTTCCGGCCGAAAACGCGTTTTCCGGAGAAAAAGCACACCATGGCTCTTTCTGAGAAAAAGCAAGCACGGAGGACGAGAATCGCTTTTGCCCTGCGTAGCGTTCCGGGCAGCGGGTAGAACCAGGCAGAGAATTCCCGGCTAGCAGCTTCCCTGTGGCCGGGAAGTGCAAACGTACACGTTTTCGGCCGAAAACGCGTTTTGCGGCGAAAACGCACACCACGGCTCTTTCTGAGAAAAAGCAAGCACGGAGGACGAGAATCGCTTTTGCCCTGCGTAGCGTTCCGGGCAGCGGGTAGAACCAGGCAGAGAATTCCCGGCTAGCAGCTTCCCTGTGGCCGGGAAGTGCAAACGTACACGTTTTCGGCCGAAAACGCGTTTTACGGTGAAAACGCACACCACGGTTCTTTCTGAGAAAAAGCAAGCACGGAGGACGAGAATCGCTTTTGCCCTGCGTAGCGTTCCGGGCAGCGGGTAGAACCAGGCAGAGAATTCCCGGCTAGCAGCTTCCCTGTGGCCGGGAAGTGCAAACGTACACGTTTTCGGCCGAAAACGCGTTTCCGGCGAAAACGCACACCACGGCTCTTTCTGAGAAAAAGCAAGCACGGAGGACGAGAATCGCTTTTGCCCTGCGTAGCGTTCCGGGCAGCGGGTAGAACCAGGCAGAGAATTCCCGGCTAGCAGCTTCCCTGTGGCCGGGAAGTGCAAACGTACACGTTTTCGGCCGAAAACGCGTTTTCCGGCGAAAAAGCACACCACGGCTCTTTCTGAGAAAAAGCAAGCACGGAGGACGAGAATCGCTTTTGCCCTGCGTAGCGTTCCGAGCAGCGGGTAGAAATAGGCAGCGATTTCCCGGCTAGCAGCTTCCCTGTGGCGGGGAAGTGCAAACGTACACGTTTTCGGCCGAAAACGCGTTTTGCGGCGAAAAAGCACACCACGGCTCTTTCTTAGAAAAAGCAAGCACGGAGGACGAGAATCGCTTTTGCCCTGCGTAGCGTTCCGGGCAGCGGGTAGAACCAGGCAGAGAATTCCCTGCTAGCAGCTTCCCTGTGGCGGAGAAGTGCAAACGTACAAGTTTTCGGCCGAAAACGCGTTTTCCGGCGAAAACGCACACCACGGCTATTTCTGAGATAAAGCAAGCACGGAGGACGAGAATCGCTTTTGCCTTGCATAGCGTTCCGGGCAGCGGGTAGAACCAGGCAGAGAATTCCCGGCTAGCAGCTTCCCTGTGGCGGGGAAGTGCAAACGTACACGTTTTCGGCCGAAAACGCGTTTTCCGGAGAAAAAGCACACCATGGCTCTTTCTGAGAAAAAGCAAGCACGGAGGACGAGAATCGCTTTTGCCCTGCGTAGCGTTCCGGGCAGCGGGTAGAACCAGGCAGAGAATTCCCGGCTAGCAGCTTCCCTGTGGCGGGGAAGTGCAAACGTACACGTTTTCGGCCGAAAACGCGTTTTCCGGCGAAAACGCACACCACGGCTCTTTCTGAGAAAAAGCAAGCACGGAGGACGAGAATCGCTTTTGCCCTGCGTAGCGTTCCGGGCAGCGGGTAGAACCAGGGAGAGAATTCCCGGCTAGCAGCTTCCCTGTGGCGGGGAAGTGCAAACGTACACGTTTTCGGCCGAAAACGCGTTTTGCGGCGAAAACGCACACCACGGCTCTTTCTGAGAAAAAGCAAGCACGGAGGACGAGAATCGCTTTTGCCCTGCGTAGCGTTCCAGGCAGCGGGTAGAACCAGGCAGAGAATTCCCGGCTAGCAGCTTCCCTGTGGCGGGGAAGTGCAAACGTACACGTTTTCGGCCGAAAACGCGTTTTCCGGCGAAAACGCACACCACGGCTCTTTCTGAGAAAAAGCAAGCACGGAGGACGAGAATCGCTTTTGCCCTGCGTAGCGTTCCGGGCAGCGGGTAGAACCAGGCAGAGAATTCCCGGCTAGCAGCTTCCCTGTGGCGGGGAAGTGCAAACGTACACGTTTTCGGCCGAAAACGCGTTTTCCGGCGAAAACGCACACCACGGCTCTTTCTGAGAAAAAGCAAGCACGGAGGACGAGAATCGCTTTTGCCCTGCGTAGCGTTCCGGGCAGCGGGTAGAACCAGGCAGAGAATTCCCTGCTAGCAGCTTCGCTGTGGCGGTGAAGTGCAAACGTACAAGTTTTCGGCCGAAAACGCGTTTTCCGGCGAAAACGCACACCACGGCTCTTTCTGAGAAAAAGCCAGCACGGAGGACGAGAATCGCTTTTGCCCTGCGTAGCGTTCCGAGCAGCGGGTAGAAATTGGCAGCGAATTCCCGGCTAGCAGCTTCCCTGTGGCCGGGAAGTGCAAACGTACACGTTTTCGGCCGAGAACGCGTTTTGCGGCGAAAAAGCACAACACGGCTCTTTCTGAGAAAAAGCAAGCACGGAGGACGAGAATCGCTTTTGCCCTGCGTAGCGTTCCGGGCAGCGGGTAGAACCAGGCAGAGAATTCCCGGCTAGCAGCTTCCCTGTGGCGGGGAAGTGCAAACGTACACGTTTTCGGCCGAAAACGCGTTTTGCGGCGAAAACGCACACCACGGCTCTTTCTGAGAAAAAGCAAGCACGGAGGACGAGAATCGCTTTTGCCCAGCGTAGCGTTCTGAGCAGCGGGTAGAAATAGGCAGCGAATTGCCGGCTAGCAGCTTCCCTGTGGCCGGGAAGTGCAAACGTACACGTTTCCGGCCGAAAACGCGTTTTCCGGAGAAAAAGCACACCATGGCTCTTTCTGAGAAAAAGCAAGCACGGAGGACGAGAATCGCTTTTGCCCTGCGTAGCGTTCCGGGCAGCGGGTAGAACCAGGCAGAGAATTCCCGTCTAGCAGCTTCCCTGTGGCGGAGAAGTGCAAACGTACAAGTTTTCGGCCGAAAACGCGTTTTCCGGCGAAAACGCACACCACGGCTCTTTCTGAGAAAAAGCAAGCACGGAGGACGAGAATCGCTTTTGCCCTGCATAGCGTTCCGGGCAGCGGGTAGAACCAGGCAGAAAATTCCCGGCTAGCAGCTTCCCTGTGGCCATGAAGTGCAAACGTACACGTTTTCGGCCGAAAACGCGTTTTCCCGCGAAAACGCACACCACGGCTCTTTCTGAGAAAAAGCAAGCACGGAGGACGAGAATCGCTTTTGCCCTGCGTAGCGTTCCGGGCAGCGGGTAGAACCAGGCAGAGAATTCCCGGCTAGCAGCTTCCCTGTGGCCGGGAAGTGCAAACGTACACGTTTTGGGCCGAAAACGCGTTTTCCGGCGAAAACGCACACCACGGCTCTTTCTGAGAAAAAGCAAGCACGGAGGACGAGAATCGCTTTTGCCCTGCGTAGCGTTCCGGGCAGCGGGTAGAACCAGGCAGAGAATTCCCGGCTAGCAGCTTCCCTGTGGCCGGGAAGTGCAAACGTACACGTTTTCGTCCAAAAACGCGTTTTGCGGCGAAAACGCACACCACGGCTCTTTCTGAGAAAAAGCAAGCACGGAGGACGAGAATCGCTTTTGCCCTGCGTAGCGTTCCGGGCAGCGGGTAGAACCAGGGAGAGAATTCCCGGCTAGCAGCTTCCCTGTGGCGGGGAAGTGCAAACGTACACGTTTTCGGCCGAAAACGCGTTTTCCGGCGAAAACGCACACCACGGCTCTTTCTGAGAGAAAGCAAGCACGGAGGACGAGAATCGCTTTTGCCCTGCGTAGCGTTCCGAGCAGCGGGTAGAACCAGGCAGAGAATTCCCGGCTAGCAGCTTCCCTGTGGCGGGGAAGTGCAAACGTACACGTTTTCGGCCGAAAATGCGTTTTCCGGCGAAAACGCACACCACGGCTCTTTCTGAGAAAAAGCAAGCACGGAGGACGAGAATCGCTTTTGCCCTGCGTAGCGTTCCGGGCAGCGGGTAGAACCAGGCAGAGAATTCCCTGCTAGCAGCTTCGCTGTGGCGGGGAAGTGCAAACGTACAAGTTTTCGGCCGAAAACGCGTTTTCCGGCGAAAACGCACACCACGGCTCTTTCTGAGAAAAAGCAAGCACGGAGGACGAGAATCGCTTTTGCCCTGCGTAGCGTTCTGAGCAGCGGGTAGAAATTGGCAGCGAATTCCCGGCTAGCAGCTTCCCTGTGGCGGGGAAGTGCAAACGTACACGTTTTCGGCCGAGAACGCGTTTTGCGGCGAAAACGCACACCATGGCTCTTTCTGAGAAAAAGCAAGCACGGAGGACGAGAATCGCTTTTGCCCTGCGTAGCGTTCCGGGCAGCGGGTAGAACCAGGCAGAAAATTCCCGGCTAGCATCTTCCCTGTGGCGGGGAAGTGCAAACGTACACGTTTTCGGCCGAAAACGCGTTTTCCGGCGAAAAAGCACACCATGGCTCTTTCTGAGAAAAAGCAAGCACGGAGGACGAGAATCGCTTTTGCCCTGCGTAGCGTTCCGGGCAGCGGGTAGAACCAGGCAGAGAATTCCCGGCTAGCAGCTTCCCTGTGGCCGGGAAGTGCAAACGTACACGTTTTCGGCCGAAAACGCGTTTCCGGCGAAAACGCACACCACGGCTCTTTCTGAGAAAAAGCAAGCACGGAGGACGAGAATCGCTTTTGCCCTGCGTAGCGTTCCGGGCAGCGGGTAGAACCAGGCAGAGAATTCCCGGCTAGCAGCTTCCCTGTGGCCGGGAAGTGCAAACGTACACGTTTTCGGTCGGAAACGCGTTTTGCGGCGAAAACGCACACCACGGCTCTTTCTGAGAAAAAGCAAGCACGGAGGACGAGAATCGCTTTTGCCCTGCGTAGCGTTCCGGGCAGCGGGTAGAACCAGGCAGAGAATTCCCGGCTAGCAGCTTCCCTGTGGCCGGGAAGTGCAAAGGTACACGTTTTTGGCCGAAAACGCGTTTTCCGGCGAAAACGCACACCACGGCTCTTTCTGAGAAAAAGCAAGCACGGAGGACGAGAATCGATTTTGCTCTGCGTAGCGTTCCGGGCAGCGGGTAGAACGAGGCAAAAAATTCCCGTCTAACAGCTTCCCTGTGGCCGGGAAGTGCAAACGTACACGTTTCCGGCCAAAAACGCGTTTTCCGGAGAAAAAGCACACCATGGCTCTTTCTGAGAAAAAGCAAGCACGGAGGACGAGAATCGCTTTTGCCCTGCGTAGCGTTCCGGGCAGCGGGTAGAACCAGGCAGAGAATTCCCGGCTAGCAGCTTCCCTGTGGCGGGGAAGTGCAAACGTACACGTTTTCGGCCGAAAACGCGTTTTCCGGCGAAAACGCACACCACGGCTCTTTCTGAGAAAAAGCAAGCACGGAGGACGAGAATCGCTTTTGCCCTGCGTAGCGTTCCGGGCAGCGGGTAGAACCAGGCAGAGAATTCCCGGCTAGCAGCTTCCCTGTGGCCGGGAAGTGCAAATGTACACGTTTTCGGCCGAAAACGCGTTTTCCGGCGAAAACGCACACCACGGCTCTTTCTGAGAAAAAGCAAGCACGGAGGACGAGAATCGCTTTTGCCCTGCGTAGCGTTCCGGGCAGCGGGTAGAACCAGGCAGAGAATTCCCGGCTAGCAGCTTCCCTGTGGCGGAGAAGTGCAAACGTACAAGTTTTCGGCCGAAAACGCGTTTTCCGGCGAAAACGCACACCACGGCTCTTTCTGAGAAAAAGCAAGCACGGAGGACGAGAATCGCTTTTGCCCTGCGTAGCGTTCCGGGCAGCGGGTAGAACCAGGCAGAGAATTCCCTGCTAGCAGCTTCGCTGTGGCGGGGAAGTGCAAACGTACAAGTTTTCGGCCGAAAACGCGTTTTCCGGCGAAAACGCACACCACGGCTCTTTCTGAGAAAAAGCAAGCACAGAGGACGAGAATCGCTTTTGCCCTGCGTAGCGTTCCGGGCAGCGGGTAGAACCAGGCAGAGAATTCCCGGCTAGCATCTTCCCTGTGCCGGGGAAGTGCAAACGTACACGTTTTCGGCCGAAAACGCGTTTTCCGGCGAAAAAGCACACCATGGCTCTTTCTGAGAAAAAGCAAACACGGAGGACGAGAATCGCTTTTGCCCTGCGTAGCGTTCCGGGCAGCGGGTAGAACCAGGCAGAGAATTCCCGGCTAGCAGCTTCCCTGTGGCGGGGAAGTGCAAACGTACACGTTTTCGGCCGGAAACGCGTTTTTCGGCGAAAACGCACACCACGGCTCTTTCTGAGGAAAAGCAACCACGGAGGACGAGAATCGCTTTTGCCCTGCGTAGCGTTCTGAGCAGCGGGTAGAAATAGGCAGCGAATTGCCGGCTAGCAGCTTCCCTGTGGCCGGGAAGTGCAAACGTACACGTTTTCGGCCGAAAACGCGTTCTCCGGAGAAAAAGCACACCATGGCTCTTTCTGAGAAAAAGCAAGCACGGAGGACGAGAATCGCTTTTGCCCTGCGTAGCGTTCCGGGCAGCGGGTAGAACCAGGCAGAGAATTCCCGGCTAGCAGCTTCCCTGTGGCCGGGAAGTGCAAACGTACACGTTTTCGGCCGAAAACGCGTTTTACGGCGAAAACGCACACCACGGCTCTTTCTGAGAAAAAGCAAGCACGGAGGACGAGAATCGCTTTTGCTCTGCGTAGCGTTCCGAGCAGCGGGTAGAAATAGGCAGCGAATTCCCGGCTAGCAGCTTCCCTGTGGCGGGGAAGTGCAAACGTACACGTTTTCGGCCGAAAACGCGTTTTCCGGCGAAAAAGCACACCACGGCTCTTTCTGAGAAAAAGCAAGCACGGAGGACGAGAATCGCTTTTGCGCTGCGTAGCGTTCCGGGCAGCGGGTAGAAATAGGCAGCGAATTCCCGGCTAGCAGCTTCCCTGTGGCGGGGAAGTGCAAACGTACACGTTTTCGGCCGAAAACGCGTTTTCCGGCGAAAACGCACACCACGGCTCTTTCTGAGAAAAAGCAAGCACGGAGGACGAGAATCGCTTTTGCCCTGCGTAGCGTTCCGGGCAGCGGGTAGAACCAGGCAGAGAATTCCCGGCTAGCAGCTTCCCTGTGGCGGGGAAGTGCAAACGTACACGTTTTCGGCCGAAAACGCGTTTTGCGGCGAAAACGCACACCACGGCTCTTTCTGAGAAAAAGCAAGCACGGAGGACGAGAATCGCTTTTGCCCTGCGTAGCGTTCCGGGCAGCGGGTAGAACCAGGCAGAGAATTCCCGGCTAGCAGCTTCCCTGTGGCCGGGAAGTGCAAATGTACACGTTTTCGGCCGAAAACGTGTTTTCCGGCGAAAAAGCACACCACGGCTCTTTCTGAGAAAAAGCAAGCACGGAGGACGAGAATCGCTTTTGCCCTGCGTAGCGTTCCGGGCAGCGGGTAGAACCAGGCAGAGAATTCCCGGCTTGCAGCTTCCCTGTGGCCGGGAAGTGCAAACGTACACGTTTTCGGCCGAAAACCCGTTTTGCGGCGAAAACGCACACCACGGCTCTTTCTGAGAAAAAGCAAGCACGGAGGACGAGAATCGCTTTTGCCCTGCGTAGCGTTCCGGGCAGCGGGTAGAACCAGGCAGAGAATTCCCGGCTAGCAGCTTCCCTGTGGCGGGGAAGTGCAAACGTACACGTTTTCGGCCGAAAACGCGTTTTGCGGCGAAAACGCACACCACGGCTCTTTCTGAGAAAAAGCAAGCACGGAGGACGAGAATCGCTTTTGCCCTGAGTAGCGTTCCGGGCAGCGGGTAGAAATAGGCAGCGAATTCCCGGCTAGCAGCTTCCCTGTGGCGGGGAAGTGCAAACGTACACGTTTTCGGCCGGAAACGCGTTTTGCGGCGAAAACGCACACCACGGCTCTTTCTGAGAAAAAGCAAGCACGGAGGACGAGAATCGCTTTTGCCCTGCGTAGCGTTCCGAGCAGCGGGTAGAACCAGGCAGAGAATTCCCTGCTAGCAGCTTCGCTGTGGCGGGGAAGTGCAAACGTACACGTTTTCGGCCGAAAACGCGTTTTCCGGCGAAAACGCACACCACGGCTCTTTCTGAGAAAAAGCAAGCACGGAGGACGAGAATCGCTTTTGCCCTGCGTAGCGTTCCGGGCAGCGGGTAGAACCAGGCAGAGAATTCCCGGCTAGCAGCTTCCCTGTGGCCGGGAAGTGCAAATGTACACGTTTTCGGCCGAAAACGCGTTTTACGGCGAAAACGCACACCACGGCTCATTCTGAGAAAAAGCAAGCACGGAGGACGAGAATCGCTTTTGCCCTGCGTAGCGTTCCGAGCAGCGGGTAGAAATAGGCAGCGAATTGCCGGCTAGCAGCTTCCCTGTGGCCGGGAAGTGCAAACGTACACGTTTTCGGCCGAAAACGCGTTTTCCGGCGAAAAAGCACACCATGGCTCTTTCTGAGAAAAAGCAAGCACGGAGGACGAGAATCGCTTTTGCCCTGCGTAGCGTTCAGGGCAGCGGGTTGAACCAGGCAGCGAATTCCCGGCTAGCAGTTTCCCTGTGGCCGGGAAGTGCAAACGTACACGTTTTCGGCCGAAAACGCGTTTTCCGGCGAAAAAGCACACCACGGCTCTTTCTGAGAAAAAGCAAGCACGGAGGACGAGAATCGCTTTTGCCCTGCGTAGCGTTCCGGGTAGCGGGTATAACCAGGCAGCGAATTCCCGGCTAGCAGCTTCCCTGTGGCGGGGAAGTGCAAACGTACACGTTTTCGGCCGAAAACGCGTTTTCCGGCGAAATCGCACACCACGGCTCTTTCTGAGAAAAAGCAAGCACGGAGGACGAGAATCGCTTTTGCCCTGCGTAGCGTTCCGGGCAGCGGGTAGAACCAGGCAGAAAATTCCCGGCTAGCAGCTTCCCTGTGGCCGGGAAGTGCAAACGTACACGTTTTCGGCCGAAAACGCGTTTTCCTGCGAAAACGCACACCACGGCTCTTTCTGAGAAAAAGCAAGCACGGAGGACGAGAATCGCTTTTGCCCTGCGTAGCGTTCCGGGCAGCGGGTAGAACCAGGCAGAGAATTCCCGGCTAGCAGCTTCCCTGTGGCCGGGAAGTGCAAACGTACACGTTTTCGGCCGAAAACGCGTTTTCCGGCGAAAACGCACACCACGGCTCTTTCTGAGAAAAAGCAAGCACGGAGGACGAGAATCGCTTTTGCCCTGCGTAGCGTTCCGGGCAGCGGGTAGAACCAGGCAGAGAATTCCCGGCTAGCAGCTTCCCTGTGGCCGGGAAGTGCAAACGTACACGTTTTCGGCCGAAAACGCGTTTTCCGGCGAAAACGCACACCACGGCTCTTTCTGAGAAAAAGCAAGCACGGAGGACGAGAATCGCTTTTGCTCTGCGTAGCGTTCCGGGCAGCGGGTAGAACCAGGCAGAGAATTCCCGGCTAGCAGCTTCCCTGTGGCGGGGAAGTGCAAACGTACACGTTTTCGGCCGAAAACGCGTTTTCCGGCGAAAACGCACACCACGGCTCTTTCTGAGAAAAAGCAAGCACGGAGGACGAGAATCGCTTTTGCCCTGCGTAGCGTTCTGAGCAGCGGGTAGAAATAGGCAACGAATTGCCGGCTAGCAGCTTCCCTGTGGCCGGGAAGTGCAAACGTACACGTTTCCGGCCGAAAATGCGTTTTCCGGAGAAAAAGCACACCATGGCTCTTTCTGAGAAAAAGCAAGCACGGAGGACGAGAATCGCTTTTGCCCTGCGTAGCGTTCCGGTCAGCGGGTAGAACCAGGCAGAGAATTCCCGGCTAGCAGCTTCCCTGTGGCCGGGAAGTGCAAACGTACACGTTTTCGGCCGAAAACGCGTTTTCCGGCGAAAACGCACACCACGGCTCTTTCTGAGAAAAAGCAAGCACGGAGGACGAGAATCGCTTTTGCCCTGCGTAGCGTTCCGGGCAGCGGGTAGAACCAGGCAGAGAATTCCCGGCTAGCAGCTTCCCTGTGGCCGGGAAGTGCAAATGTACACGTTTTCGGCCGAAAACGCGTTTTACGGTGAAAACGCACACCACGGTTCTTTCTGAGAAAAAGCAAGCACGGAGGACGAGAATCGCTTTTGCCCTGCGTAGCGTTCCGGGCAGCGGGTAGAACCAGGCAGAGAATTCCCGGCTAGCAGCTTCCCTGTGGCCGGGAAGTGCAAACGTACACGTTTTCGGCCGAAAACGCGTTTCCGGCGAAAACGCACACCACGGCTCTTTCTGAGAAAAAGCAAGCACGGAGGACGAGAATCGCTTTTGCCCTGCGTAGCGTTCCGGGCAGCGGGTAGAACCAGGCAGAGAATTCCCGGCTAGCAGCTTCCCTGTGGCGGGGAAGTGCAAACGTACACGTTTTCGGCCGGAAACGCGTTTTGCGGCGAAAACGCACACCACGGCTCTTTCTGAGAAAAAGCAAGCACGGAGGACGAGAATCGCTTTTGCCCTGCGTAGCGTCCCGGGCAGCGCGTAGAACCAGGCAGAGAATTCCCGGCTAGCAGCTTCCCTGTGGCCGGGAAGTGCAAACGTACACGTTTTCGGCCGAAAACGCGTTTTCCGGCGAAAACGCACACCACGGCTCTTTCTGAGAAAAAGCAAGCACGGAGGACGAGAATCGCTTTTGCCCTGCGTAGCGTTCCGGGCAGCGGGTAGAACCAGGCAGAGAATTCCCGGCTAGCAGCTTCCCTGTGGCCGGGAAGTGCAAACGTACACGTTTTCGGCCGAAAACGCGTTTTCCGGCGAAAACGCACACCACGGCTCTTTCTGAGAAAAAGCAAGCACGGAGGACGAGAATCGCTTTTGCCCTGCGTAGCGTCCCGGGCAGCGCGTAGAACCAGGCAGAGAATTGCCGGCTAGCAGCTTCCCTGTGGCGGGGAAGTGCAAACGTACACGTTTTCGGCCGAAAACGCGTTTTCCGGCGAAAACGCACACCACGGCTCTTTCTGAGAAAAAGCAAGCACGGAGGACGAGAATCGCTTTTGCCCTGCGTAGCGTTCCGGGCAGCGGGTAGAACCAGGGAGAGAATTCCCGGCTAGCAGCTTCCCTGTGGCGGGGAAGTGCAAACGTACACGTTTTCGGCCGAGAACGCGTTTTGCGGCGAAAACGCACACCACGGCTCTTTCTGAGAAAAAGCAAGCACGGAGGACGAGAATCGCTTTTGCCCTGCGTAGCGTTCCGGGCAGCAAGTAGAACCAGGCAGAAAATTCCGGGCTAGCAGCTTCCCTGTGGCCGGGAAGTGCAAACGTACACGTTTCCGGCCGAAAACGCGTTTTCCGGCGAAAACGCACACCACGGCTCTTTCTGAGAAAAAGCAAGCACGGAGGACGAGAATCGCTTTTGCTCTGCGTAGCGTTCCGGGCAGCGGGTAGAACCAGGCAGAGAATTCCCGGCTAGCAGCTTCCCTGTGGCGGGGAAGTGCAAACGTACACGTTTTCGGCCGAAAACGCGTTTTCCGGCGAAAACGCACACCACGGCTCTTTCTGAGAAAAAGCAAGCACGGAGGACGAGAATCGCTTTTGCCCTGCGTAGCGTTCTGAGCAGCGGGTAGAAATAGGCAGCGAATTGCCGGCTAGCAGCTTCCCTGTGGCCGGGAAGTGCAAACGTACACGTTTCCGGCCGAAAACGCGTTTTCCGGAGAAAAAGCACACCATGGCTCTTTCTGAGAAAAAGCAAGCACGGAGGACGAGAATCGCTTTTGCCCTGCGTAGCGTTCCGAGCAGCGGGTAGAACCAGGGAGAGAATTCCCGGCTAGCAGCTTCCCTGTGGCCGGGAAGTTCAAACGTACACGTTTTCGGCCAAAAACGCGTTTTCCGGAGAAAAAGCACACCATGGCTCTTTCTGAGAAAAAGCAAGCACGGAGGACGAGAATCGCTTTTACCCTGCGTAGCGTTCCGGGCAGCGGGTAGAACCAGGCAGAGAATTCCCGGCTAGCAGCTTCCCTGTGGCGGGGAAGTGCTAACGTAGACGTTTTCGGCCGAAACCGCGTTTTCCGGCGAAAACGCACACCACGGCTCTTTCTGAGAAAAAGCAAGCACGGAGGACGAGAATCGCTTTTGCCCTGCGTAGCGTTCCGGGCAGCGGGTAGAACCAGGCAGCGAATTCCCGGCTAGCAGCTTCCCTGTGGCGGGGAAGTGCAAACGTACACGTTTTTGGCCGAAAACGCGTTTTCCGGCGAAAACGCACACCACGGCTCTTTCTGAGAAAAAGCAAGCACGGAGGACGAGAATCGCTTTTGCCCTGCGTAGCGTTCCGGGCAGCGGGTAGAACCAGGCAGAAAATTCCCGGCTAGCAGCTTCCCTGTGGCCGGGAAGTGCAAACGTACACGTTTTCGGCCGAAAACGCGTTTTCCGGCGAAAACGCACACCACGGCTCTTTCTGAGAAAAAGCAAGCACGGAGGACGAGAATCGCTTTTGCTCTGCGTAGCGTTCCGGGCAGCGGGTAGAACCAGGCAGAGAATTCCCGGCTAGCAGCTTCCCTGTGACGGGGAAGTGCAAACGTACACGTTTTCGGCCGAAAACGCGTTTTCCGGCGAAAAAGCACACCACGGCTCTTTCTGAGAAAAAGCAAGCACGGAGGACGAGAATCGCTTTTGCCCTGCGTAGCGTTCTGAGCAGCGGGTAGAACCAGGCAGAGAATTCCCGGCTAGCAGCTTCCCTGTGGCCGGGAAGTGCAAACGTACACGTTTTCGGCCGAAAACGCGTTTTCCGGCGAAAACGCACACCACGGCTCTTTCTGAGAAAAAGCAAGCACGGAGGACGAGAATCGCTTTTGCCCTGCGTAGCGTTCCGGGCAGCGGGTAGAACCAGGCAGAGAATTCCCGGCTAGCAGCTTCCCTGTGGCCGGGAAGTGCAAAAGTACACGTTTTCGGCCGAAAACGCGTTTTGCGGCGAAAACGCACACCACGGCTCTTTCTGAGAAAAAGCAAGCACGGAGGACGAGAATCGCTTTTGCCCTGCGTAGCGTTCCGGGCAGCGGGTAGAACCAGGCAGAGAATTCCCGGCTAGCAGCTTCCCTGTGGCCGGGAAGTGCAAACGTACACGTTTTCGGGCGAAAACGCGTTTTCCGGCGAAAACGCACACCACGGCTCTTTCTGAGAAATAGCAAGCACGGAGGACGAGAATCGCTTTTGCCCTGCGTAGCGTTCCGGGCAGCGGGTAGAACCAGGCAGAGAATTCCCGGCTAGCAGCTTCCCTGTGGCCGGGAAGTGCAAACGTACACGTTTTCGGCCGAAAACGCGTTTTCCGGCGAAAAAGCACACCATGGCTCTTTCTGAGAAAAAGCAAGCACGGAGGACGAGAATCGCTTTTGCCCTGCGTAGCGTTCCGGGCAGCGGGTAGAACCAGGCAGCGAATTCCCGGCTAGCAGTTTCCCTGTGGCCGGGAAGTGCAAACGTACACGTTTTCGGCCGAAACCGCGTTTTCAGGCGAAAAAGCACACCACGGCTCTTTCTGAGAAAAAGCAAGCACGGAGGACGAGAATCGCTTTTGCCCTGCGTAGCGTTCCGGGCAGCGGGTAGAACCAGGCAGAGAATTCCCGGCTAGCAGCTTCCCTGTGGCCGGGAAGTGCAAACGTACACGTTTTCGGCCGAAAACGCGTTTTCCGGCGAAAAAGCACACCACGGCTCTTTCTGAGAAAAAGCAAGCACGGAGGACGAGAATCGCTTTTGCCCTGCGTAGCGTTCCGGGCAGCGGTAGAACCAGGCAGCGAATTCCCGGCTAGCAGTTTCCCTGTGGCCGGGAAGTGCAAACGTACACGTTTTCGGCCGAAAACGCGTTTTGCGGCGAAAAAGCACACCACGGCTCTTTCTGAGAAAAAGCAAGCACGGAGGACGAGAATCGCTTTTGCCCTGCGTAGCGTTCCGGGCAGCGGGTAGAACCAGGCAGAGAATTCCCGGCTAGCAGCTTCCCTGTGGCCGGGAATTGCAAACGTACACGTTTTCGGCCGAAAACGCGTTTCCGGCGAAAACGCACACCACGGCTCTTTCTGAGAAAAAGCAAGCACGGAGGACGAGAATCGCTTTTGCCCTGCGTAGCGTTCCGGGCAGCGCGTAGAACCAGGCAGAGAATTCCCGGCTAGCAGCTTCCCTGTGGCCGGGAAGTGCAAACGTACACGTTTTCGGCCGAAAACGCGTTTTCCGGCGAAAACGCACACCACGGCTCTTTCTGAGAAAAAGCAAGCACGGAGGACGAGAATCGCTTTTGCCCTGCGTAGCGTTCCGGGCAGCGGGTAGAACCAGGGAGAGAATTCCCGGCTAGCAGCTTCCCTGTGGCGGGGAAGTGCAAACGTACACGTTTTCGGCCGAAAACGCGTTTTCCGGCGAAAACGCACACCACGGCTCTTTCTGAGAAAAAGCAAGCACGGAGGACGAGAATCGCTTTTGCCCTGCGTAGCGTTCCGGGCAGCGGGTAGAACCAGGGAGAGAATTCCCGGCTAGCAGCTTCCCTGTGGCGGGGAAGTGCAAACGTACACGTTTTCGGCCGAGAACGCGTTTTGCGGCGAAAACGCACACCACGGCTCTTTCTGAGAAAAAGCAAGCACGGAGGACGAGAATCGCTTTTGCCCTGCGTAGCGTTCCGGGCAGCGGGTAGAACCAGGCAGAAAATTCCGGGCTAGCAGCTTCCCTGTGGCCGGGAAGTGCAAACGTACACGTTTCCGGCCGAAAACGCGTTTTCCGGCGAAAACGCACACCACGGCTCTTTCTGAGAAAAAGCAAGCACGGAGGACGAGAATCGCTTTTGCTCTGCGTAGCGTTCCGGGCAGCGGGTAGAACCAGGCAGAGAATTCCCGGCTAGCAGCTTCCCTGTGGCGGGGAAGTGCAAACGTACACGTTTTCGGCCGAAAACGCGTTTTCCGGCGAAAACGCACACCACGGCTCTTTCTGAGAAAAAGCAAGCACGGAGGACGAGAATCGCTTTTGCCCTGCGTAGCGTTCTGAGCAGCGGGTAGAAATAGGCAGCGAATTGCCGGCTAGCAGCTTCCCTGTGGCCGGGAAGTGCAAACGTACACGTTTCCGGCCGAAAACGCGTTTTCCGGAGAAAAAGAACACCATGGCTCTTTCTGAGAAAAAGCAAGCACGGAGGACGAGAATCGCTTTTGCCCTGCGTAGCGTTCCGAGCAGCGGGTAGAACCAGGGAGAGAATTCCCGGCTAGCAGCTTCCCTGTGGCCGGGAAGTGCAAACGTACACGTTTTCGGCCAAAAACGCGTTTTCCGGAGAAAAAGCACACCATGGCTCTTTCTGAGAAAAAGCAAGCACGGAGGACGAGAATCGCTTTTACCCTGCGTAGCGTTCCGGGCAGCGGGTAGAACCAGGCAGAGAATTCCCGGCTAGCAGCTTCCCTGTGGCGGGGAAGTGCTAACGTAGACGTTTTCGGCCGAAACCGCGTTTTCCGGCGAAAACGCACACCACGGCTCTTTCTGAGAAAAAGCAAGCACGGAGGACGAGAATCGCTTTTGCCCTGCGTAGCGTTCCGGGCAGCGGGTAGAACCAGGCAGAGAATTCCCGGCTAGCAGCTTCCCTGTGGCGGGGAAGTGCAAACGTACACGTTTTTGGCCGAAAACGCGTTTTCCGGCGAAAACGCACACCACGGCTCTTTCTGAGAAAAAGCAAGCACGGAGGACGAGAATCGCTTTTGCCCTGCGTAGCGTTCCGGGCAGCGGGTAGAACCAGGCAGAAAATTCCCGGCTAGCAGCTTCCCTGTGGCCGGGAAGTGCAAACGTACACGTTTTCGGCCGAAAACGCGTTTTCCGGCGAAAACGCACACCACGGCTCTTTCTGAGAAAAAGCAAGCACGGAGGACGAGAATCGCTTTTGCTCTGCGTAGCGTTCCGGGCAGCGGGTAGAACCAGGCAGAGAATTCCCGGCTAGCAGCTTCCCTGTGACGGGGAAGTGCAAACGTACACGTTTTCGGCCGAAAACGCGTTTTCCGGCGAAAAAGCACACCACGGCTCTTTCTGAGAAAAAGCAAGCACGGAGGACGAGAATCGCTTTTGCCCTGCGTAGCGTTCTGAGCAGCGGGTAGAACCAGGCAGAGAATTCCCGGCTAGCAGCTTCCCTGTGGCCGGGAAGTGCAAACGTACACGTTTTCGGCCGAAAACGCGTTTTCCGGCGAAAACGCACACCACGGCTCTTTCTGAGAAAAAGCAAGCACGGAGGACGAGAATCGCTTTTGCCCTGCGTAGCGTTCCGGGCAGCGGGTAGAACCAGGCAGCGAATTCCCGGCTAGCAGCTTCCCTGTGGCCGGGAAGTGCAAAAGTACACGTTTTCGGCCGAAAACGCGTTTTGCGGCGAAAACGCACACCACGGCTCTTTCTGAGAAAAAGCAAGCACGGAGGACGAGAATCGCTTTTGCCCTGCGTAGCGTTCCGGGCAGCGGGTAGAACCAGGCAGAGAATTCCCGGCTAGCAGCTTCCCTGTGGCCGGGAAGTGCAAACGTACACGTTTTCGGGCGAAAACGCGTTTTCCGGCGAAAACGCACACCACGGCTCTTTCTGAGAAATAGCAAGCACGGAGGACGAGAATCGCTTTTGCCCTGCGTAGCGTTCCGGGCAGCGGGTAGAACCAGGCAGAGAATTCCCGGCTAGCAGCTTCCCTGTGGCCGGGAAGTGCAAACGTACACGTTTTCGGCCGAAAACGCGTTTTCCGGCGAAAAAGCACACCATGGCTCTTTCTGAGAAAAAGCAAGCACGGAGGACGAGAATCGCTTTTGCCCTGCGTAGCGTTCCGGGCAGCGGGTAGAACCAGGCAGCGAATTCCCGGCTAGCAGTTTCCCTGTGGCCGGGAAGTGCAAACGTACACGTTTTCGGCCGAAACCGCGTTTTCAGGCGAAAAAGCACACCACGGCTCTTTCTGAGAAAAAGCAAGCACGGAGGACGAGAATCGCTTTTGCCCTGCGTAGCGTTCCGGGCAGCGGGTAGAACCAGGCAGCGAATTGCCGGCTAGCAGCTTCCCTGTGGCCGGGAAGTGCAAACGTACACGTTTTCGGCCGAAAACGCGTTTTCCGGCGAAAAAGCACACCACGGCTCTTTCTGAGAAAAAGCAAGCACGGAGGACGAGAATCGCTTTTGCCCTGCGTAGCGTTCCGGGCAGCGGGTAGAACCAGGCAGCGAATTCCCGGCTAGCAGTTTCCCTGTGGCCGGGAAGTGCAAACGTACACGTTTTCGGCCGAAAACGCGTTTTCCGGCGAAAAAGCACACCACGGCTCTTTCTGAGAAAAAGCAAGCACGGAGGACGAGAATCGCTTTTGCCCTGCGTAGCGTTCCGGGCAGCGGGTAGAACCAGGCAGAGAATTCCCGGCTAGCAGCTTCCCTGTGGCCGGGAATTGCAAACGTACACGTTTTCGGCCGAAAACGCGTTTCCGGCGAAAACGCACACCACGGCTCTTTCTGAGAAAAAGCAAGCACGGAGGACGAGAATCGCTTTTGCCCTGCGTAGCGTTCCGGGCAGCGGGTAGAACCAGGCAGAGAATTCCCGGCTAGCAGCTTCCCTGTGGCGGGGAAGTGCAAACGTACACGTTTTCGGCCGGAAACGCGTTTTGCGGCGAAAACGCACACCACGGCTCTTTCTGAGAGAAAGCAAGCACGGAGGACGAGAATCGCTTTTACCCTGCGTAGCGTTCCGAGCAGCGGGTAGAACCAGGGAGAGAATTCCCGGCAAGCAGTTTCCCTGTGGCCGGGAAGTGCAAACGTACACGTTTTCGGCCGAAAACGCGTTTTCCTGCGAAAACGCACACCACGGCTCTTTCTGAGAAAAAGCAAGCACGGAGGACGAGAATCGCTTTTGCCCTGCGTAGCGTTCCGGGCAGCGGGTAGAACCAGGCAGAGAATTCCCGGCTAGCAGCTTCCCTGTGGCCGGGAAGTGCAAACGTACACGTTTTGGGCCGAAAACGCGTTTTGCGGCGAAAACGCACACCACGGCTCTTTCTGAGAAAAAGCAAGCACGGAGGACGAGAATCGCTTTTGCCCTGCGTAGCGTTCCGGGCAGCGGGTAGAACCAGGCAGAGAATTCCCGGCTAGCAGCTTCCCTGTGGCCGGGAAGTGCAAACGTACACGTTTTCGGCCGAAAACGCGTTTTCCGGCGAAAACGCACACCACGGCTCTTTCTGAGAAAAAGCAAGCACGGAGGACGAGAATCGCTTTTGCCCTGCGTAGCGTTCCGGGCAGCGGGTAGAACCAGGGAGAGAATTCCCGGCTAGCAGCTTCCCTGTGGCGGGGAAGTGCAAACGTACACGTTTTCGGACGAAAACGCGTTTTGCGGCGAAAACGCACACCACGGCTCTTTCTGAGAAAAAGCAAGCACGGAGGACGAGAATCGCTTTTGCCCTGCGTAGCGTTCCGGGCAGCGGGTAGAACCAGGCAGAAAATTCCCGGCTAGCAACTTCCCTGTGGCCGGGAAGTGCAAAGGTACACGTTTTCGGCCGAAAACGCGTTTTCCGGCGAAAACGCACACCACGGCTCTTTCTGAGAAAAAGCAAGCACGGAGGACGAGAATCGCTTTTGCTCTGCGTAGCGTTCCGGGCAGCGGGTAGAACCAGGCAGAGAATTCCCGGCTAGCAGCTTCCCTGTGGCGGGGAAGTGCAAACGTACACGTTTTCGGCCGAAAACGCGTTTTCCGGCGAAAACGCACACCACGGCTCTTTCTGAGAAAAAGCAAGCACGGAGGACGAGAATCGCTTTTGCCCTGCGTAGCGTTCTGAGCAGCGGGTAGAAATAGGCAGCGAATTGCCGGCTAGCAGCTTCCCTGTGGCCGGGAAGTGCAAACGTACACGTTTCCGGCCGAAAACGCGTTTTCCGGAGAAAAAGCACACCATGGCTCTTTCTGAGAAAAAGCAAGCACGGAGGACGAGAATCGCTTTTGCCCTGCGTAGCGTTCCGGTCAGCGGGTAGAACCAGGCAGAGAATTACCGGCTAGCAGCTTCCCTGTGGCGGGGAAGTGCAAACGTACACGTTTTCGGCCGAAAACGCGTTTTCCGGCGAAAACGCACACCACGGCTCTTTCTGAGAAAAAGCAAGCACGGAGGACGAGAATCGCTTTTGCCCTGCGTAGCGTTCCGAGCAGCGGGTAGAACCAGGGAGAGAATTCCCGGCTAGCAGCTTCCCTGTGGCCGGGAAGTGCAAACGTACACGTTTTCGGCCGAAAACGCGTTTTCCGGAGAAAAAGCACACCATGGCTCTTTCTGAGAAAAAGCAAGCACGGATGACGAGAATCGCTTTTACCCTGCGTAGCGTTCCGGGCAGCGGGTAGAACCAGGCAGAGAATTCCCGGCTAGCAGCTTCCCTGTGGCGGGGAAGTGCAAACGTACACGTTTTCGGCCGAAACCGCGTTTTCCGGCGAAAACGCACACCACGGCTCTTTCTGAGAAAAAGCAAGCACGGAGGACGAGAATCGCTTTTGCCCTGCGTAGCGTTCCGGGCAGCGGGTAGAACCAGGCAGCGAATTCCCGGCTAGCAGCTTCCCTGTGGCGGGGAAGTGCGAACGTACACGTTTTCGGCCGAAAACGCGTTTTCCGGCGAAAACGCACACCACGGCTCTTTCTGAGAAAAAGCAAGCACGGAGGACGAGAATCGCTTTTGCCCTGCGTAGCGTTCCGGGCAGCGGGTAGAACCAGGCAGAAAATTCCCGGCTAGCAGCTTCCCTGTGGCCGGGAAGTGCAAAGGTACACGTTTTCGGCCGAAAACGCGTTTTCCGGCGAAAACGCACACCACGGCTCTTTCTGAGAAAAAGCAAGCACGGAGGACGAGAATCGCTTATGCTCTGCGTAGCGTTCCGGGCAGCGGGTAGAACCAGGGAGAGAATTCCCGGCTAGCAGCTTCCCTGTGGCGGGGAAGTGCAAACGTACACGTTTTCGGACGAAAACGCGTTTTGCGGCGAAAACGCACACCACGGCTCTTTCTGAGAAAAAGCAAGCACGGAGGACGAGAATCGCTTTTGCCCTGCGTAGCGTTCCGGGCAGCGGGTAGAACCAGGCAGAGAATTCCCGTCTAGCAGCTTCCCTGTGGCCGGGAAGTGCAAACGTACACGTTTCCCGCCGAAAACGCGTTTTCCGGCGAAAACGCACACCACGGCTCTTTCTGAGAAAAAGCAAGCACGGAGGACGATAATCGCTTTTGCTCTGCGTAGCGTTCCGGGCAGCGGGTAGAACCAGGCAGAGAATTCCCGGCTAGCAGCTTCCCTGTGGCGGGGAAGTGCAAACGTACACGTTTTCGGCCGAAAACGCGTTTTCCGGCGAAAACGCACACCACGGCTCTTTCTGAGAGAAAGCAAGCACGGAGGACGAGAATCGCTTTTGCCCTGCGTAGCGTTCTGAGCAGCGGGTAGAAATAGGCAGCGAATTGCCGGCTAGCAGCTTCCCTGTGGCCGGGAAGTGCAAACGTACACGTTTCCGGCCGAAAACGCGTTTTCCGGAGAAAAAGCACACCATGGCTCTTTCTGAGAAAAAGCAAGCACGGAGGACGAGAATCGCTTTTGCCCTGCGTAGCGTTCCGGGCAGCGGGTAGAACCAGGCAGCGAATTCCCGGCTAGCAGTTTCCCTGTGGCCGGGAAGTGCAAACGTACACGTTTTCAGCCGAAACCGCGTTTTCCTGCGAAAACGCACACCACGGCTCTTTCTGAGAAAAAGCAAGCACGGAGGACGAGAATCGCTTTTGCCCTGCGTAGCGTTCCGGGCAGCGTGTAGAACCAGGGAGAGAATTCCCGGCTAGCAGCTTCCCTGTGGCGGGGAAGTGCAAACGTACACGTTTTCGGCCGAAAACGCGTTTTCCGGCGAAAACGCACACCACGGCTCTTTCTGAGAAAAAGCAAGCACAGAGGACGAGAATCGCTTTTGCCCTGCGTAGCGTTCCGGGCAGCGGGTAGAACCAGGCAGAGAATTCCAGGCTAGCATCTTCCCTGTGGCGGTGAAGTGCAAACGTACACGTTTTTAGCCGAAAACGCGTTTCCGGCGAAAACGCACACCACGGCTCTTTCTGAGAAAAAGCAAGCACGGAGGACGAGAATCGCTTTTGCCCTGCGTAGCGTTCCGGGCAGCGGGTAGAACCAGGCAGAGAATTCCCGGCTAGCAGCTTCCCTGTGGCGGGGAAGTGCAAACGTACACGTTTTCGGCCGGAAACGCGTTTTGCGGCGAAAACGCACACCACGGCTCTTTCTGAGAAAAAGCAAGCACGGAGGACGAGAATCGCTTTTGCCCTGCGTAGCGTTCCGAGCAGCGGGTAGAACCAGGGAGAGAATTCCCGGCAAGCAGCTTCCCTGTGGCCGGGAAGTGCAAACGTACACGTTTTCGGCCGAAAACGCGTTTTCCTGCGAAAACGCACACCACGGCTCTTTCTGAGAAAAAGCAAGCACGGAGGACGAGAATCGCTTTTGCCCTGCGTAGCGTTCCGGGCAGCGGGTAGAACCAGGCAGAGAATTCCCGGCTAGCAGCTTCCCTGTGGCCGGGAAGTGCAAACGTACACGTTTTGGGCCGAAAACGCGTTTTCCGGCGAAAACGCACACCACGGCTCTTTCTGAGAAAAAGCAAGCACGGAGGACGAGAATCGCTTTTGCCCTGCGTAGCGTTCCGGGCAGCGGGTAGAACCAGGCAGAGAATTCCCGGCTAGCAGCTTCCCTGTGGCCGGTAAGTGCAAACGTACACGTTTTCGGCCGAAAACGCGTTTTCCGGCGAAAACGCACACCACGGCTCTTTCTGAGAAAAAGCAAGCACGGAGGACGAGAATCGCTTTTGCCCTGCGTAGCGTTCCGGGCAGCGGGTAGAACCAGGGAGAGAATTCCCGGCTAGCAGCTTCCCTGTGGCGGGGAAGTGCAAACGTACACGTTTTCGGACGAAAACGCGTTTTGCGGCGAAAACGCACACCACGGCTCTTTCTGAGAAAAAGCAAGCACGGAGGACGAGAATCGCTTTTGCCCTGCGTAGCGTTCCGGGCAGCGGGTAGAACCAGGCAGAAAATTCCCGGCTAGCAGCTTCCCTGTGGCCGGGAAGTGCAAAGGTACACGTTTTCGGCCGAAAACGCGTTTTCCGGCGAAAACGCACACCACGGCTCTTTCTGAGAAAAAGCAAGCACGGAGGACGAGAATCGCTTTTGCTCTGCGTAGCGTTCCGGGCAGCGGGTAGAACCAGGCAGAGAATTCCCGGCTAGCAGCTTCCCTGTGGCGGGGAAGTGCAAACGTACACGTTTTCGGCCGAAAACGCGTTTTCCGGCGAAAACGCACACCACGGTTCTTTCTGAGAAAAAGCAAGCACGGAGGACGAGAATCGCTTTTGCCCTGCGTAGCGTTCTGAGCAGCGGGTAGAAATAGGCAGCGAATTGCCGGCTAGCAGCTTCCCTGTGGCCGGGAAGTGCAAACGTACACGTTTTCGGCCGAAAACGCGTTTTCCGGAGAAAAAGCACACCATGGCTCTTTCTGAGAAAAAGCAAGCACGGAGGACGAGAATCGCTTTTGCCCTGCGTAGCGTTCCGGGCAGCGGGTAGAACCAGGCAGAGAATTACCGGCTAGCAGCTTCCCTGTGGCGGGGAAGTGCAAACGTACACGTTTTCGGCCGAAAACGCGTTTTCCGGCGAAAAAGCACACCACGGCTCTTTCTGAGAAAAAGCAAGCACGGAGGACGAGAATCGCTTTTGCCCTGCGTAGCGTTCCGAGCAGCGGGTAGAACCAGGGAGAGAATTCCCGGCTAGCAGCTTCCCTGTGGCCGGGAAGTGCAAACGTACACGTTTTCGGCCGAAAACGCGTTTTCCGGCGAAAACGCACACCATGGCTCTTTCTGAGAAAAAGCAAGCACGGAGGACGAGAATCGCTTTTACCCTGTGTAGCGTTCCGGGCAGCGGGTAGAACCAGGCAGAGAATTGCCGGCTAGCAGCTTCCCTGTGGCGGGGAAGTGGAAACGTACACGTTTTCGGCCGAAACCGCGTTTTCCGGCGAAATCGCACACCACGGCTCTTTCTGAGAAAAAGCAAGCACGGAGGACGAGAATCGCTTTTGCCCTGCGTAGCGTTCCGGGCAGCGGGTAGAACCAGGCAGCGAATTCCCGGCTAGCAGCTTCCCTGTGGCGGGGAAGTGCGAACGTACACGTTTTCGGCCGAAAACGCGTTTTCCGGCGAAAACGCACACCACGGCTCTTTCTGAGAAAAAGCAAGCACGGAGGACGAGAATCGCTTTTGCCCTGCGTAGCGTTCCGGGCAGCGGGTAGAACCAGGCAGAAAATTCCCGGCTAGCAGCTTCCCTGTGGCCGGGAAGTGCAAAGGTACACGTTTTCGGCCGAAAACGCGTTTTCCGGCGAAAACGCACACCACGGCTCTTTCTGAGAAAAAGCAAGCACGGAGGACGAGAATCGCTTATGCTCTGCGTAGCGTTCCGGGCAGCGGGTAGAACCAGGCAGAGAATTCCCGGCTAGCAGCTTCCCTGTGACGGGGAAGTGCAAACGTACACGTTTTCGGCCGAAAACGCGTTTTCCGGCGAAAAAGCACACCACGGCTCTTTCTGAGAAAAAGCAAGCACGGAGGACGAGAATCGCTTTTGCCCTGCGTAGCGTTCCGGGCAGCGGGTAGAACCAGGCAGAGAATTCCCGGCTAGCAGCTTCCCTGTGGCCGGGAAGTGCAAACGTACACGTTTTCGGCCGAAAACGCGTTTTCCGGCGAAAACGCACACCACGGCTCTTTCTGAGAAAAAGCAAGCACGGAGGACGAGAATCGCTTTTGCTCTGCGTAGCGTTCCGGGCAGCGGGTAGAACCAGGCAGAGAATTCCCGGCTAGCAGCTTCCCTGTGGCGGGGAAGTGCAAACGTACACGTTTTCGGCCGAAAACGCGTTTTCCGGCGAAAACGCACACCACGGCTCTTTCTGAGAAAAAGCAAGCACGGAGGACGAGAATCGCTTTTGCCCTGCGTAGCGTTCCGGGCAGAGGGTAGAACCAGGCAGAGAATTCCCGGCTAGCAGCTTCCCTGTGGCCGGGAAGTGCAAACGTACACGTTTTCGGCCGAAAACGCGTTTTGCGGCGAAAACGCACACCACGGCTCTTTCTGAGAAAAAGCAAGCACGGAGGACGAGAATCGCTTTTGCCCTGCGTAGCGTTCTGAGCAGCGGGTAGAAATAGGCAACGAATTGCCGGCTAGCAGCTTCCCTGTGGCGGGGAAGTGCAAACGTACACGTTTCCGGCCGAAAACGCGTTTTCCGGAGAAAAAGCACACCATGGCTCTTTCTGAGAAAAAGCAAGCACGGAGGACGAGAATCGCTTTTGCCCTGCGTAGCGTTCCGGTCAGCGGGTAGAACCAGGCAGAGAATTCCCGGCTAGCAGCTTCCCTGTGGCCGGGAAGTGCAAACGTACACGTTTTCGGCCGAAAACGCGTTTTCCGGCGAAAACGCACACCATGGCTCTTTCTGAGAAAAAGCAAGCACGGAGGACGAGAATCGCTTTTGCCCTGCGTAGCGTTCCGGGCAGCGGGTAGAACCAGGCAGAGAATTCCCGGCTAGCAGCTTCCCTGTGGCCGGGAAGTGCAAACGTACACGTTTTCGGCCGAAAACGCGTTTTACGGTGAAAACGCACACCACGGCTCTTTCTGAGAAAAAGCAAGCACGGAGGACGAGAATCGCTTTTGCCCTGCGTAGCGTTCCGAGCAGCGGGTAGAACCAGGCAGAGAATTCCCGGCTAGCAGCTTCCCTGTGGCCGGGAAGTGCAAACGTACACGTTTTCGGCCGAAAACGCGTTTTACGGTGAAAACGCACACCACGGCTCTTTCTGAGAAAAAGCAAGCACGGAGGACGAGAATCGCTTTTGCCCTGCGTAGCGTTCCGGGCAGCGGGTAGAACCAGGGAGAGAATTCCCGGCTAGCAGCTTCCCTGTGGCCGGGAAGTGCAAACGTACACGTTTTCGGCCGAAAACGCGTTTTCCTGCGAAAACGCACACCACGGCTCTTTCTGAGAAAAAGCAAGCACGGAGGACGAGAATCGCTTTTGCCCTGCGTAGCGTTCCGGGCAGCGGGTAGAACCAGGCAGAGAATTCCCGGCTAGCAGCTTCCCTGTGGCCGGGAAGTGCAAATGTACACGTTTTCGGCCGAAAACGCGTTTTCCGGTGAAAACGCACACCACGGTTCTTTCTGAGAAAAAGCAAGCACGGAGGACGAGAATCGCTTTTGCCCTGCGTAGCGTTCCGGGCTGCGGGTAGAACCAGGCAGAGAATTCCCGGCTAGCAGCTTCCCTGTGGCCGGGAAGTGCAAACGTACACGTTTTCGGCCGAAAACGCGTTTCCGGCGAAAACGCACACCACGGCTCTTTCTGAGAAAAAGCAAGCACGGAGGACGAGAATCGCTTTTGCCCTGCGTAGCGTTCCGGGCAGCGGGTAGAACCAGGCAGAGAATTCCCGGCTAGCAGCTTCCCTGTGGCGGGGAAGTGCAAACGTACACGTTTTCGGCCGGAAACGCGTTTTGCGGCGAAAACGCACACCACGGCTCTTTCTGAGAAAAAGCAAGCACGGAGGACGAGAATCGCTTTTGCCCTGCGTAGCGTTCCGAGCAGCGGGTAGAACCAGGGAGAGAATTCCCGGCTAGAAGCTTCCCTGTGGCCGGGAAGTGCAAACGTACACGTTTTCGGCCGAAAACGCGTTTTCCTGCGAAAACGCACACCACGGCTCTTTCTGAGAAAAAGCAAGCACGGAGGACGAGAATCGCTTTTGCCCTGCGTAGCGTTCCGGGCAGCGGGTAGAACCAGGCAGAGAATTCCCGGCTAGCAGCTTCCCTGTGGCCGGGAAGTGCAAACGTACACGTTTTCGGCCGAAAACGCGTTTTCCGGCGAAAACGCACACCACGGCTCTTTCTGAGAAAAAGCAAGCACGGAGGACGAGAATCGCTTTTGCCCTGCGTAGCGTTCCGGGCAGCGGGTAGAACCAGGCAGAGAATTCCCGGCTAGCAGCTTCCCTGTGGCCGGGAAGTGCAAACGTACACGTTTTCGGCCGAAAACGCGTTTTCCGGCGAAAACGCACACCACGGCTCTTTCTGAGAAAAAGCAAGCACGGAGGACGAGAATCGCTTTTGCCCTGCGTAGCGTTCTGAGCAGCGGGTAGAAATAGGCAGCGAATTGCCGGCTAGCAGCTTCCCTGTGGCCGGGAAGTGCAAACGTACACGTTTCCGGCCGAAAACGCGTTTTCCGGAGAAAAAGCACACCATGGCTCTTTCTGAGAAAAAGCAAGCACGGAGGACGAGAATCGCTTTTGCCCTGCGTAGCGTTCCGGGCAGCGGGTAGAACCAGGCAGAGAATTCCCGGCTAGCAGCTTCCCTGTGGCCGGGAAGTGCAAAGGTACACGTTTTCGGCCGAAAACGCGTTTTCCGGCGAAAACGCACACCACGGCTCTTTCTGAGAAAAAGCAAGCACGGAGGACGAGAATCGCTTTTGCTCTGCGTAGCGTTCCGGGCAGCGGGTAGAACCAGGCAGAGAATTCCCGGCTAGCAGCTTCCCTGTGGCGGGGAAGTGCAAACGTACACGTTTTCGGCCGAAAACGCGTTTTCCGGCGAAAACGCACACCACGGCTCTTTCTGAGAAAAAGCAAGCACGGAGGACGAGAATCGCTTTTGCCCTGCGTAGCGTTCTGAGCAGCGGGTAGAAATAGGCAGCGAATTGCCGGCTAGCAGCTTCCCTGTGGCCGGGAAGTGCAAACGTACACGTTTCCGGCCGAAAACGCGTTTTCCGGAGAAAAAGCACACCATGGCTCTTTCTGAGAAAAAGCAAGCACGGAGGACGAGAATCGCTTTTGCTCTGCGTAGCGTTCCGGGCAGCGGGTAGAACCAGGCAGCGAATTCCCGGCTAGCAGCTTCCCTGTGGCGGGGAAGTGCAAACGTACACGTTTTCGGCCGAAAACGCGTTTTCCGGCGAAAACGCACACCACGGCTCTTTCTGAGAAAAAGCAAGCACGGAGGACGAGAATCGCTTTTGCCCTGCGTAGCGTTCCGGGCAGCGGGTAGAACCAGGCAGAAAATTCCCGGCTAGCAGCTTCCCTGTGGCCGGGAAGTGCAAACGTACACGTTTTCGGCCGAAAACGCGTTTTCCGGCGAAAACGCACACCACGGCTCTTTCTGAGAAAAAGCAAGCACGGAGGACGAGAATCGCTTTTGCTCTGCGTGGCGTTCCGGGCAGCGGGTAGAACCAGGCAGAGAATTCCCGGCTAGCAGCTTCCCTGTGACGGGGAAGTGCAAACGTACACGGTTTTGGCCGAATACGCGTTTTCCGGCGAAAAAGCACACCACGGCTCTTTCTGAGAAAAAGCAAGCACGGAGGACGAGAATCGCTTTTGCCCTGCGTAGCGTTCTGAGCAGCGGGTAGAACGAGGCAGAGAATTCCCGGCTAGCAGCTTCCCTGTGGCCGGGAAGTGCAAACGTACACGTTTTCGGCCGAAAACGCGTTTTCCGGCGAAAACGCACACCACGGCTCTTTCTGAGAAAAAGCAAGCACGGAGGACGAGAATCGCTTTTGCCCTGCGTAGCGTTCCGGGCAGCGGGTAGAACCAGGCAGAGAATTCCCGGCTAGCAGCTTCCCTGTGGCCGGGAAGTGCAAATGTACACGTTTTCGGCCGAAAACGCGTTTTACGGTGAAAACGCACACCACGGCTCTTTCTGAGAAAAAGCAAGCACGGAGGACGAGAATCGCTTTTGCCCTGCGTAGCGTTCCGGGCAGCGGGTAGAACCAGGGAGAGAATTCCCGGCTAGCAGCTTCCCTGTGGCCGGGAAGTGCAAACGTACACGTTTTCGGGCGAAAACGCGTTTTCCGGCGAAAACGCACACCACGGCTCTTTCTGAGAAATAGCAAGCACGGAGGACGAGAATCGCTTTTGCCCTGCGTAGCGTTCCGGGCAGCGGGTAGAACGAGGCAGAGAATTCCCGGCTAGCAGCTTCCCTGTGGCCGGGAAGTGCAAACGTACACGTTTTCGGCCGAAAACGCGTTTTCCGGCGAAAAAGCACACCATGGCTCTTTCTGAGAAAAAGCATGCACGGAGGACGAGAATCGCTTTTGCCCTGCGTAGCGTTCCGGGCAGCGGGTAGAACCAGGCAGCGAATTGCCGGCTAGCAGCTTCCCTGTGGCCGGGAAGTGCAAACGTACACGTTTTCGGCCGAAAACGCGTTTTCCGGCGAAAAAGCACACCACGGCTCTTTCTGAGAAAAAGCAAGCACGGAGGACGAGAATCGCTTTTGCCCTGCGTAGCGTTCCGGGCAGCGGGTAGAACCAGGCAGCGAATTCCCGGCTAGCAGTTTCCCTGTGGCCGGGAAGTGCAAACGTACACGTTTTCGGCCGAAAACGCGTTTTCCGGCGAAAAAGCACACCACGGCTCTTTCTGAGAAAAAGCAAGCACGGAGGACGAGAATCGCTTTTGCCCTGCGTAGCGTTCCGGGCAGCGGGTAGAACCAGGCAGAGAATTCCCGGCTAGCAGCTTCCCTGTGGCCGGGAAGTGCAAACGTACACGTTTTCGGCCGAAAACGCGTTTCCGGCGAAAACGCACACCACGGCTCTTTCTGAGAAAAAGCAAGCACGGAGGACGAGAATCGCTTTTGCCCTGCGTAGCGTTCCGGGCAGCGGGTAGAACCAGGCAGAGAATTCCCGGCTAGCAGCTTCCCTGTGGCGGGGAAGTGCAAACGTACACGTTTTCGGCCGGAAACGCGTTTTGCGGCGAAAACGCACACCACGGCTCTTTCTGAGAAAAAGCAAGCACGGAGGACGAGAATCGCTTTTGCCCTGCGTAGCGTTCCGAGCAGCGGGTAGAACCAGGGAGAGAATTCCCGGCTAGCAGCTTCCCTGTGGCCGGGAAGTGCAAACGTACACGTTTTCGGCCGAAAACGCGTTTTCCGGCGAAAACGCACACCACGGCTCTTTCTGAGAAAAAGCAAGCACGGAGGACGAGAATCGCTTTTGCCCTGCGTAGCGTTCCGGGCAGCGGGTAGAACCAGGCAGAGAATTCCCGGCTAGCAGCTTCCCTGTGGCCGGGAAGTGCAAACGTACACGTTTCCGGCCGAAAACGCGTTTTCCGGCGAAAACGCACACCACGGCTCTTTCTGAGAAAAAGCAAGCACGGAGGACGAGAATCGCTTTTGCCCTGCGTAGCGTTCCGGGCAGCGGGTAGAACCAGGGAGAGAATTCCCGGCTAGCAGCTTCCCTGTGGCGGGGAAGTGCAAACGTACACGTTTTCGGCCGAAAACGCGTTTTGCGGCGAAAACGCACACCACGGCTCTTTCTGAGAAAAAGCAAGCACGGAGGACGAGAATCGCTTTTGCCCTGCGTAGCGTTCCGGGCAGCGGGTAGAACCAGGCAGAAAATTCCCGGCTAGCAGCTTCCCTGTGGCCGGGAAGTGCAAAGGTACACGTTTTCGGCCGAAAACGCGTTTTCCGGCGAAAACGCACACCACGGCTCTTTCTGAGAAAAAGCAAGCACGGAGGACGAGAATCGCTTTTGCTCTGCGTAGCGTTCCGGGCAGCGGGTAGAACCAGGCAGAGAATTCCCGGCTAGCAGCTTCCCTGTGGCGGGGAAGTGCAAACGTACACGTTTTCGGCCGAAAACGCGTTTTCCGGCGAAAACGCACACCACGGCTCTTTCTGAGAAAAAGCAAGCACGGAGGACGAGAATCGCTTTTGCCCTGCGTAGCGTTCTGAGCAGCGGGTAGAAATAGGCAGCGAATTGCCGGCTAGCAGCTTCCCTGTGGCCGGGAAGTGCAAACGTACACGTTTCCGGCCGAAAACGCGTTTTCCGGAGAAAAAGCACACCATGGCTCTTTCTGAGAAAAAGCAAGCACGGAGGACGAGAATCGCTTTTGCCCTGCGTAGCGTTCCGGTCAGCGGGTAGAACCAGGCAGAGAATTACCGGCTAGCAGCTTCCCTGTGGCGGGGAAGTGCAAACGTACACGTTTTCGGCCGAAAACGCGTTTTCCGGCGAAAACGCACACCACGGCTCTTTCTGAGAAAAAGCAAGCACGGAGGACGAGAATCGCTTTTGCCCTGCGTAGCGTTCCGAGCAGCGGGTAGAACCAGGGAGAGAATTCCCGGCTAGCAGCTTCCCTGTGGCCGGGAAGTGCAAACGTACACGTTTTCAGCCGAAAACGCGTTTTCCGGAGAAAAAGCACACCATGGCTCTTTCTGAGAAAAAGCAAGCACGGAGGACGAGAATCGCTTTTACCCTGCGTAGCGTTCCGGGCAGCGGGTAGAACCAGGCAGAGAATTCCCGGCTAGCAGCTTCCCTGTGGCGGGGAAGTGCAAACGTACACGTTTTCGGCCGAAACCGCGTTTTCCGGCGAAAACGCACACCACGGCTCTTTCTGAGAAAAAGCAAGCACGGAGGACGAGAATCGCTTTTGCCCTGCGTAGCGTTCCGGGCAGCGGGTAGAACCAGGCAGCGAATTCCCGGCTAGCAGCTTCCCTGTGGCGGGGAAGTGCGAACGTACACGTTTTCGGCCGAAAACGCGTTTTCCGGCGAAAACGCACACCACGGCTCTTTCTGAGAAAAAGCAAGCACGGAGGACGAGAATCGCTTTTGCCCTGCGTAGCGTTCCGGGCAGCGGGTAGAACCAGGCAGCGAATTCCCGGCTAGCAGCTTCCCTGTGGCGGGGAAGTGCGAACGTACACGTTTTCGGCCGAAAACGCGTTTTCCGGCGAAAACGCACACCACGGCTCTTTCTGAGAAAAAGCAAGCACGGAGGACGAGAATCGCTTATGCTCTGCGTAGCGTTCCGGGCAGCGGGTAGAACCAGGCAGAGAATTCCCGGCTAGCAGCTTCCCTGTGACGGGGAAGTGCAAACGTACACGTTTTCGGCCAAAAACGCGTTTTCCGGCGAAAACGCACACCACGGCTCTTTCTGAGAAAAAGCAAGCACGGAGGACGAGAATCGCTTTTGCCCTGCGTAGCGTTCCGGGCAGCGGGTAGAACCAGGGAGAGAATTCCCGGCTAGCAGCTTCCCTGTGGCCGGGAAGTGCAAACGTACACGTTTTCGGCCGAAAACGCGTTTCCTGCGAAAACGCACACCACGGCTCTTTCTGAGAAAAAGCAAGCACGGAGGACGAGAATCGCTTTTGCCCTGCGTAGCGTTCCGGGCAGCGGGTAGAACCAGGCAGAGAATTCCCGGCTAGCAGCTTCCCTGTGGCCGGGAAGTGCAAACGTACACGTTTTCGGCCGAAAACGCGTTTTCCGGCGAAAACGCACACCACGGCTCTTTCTGAGAAAAAGCAAGCACGGAGGACGAGAATCGCTTTTGCCCTGCGTAGCGTTCCGGGCAGCGCGTAGAACCAGGCAGAGAATTCCCGGCTAGCAGCTTCCCTGTGGCCGGGAAGTGCAAACGTACACGTTTTCGGCCGAAAACGCGTTTTCCGGCGAAAACGCACACCACGGCTCTTTCTGAGAAAAAGCAAGCACGGAGGACGAGAATCGCTTTTGCCCTGCGTAGCGTTCCGGGCAGCGGGTAGAACCAGGGAGAGAATTCCCGGCTAGCAGCTTCCCTGTGGCGGGGAAGTGCAAACGTACACGTTTTCGGACGAAAACGCGTTTTGCGGCGAAAACGCACACCACGGCTCTTTCTGAGAAAAAGCAAGCACGGAGGACGAGAATCGCTTTTGCCCTGCGTAGCGTTCCGGGCAGCGGGTAGAACCAGGCAGAAAATTCCCGGCTAGCAGCTTCCCTGTGGCCGGGAAGTGCAAACGAACACGTTTTCGGCCGAAAACGCGTTTTCCTGCGAAAACGCACACCACGGCTCTTTCTGAGAAAAAGCAAGCACGGAGGACGAGAATCGCTTTTGCCCTGCGTAGCGTTCTGAGCAGCGGGTAGAAATAGGCAGCGAATTGCCGGCTAGCAGCTTCCCTGTGGCCGGGAAGTGCAAACGTACACGTTTCCGGCCGAAAACGCGTTTTCCGGCGAAAACGCACACCAGGGCTCTTTCTGAGAAAAAGCAAGCACGGAGGACGAGAATCGCTTTTGCCCTGCGTAGCGTTCCGAGCAGCGGGTAGAACCAGGGAGAGAATTCCCGGCTAGCAGCTTCCCTGTGGCCGGGAAGTGCAAACGTACACGTTTTCGGCCGAAAACGCGTTTTCCGGAGAAAAAGCACACCATGGCTCTTTCTGAGAAAAAGCAAGCACGGAGGACGAGAATCGCTTTTACCCTGCGTAGCGTTCCGGGCAGCGGGTAGAACCAGGCAGAGAATTCCCGGCTAGCAGCTTCCCTGTGGCGGGGAAGTGCTAACGTACACGTTTTCGGCCGAAACCGCGTTTTCCGGCGAAAAACGCACACCACGGCTCTTTCTGAGAAAAAGCAAGCACGGAGGACGAGAATCGCTTTTGCCCTGCGTAGCGTTCCGGGCAGCGGGTAGAACCAGGCAGCGAATTCCCGGCTAGCAGCTTCCCTGTGGCGGGGAAGTGCAAACGTACACGTTTTCGGCCAAAAACGCGTTTTCCGGCGAAAACGCACACCACGGCTCTTTCTGAGAAAAAGCAAGCACGGAGGACGAGAATCGCTTTTGCCCTGCGTAGCGTTCCGGGCAGCGGGTAGAACCAGGCAGAAAATTCCCGGCTAGCATCTTCCCTGTGGCCGGGAAGTGCAAACGTACACGTTTTCGGCCGAAAACGCGTTTTCTGGCGAAAACGCACACCACGGCTCTTTCTGAGAAAAAGCAAGCACGGAGGACGAGTATCGCTTTTGCTCTGCGTAGCGTTCCGGGCAGCGGGTAGAACCAGGCAGAGAATTCCCGGCTAGCAGCTTCCCTGTGACGGGGAAGTGCAAACGTACACGTTTTTGGCCGAAAACGCGTTTTCCGGCGAAAAAGCACACCACGGCTCTTTCTGAGAAAAAGCAAGCACGGAGGACGAGAATCGCTTTTGCCCTGCGTAGCGTTCTGAGCATCGGGTAGAACCAGGCAGAGAATTCCCGGCTAGCAGCTTCCCTGTGGCCGGGAAGTGCAAACGTACACGTTTTCGGCCGAAAACGCGTTTTCCTGCGAAAACGCACACCACGGCTCTTTCTGAGAAAAAGCAAGCACGGAGGACGAGAATCGCTTTTGCCCTGCGTAGCGTTCCGGGCAGCGGGTAGAACCAGGCAGAGAATTCCCGGCTAGCAGCTTCCCTGTGGCCGCGAAATGCAAATGTACACGTTTTCGGCCGAAAACGCGTTTTACGGTGAAAACGCACACCACGGCTCTTTCTGAGAAAAAGCAAGCACGGAGGACGAGAATCGCTTTTGCCCTGCGTAGCGTTCCGGGCAGCGGGTAGAACCAGGGAGAGAATTCCCGGCTAGCAGCTTCCCTGTGGCCGGGAAGTGCAAACCTACACGTTTTCGGGCGAAAACGCGTTTTCCGGCGAAAACGCACACCACGGCTCTTTCTGAGAAATAGCAAGCACGGAGGACGAGAATCGCTTTTGCCCTGCGTAGCGTTCCGGTCAGCGGGTAGAACCAGGCAGAGAATTCCCGGCTAGCAGCTTCCCTGTGGCCGGGAAGTGCAAACGTACACGTTTTCGGCCGAAAACGAGTTTTCCGGCGAAAAAGCACACCATGGCTCTTTCTGAGAAAAAGCAAGCACGGAGGACGAGAATCGCTTTTGCCCTGCGTAGCGTTCCGGGCAGCGGGTAGAACCAGGCAGCGAATTCCCGGCTAGCAGTTTCCCTGTGGCCGGGAAGTGCAAACGTACACGTTTTCGGCCGAAACCGCGTTTTCCGGCGAAAAAGCACACCACGGCTCTTTCTGAGAAAAAGCAAGCACGGAGGACGAGAATCGCTTTTGCCCTGCGTAGCGTTCCGGGCAGCGGGTAGAACCAGGCAGCGAATTGCCGGCTAGCAGCTTCCCTGTGGCGGGGAAGTGCAAACGTACACGTTTTCGGCCGGAAACGCGTTTTGCGGCGAAAACGCACACCACGGCTCTTTCTGAGAAAAAGCAAGCACGGAGGACGAGAATCGCTTTTGCCCTGCGTAGCGTTCCGAGCAGCGGGTAGAACCAGGGAGAGAATTCCCGGCAAGCAGCTTCCCTGTGGCCGGGAAGTGCAAACGTACACGTTTTCGGCCGAAAACGCGTTTCCGGCGAAAACGCACACCACGGCTCTTTCTGAGAAAAAGCAAGCACGGAGGACGAGAATCCCTTTTGCCCTGCGTAGCGTTCTGAGCAGCGGGTAGAACCAGGCAGAGAATTCCCGGATAGCAGCTTCCCTGTGGCCGGGAAGTGCAAACGTACACGTTTTCGGCCGAAAACGCGTTTTCCGGCGAAAACGCACACCACGGCTCTTTCTGAGAAAAAGCAAGCACGGAGGACGAGAATCGCTTTTGCCCTGCGTAGCGTTCCGGGCAGCGGGTAGAACCAGGCAGAGAATTCCCGGCTAGCAGCTTCCCTGTGGCCGGGAAGTGCAAATGTACACGTTTTCGGCCGAAAACGCGTTTTCCGGTGAAAACGCACACCACGGCTCTTTCTGAGAAAAAGCAAGCACGGAGGACGAGAATCGCTTTTGCCCTGCGTAGCGTTCCGGGCTGCGGGTAGAACCAGGCAGAGAATTCCCGGCTAGCAGCTTCCCTGTGGCCGGGAAGTGCAAACGTACACGTTTTCGGCCGAAAACGCGTTTCCGGCGAAAACGCACACCACGGCTCTTTCTGAGAAAAAGCAAGCACGGAGGACGAGAATCCCTTTTGCCCTGCGTAGCGTTCCGGGCAGCGGGTAGAACCAGGCAGAGAATTCCCGGCTAGCAGCTTCCCTGTGGCCGGGAAGTGCAAACGTACACGTTTTCGGCCGAAAACGCGTTTTGCGGCGAAAACGCACACCACGGCTCTTTCTGAGAAAAAGCAAGCACGGAGGACGAGAATCGCTTTTGCCCTGCGTAGCGTTCCGAGCAGCGGGTAGAACCAGGGAGAGAATTCCCGGCTAGCAGCTTCCCTGTGGCCGGGAAGTGCAAACGTACACGTTTTCGGCCGAAAACGCGTTTTCCTGCGAAAACGCACACCACGGCTCTTTCTGAGAAAAAGCAAGCACGGAGGACGAGAATCGCTTTTGCCCTGCGTAGCGTTCCGGGCAGCGGGTAGAACCAGGCAGAGAATTCCCGGCTAGCAGCTTCCCTGTGGCCGGGAAGTGCAAACGTACACGTTTTCGGCCGAAAACGCGTTTTCCTGCGAAAACGCACACCACGGCTCTTTCTGAGAAAAAGCAAGCACGGAGGACGAGAATCGCTTTTGCCCTGCGTAGCGTTCCGGGCAGCGGGTAGAACCAGGCAGAGAATTCCCGGCTAGCAGCTTCCCTGTGGCCGGGAAATGCAAATGTACACGTTTTCGGCCGAAAACGCGTTTTACGGTGAAAACGCACACCACGGCTCTTTCTGAGAAAAAGCAAGCACGGAGGACGAGAATCGCTTTTGCCCTGCGTAGCGTTCCGGGCAGCGGGTAGAACCAGGGAGAGAATTCCCGGCTAGCAGCTTCCCTGTGGCCGGGAAGTGCAAACCTACACGTTTTCGGGCGAAAACGCGTTTTCCAGCGAAAACGCACACCACGGCTCTTTCTGAGAAATAGCAAGCACGGAGGACGAGAATCTCTTTTGCCCTGCGTAGCGTTCCGGTCAGCGGGTAGAACCAGGCAGAGAATTCCCGGCTAGCAGCTTCCCTGTGGCCGGGAAGTGCAAACGTACACGTTTTCGGCCGAAAACGCGTTTTCCGGCGAAAAAGCACACCATGGCTCTTTCTGAGAAAAAGCAAGCACGGAGGACGAGAATCGCTTTTGCCCTGCGTAGCGTTCCGGGCAGCGGGTAGAACCAGGCAGCGAATTCCCGGCTAGCAGTTTCCCTGTGGCCGGGAAGTGCAAACGTACACGTTTTCGGCCGAAACCGCGTTTTCCGGCGAAAAAGCACACCACGGCTCTTTCTGAGAAAAAGCAAGCACGGAGGACGAGAATCGCTTTTGCCCTGCGTAGCGTTCCGGGCAGCGGGTAGAACCAGGCAGCGAATTGCCGGCTAGCAGCTTCCCTGTGGCGGGGAAGTGCAAACGTACACGTTTTCGGCCGGAAACGCGTTTTGCGGCGAAAACGCACACCACGGCTCTTTCTGAGAAAAAGCAAGCACGGAGGACGAGAATCGCTTTTGCCCTGCGTAGCGTTCCGAGCAGCGGGTAGAACCAGGGAGAGAATTCCCGGCAAGCAGCTTCCCTGTGGCCGGGAAGTGCAAACGTACACGTTTTCGGCCGAAAACGCGTTTTCCTGCGAAAACGCACACCACGGCTCTTTCTGAGAAAAAGCAAGCACGGAGGACGAGAATCGCTTTTGCCCTGCGTAGCGTTCTGAGCAGCGGGTAGAACCAGGCAGAGAATTCCCGGCTAGCAGCTTCCCTGTGGCCGGGAAGTGCAAACGTACACGTTTTCGGCCGAAAACGCGTTTTCCGGCGAAAACGCACACCACGGCTCTTTCTGAGAAAAAGCAAGCACGGAGGACGAGAATCGCTTTTGCCCTGCGTAGCGTTCCGGGCAGCGGGTAGAACCAGGCAGAGAATTCCCGGCTAGCAGCTTCCCTGTGGCCGGGAAGTGCAAACGTACACGTTTTCGGCCGAAAACGCGTTTTCCGGCGAAAACGCACACCACGGCTCTTTCTGAGAAAAAGCAAGCACGGAGGACGAGAATCGCTTTTGCCCTGCGTAGCGTTCCGGGCAGCGGGTAGAACCAGGCAGAGAATTCCCGGCTAGCAGCTTCCCTGTGGCCGGGAAGTGCAAATGTACACGTTTTCGGCCGAAAACGCGTTTTCCGGTGAAAACGCACACCACGGCTCTTTCTGAGAAAAAGCAAGCACGGAGGACGAGAATCGCTTTTGCCCTGCGTAGCGTTCCGGGCTGCGGGTAGAACCAGGCAGAGAATTCCCGGCTAGCAGCTTCCCTGTGGCCGGGAAGTGCAAACGTACACGTTTTCGGCCGAAAACGCGTTTCCGGCGAAAACGCACACCACGGCTCTTTCTGAGAAAAAGCAAGCACGGAGGACGAGAATCCCTTTTGCCCTGCGTAGCGTTCCGGGCAGCGGGTAGAACCAGGCAGAGAATTCCCGGCTAGCAGCTTCCCTGTGGCCGGGAAGTGCAAACGTACACGTTTTCGGCCGAAACCGCGTTTTGCGGCGAAAACGCACACCACGGCTCTTTCTGAGAAAAAGCAAGCACGGAGGACGAGAATCGCTTTTGCCCTGCGTAGCGTTCCGAGCAGCGGGTAGAACCAGGGAGAGAATTCCCGGCTAGCAGCTTCCCTGTGGCCGGGAAGTGCAAACGTACACGTTTTCGGCCGAAAACGCGTTTTCCGGCGAAAACGCACACCACGGCTCTTTCTGAGAAAAAGCAAGCACGGAGGACGAGAATCGCTTTTGCCCTGCGTAGCGTTCCGGGCAGCGGGTAGAACCAGGCAGAGAATTCCCGGCTAGCAGCTTCCCTGTGGCCGGGAAGTGCAAACGTACACGTTTTCGGCCGAAAACGCGTTTTCCGGCGAAAACGCACACCACGGCTCTTTCTGAGAAAAAGCAAGCACGGAGGACGAGAATCGCTTTTGCCCTGCGTAGCGTTCCGGGCAGCGCGTAGAACCAGGCAGAGAATTCCCGGCTAGCAGCTTCCCTGTGGCCGGGAAGTGCAAACGTACACGTTTTCGGCCGAAAACGCGTTTTCCGGCGAAAACGCACACCACGGCTCTTTCTGAGAAAAAGCAAGCACGGAGGACGAGAATCGCTTTTGCCCTGCGTAGCGTTCCGGGCAGCGGGTAGAACCAGGGAGAGAATTCCCGGCTAGCAGCTTCCCTGTGGCGGGGAAGTGCAAACGTACACGTTTCCGGCCGAAAACGCGTTTTGCGGCGAAAACGCACACCAGGGCTCTTTCTGAGAAAAAGCAAGCACGGAGGACGAGAATCGCTTTTACCCTGCGTAGCGTTCCGGGCAGCGGGTAGAACCAGGCAGAGAATTCCCGGCTAGCAGCTTCCCTGTGGCGGGGAAGTGCTAACGTACACGTTTTCGGCCGAAACCGCGTTTTCCGGCGAAAACGCACACCACGGCTCTTTCTGAGAAAAAGCAAGCACGGAGGACGAGAATCGCTTTTGCCCTGCGTAGCGTTCCGGGCAGCGGGTAGAACCAGGCAGCGAATTCCCGGCTAGCAGCTTCCCTGTGGCGGGGAAGTGCAAACGTACACGTTTTCGGCCGAAAACGCGTTTTCCGGCGAAAACGCACACCACGGCTCTTTCTGAGAAAAAGCAAGCACGGAGGACGAGAATCGCTTTTGCCCTGCGTAGCGTTCCGGGCAGCGGGTAGAACCAGTCAGAAAATTCCCGGCTAGCATCTTCCCTGTGGCCGGGAAGTGCAAACGTACACGTTTTCGGCCGAAAACGCGTTTTCCGGCGAAAACGCACACCACGGCTCTTTCTGAGAAAAAGCAAGCACGGAGGACGAGTATCGCTTTTGCTCTGCGTAGCGTTCCGGGCAGCGGGTAGAACCAGGCAGAGAATTCCCGGCTAGCAGCTTCCCTGTGACGGGGAAGTGCAAACGTACACGTTTTTGGCCGAAAACGCGTTTTCCGGCGAAAAAGCACACCACGGCTCTTTCTGAGAAAAAGCAAGCACGGAGGACGAGAATCGCTTTTGCCCTGCGTAGCGTTCTGAGCATCGGGTAGAACCAGGCAGAGAATTCCCGGCTAGCAGCTTCCCTGTGGCCGGGAAGTGCAAACGTACACGTTTTCGGCCGAAAACGCGTTTACCGGCGAAAACGCACACCACGGCTCTTTCTGAGAAAAAGCAAGCACGGAGGACGAGAATCGCTTTTGCCCTGCGTAGCGTTCCGGGCAGCGGGTAGAACCAGGCAGAGAATTCCCGGCTAGCAGCTTCCCTGTGGCCGGGAAATGCAAATGTACACGTTTTCGGCCGAAAACGCGTTTTCCGGTGAAAACGCACACCACGGCTCTTTCTGAGAAAAAGCAAGCACGGAGTACGAGAATCGCTTTTGCCCTGCGTAGCGTTCCGGGCAGCGGGTAGAACCAGGGAGAGAATTCCCGGCTAGCAGCTTCCCTGTGGCCGGGAAGTGCAAACGTACACGTTTTCGGGCGAAAACGCGTTTTCCGGCGAAAACGCACACCACGGCTCTTTCTGAGAAATAGCAAGCACGGAGGACGAGAATCGCTTTTGCCCTGCGTAGCGTTCCGGTCAGCGGGTAGAACCAGGCAGAGAATTCCCGGCTAGCAGCTTCCCTGTGGCGGGGAAGTGCAAACGTACACGTTTTCGGCCGAAAACGCGTTTTCCGGCGAAAAAGCACACCATGGCTCTTTCTGAGAAAAAGCAAGCACGGAGGACGAGAATCGCTTTTGCCCTGCGTAGCGTTCCGGGCAGCGGGTAGAACCAGGCAGCGAATTCCCGGCTAGCAGTTTCCCTGTGGCCGGGAAGTGCAAACGTACACGTTTTCGGCCGAAACCGCGTTTTCCGGCGAAAAAGCACACCACGGCTCTTTCTGAGAAAAAGCAAGCACGGAGGACGAGAATCGCTTTTGCCCTGCGTAGCGTTCCGGGCAGCGGGTAGAACCAGGCAGCGAATTGCCGGCTAGCAGCTTCCCTGTGGCCGGGAAGTGCAAACGTACACGTTTTCGGCCGAAAACGCGTTTTCCGGCGAAAAAGCACACCACGGCTCTTTCTGAGAAAAAGCAAGCACGGAGGACGAGAATCGCTTTTGCCCTGCGTAGCGTTCCGGGCAGCGGGTAGAACCAGGCAGCGAATTCCCGGCTAGCAGTTTCCCTGTGGCCGGGAAGTGCAAACGTACACGTTTTCGGCCGAAAACGCGTTTTCCGGCGAAAACGCACACCACGGCTCTTTCTGAGAAAAAGCAAGCACGGAGGACGAGAATCGCTTTTGCCCTGCGTAGCGTTCCGGGCAGCGGGTAGAACCAGGCAGAGAATTCCCGGCTAGCAGCTTCCCTGTGGCCGGGAAGTGCAAACGTACACGTTTTCGGCCGAAAACGCGTTTCCGGCGAAAACGCACACCACGGCTCTTTCTGAGAAAAAGCAAGCACGGAGGACGAGAATCGCTTTTGCCCTGCGTAGCGTTCCGGGCAGCGGGTAGAACCAGGCAGAGAATTCCCGGCTAGCAGCTTCCCTGTGGCGGGGAAGTGCAAACGTACACGTTTTCGGCCGGAAACGCGTTTTGCGGCGAAAACGCACACCACGGCTCTTTCTGAGAAAAAGCAAGCACGGAGGACGAGAATCGCTTTTGCCCTGCGTAGCGTTCCGAGCAGCGGGTAGAACCAGGGAGAGAATTCCCGGCAAGCAGCTTCCCTGTGGCCGGGAAGTGCAAACGTACACGTTTTCGGCCGAAAACGCGTTTTCCTGCGAAAACGCACACCACGGCTCTTTCTGAGAAAAAGCAAGCACGGAGGACGAGAATCGCTATTGCCCTGCGTAGCGTTCCGGGCAGCGGGTAGAACCAGGCAGAGAATTCCCGGCTAGCAGCTTCCCTGTGGCCGGGAAGTGCAAACGTACACGTTTTGGGCCGAAAACGCGTTTTCCGGCGAAAACGCACACCACGGCTCTTTCTGAGAAAAAGCAAGCACGGAGGACGAGAATCGCTTTTGCCCTGCGTAGCGTTCCGGGCTGCGGGTAGAACCAGGCAGAAAATTCCCGGCTAGCAGCTTCCCTGTGGCCGGGAAGTGCAAACGTACACGTTTTCGGCCGAAAACGCGTTTTCCGGCGAAAACGCACACCACGGCTCTTTCTGAGAAAAAGCAAGCACGGAGGACGAGAATCGCTTTTGCCCTGCGTAGCGTTCCGAGCAGCGGGTAGAACCAGGGAGAGAATTCCCGGCTAGCAGCTTCCCTGTGGCCGGGAAGTGCAAACGTACACGTTTTCGGCCGAAAACGCGTTTTCCGGAGAAAAAGCACACCATGGCTCTTTCTGAGAAAAAGCAAGCACGGAGGACGAGAATCGCTTTTACCCTGCGTAGCGTTCCGGGCAGCGGGTAGAACCAGGCAGAGAATTCCCGGCTAGCAGCTTCCCTGTGGCGGGGAAGTGCAAACGTACACGTTTTCGGCCGAAACCGCGTTTTCCGGCGAAAACGCACACCACGGCTCTTTCTGAGAAAAAGCAAGCACGGAGGACGAGAATCGCTTTTGCCCTGCGTAGCGTTCCGGGCAGCGGGTAGAACCAGGCAGCGAATTCCCGGCTAGCAGCTTCCCTGTGGCGGGGAAGTGCGAACGTACACGTTTTCGGCCGAAAACGCGTTTTCCGGCGAAAACGCACACCACGGCTCTTTCTGAGAAAAAGCAAGCACGGAGGACGAGAATCGCTTTTGCCCTGCGTAGCGTTCCGGGCAGCGGGTAGAACCAGGCAGAAAATTCCCGGCTAGCAGCTTCCCTGTGGCCGGGAAGTGCAAAGGTACACGTTTTCGGCCGAAAACGCGTTTTCCGGCGAAAACGCACACCACGGCTCTTTCTGAGAAAAAGCAAGCACGGAGGACGAGAATCGCTTATGCTCTGCGTAGCGTTCCGGGCAGCGGGTAGAACCAGGCAGAGAATTCCCGGCTAGCAGCTTCCCTGTGACGGGGAAGTGCAAACGTACACGTTTTCGGCGGAAAACGCGTTTTCCGGCGAAAAAGCACACCACGGCTCTTTCTGAGAAAAAGCAAGCACGGAGGACGAGAATCGCTTTTGCCCTGCGTAGCGTTCTGAGCAGCGGGTAGAACCAGGCAGAGAATTCCCGGCTAGCAGCTTCCCTGTGGCCGGGAAGTGCAAACGTACACGTTTTCGGCCGAAAACGCGTTTTCCGGCGAAAACGCACACCACGGCTCTTTCTGAGAAAAAGCAAGCACGGAGGACGAGAATCGCTTTTGCCCTGCGTAGCGTTCCGGGCAGCGGGTAGAACCAGGCAGAGAATTCCCGGCTAGCAGCTTCCCTGTGGCCGGGAAGTGCAAACGTACACGTTTTCGGCCGAAAACGCGTTTTGCGGCGAAAACGCACACCACGGCTCTTTCTGAGAAAAAGCAAGCACGGAGGACGAGAATCGCTTTTGCCCTGCGTAGCGTTCCGGGCAGCGGGTAGAACCAGGCAGAAAATTCCCGGCTAGCAGCTTCCCTGTGGCCGGGAAGTGCAAAGGTACACGTTTTCGGCCGAAAACGCGTTTTCCGGCGAAAACGCACACCACGGCTCTTTCTGAGAAAAAGCAAGCACGGAGGACGAGAATCGCTTTTGCTCTGCGTAGCGTTCCGGGCAGCGGGTAGAACCAGGCAGAGAATTCCCGGCTAGCAGCTTCCCTGTGGCGGGGAAGTGCAAACGTACACGTTTTCGGCCGAAAACGCGTTTTCCGGCGAAAACGCACACCACGGCTCTTTCTGAGAAAAAGCAAGCACGGAGGACGAGAATCGCTTTTGCCCTGCGTAGCGTTCTGAGCAGCGGGTAGAAATAGGCAGCGAATTGCCGGCTAGCAGCTTCCATGTGGCCGGGAAGTGCAAACGTACACGTTTCCGGCCGAAAACGCGTTTTCCGGAGAAAAAGGACACCATGGCTCTTTCTGAGAAAAAGCAAGCACGGAGGACGAGAATCGCTTTTGCCCTGCGTAGCGTTCCGGGCAGCGGGTAGAACCAGGCAGAGAATTCCCGGCTAGCAGCTTCCCTGTGGCGGGGAAGTGCAAACGTACACGTTTTCGGCCGAAAACGCGTTTTCCGGCGAAAACGCACACCACGGCTCTTTCTGAGAAAAAGCAAGCACGGAGGACGAGAATCGCTTTTGCCCTGCGTAGCGTTCCGGGCAGCGGGTAGAACCAGGCAGAGAATTGCCGGCTAGCAGCTTCCCTGTGGCCGGGAAGTGCAAACGTACACGTTTTCGGCCGAAAACGCGTTTTACGGCGAAAACGCACACCACGGCTCTTTCTGAGAAAAAGCAAGCACGGAGGACGAGAATCGCTTTTGCCCTGCGTAGCGTTCCGGGCAGCGGGTAGAACCAGGCAGAGAATTCCCGGCTAGCAGCTTCCCTGTGACCGGGAAGTGCAAACGTACACGTTTCCGGCCGAAAACGCGTTTTCCGGAGAAAAAGCACACCATGGCTCTTTCTGAGAAAAAGCAAGCACGGAGGACGAGAATCGCTTTTGCCCTGCGTAGCGTTCCGGGCAGCGGGTAGAACCAGGGAGAGAATTCCCGGCTAGCAGCTTCGCTGTTGCGGGAAAGTGCAAACGTACACGTTTTCGGCCGAAAACGCGTTTTCCGGCGAAAACGCACACCACGGCTCTTTCTGAGAAAAAGCAAGCACGGAGGACGAGAATCGCTTTTGCCCTGCGTAGCGTTCCGGGCAGCGGGTAGAACCAGCAGAGAATTCCCGGCTAGCAGCTTCCCTGTGGCCGGGAAGTGCAAATGTACACGTTTTCGGCCGAAAACGCGTTTTACGGTGAAAACGCACACCACAGCTCTTTCTGAGAAAAAGCAAGCACGGAGGACGAGAATCGCTTTTGCCCTGCGTAGCGTTCCGGGCAGCGGGTAGAACCAGGCAGCGAATTCCCGGCTAGCAGCTTCCCTGTGGCGGGGAAGTGCGAACGTACACGTTTTCGGCCGAAAACGCGTTTTCCGGCGAAAACGCACACCACGGCTCTTTCTGAGAAAAAGCAAGCACGGAGGACGAGAATCGCTTTTGCCCTGCGTAGCGTTCCGGGCAGCGGGTAGAACCAGGCAGAAAATTCCCGGCTAGCAGCTTCCCTGTGGCCGGGAAGTGCAAAGGTACACGTTTTCGGCCGAAAACGCGTTTTCCGGCGAAAACGCACACCACGGCTCTTTCTGAGAAAAAGCAAGCACGGAGGACGAGAATCGCTTATGCTCTGCGTAGCGTTCCGGGCAGCGGGTAGAACCAGGCAGAGAATTCCCGGCTAGCAGCTTCCCTGTGACGGGGAAGTGCAAACGTACACGTTTTCGGCCGAAAACGCGTTTTCCGGCGAAAACGCACACCACGGCTCTTTCTGAGAAAAAGCAAGCACGGAGGACGAGAATCGCTTTTGCCCTGCGTAGCGTTCTGAGCAGCGGGTAGAACCAGGCAGAGAATTCACGGCTAGCAGCTTCCCTGTGGCCGGGAAGTGCAAACGTACACGTTTTCGGCCGAAAACGCGTTTTCCGGCGAAAACGCACACCACGGCTCTTTCTGAGAAAAAGCAAGCACGGAGGACGAGAATCGCTTTTGCCCTGCGTAGCGTTCCGGGCAGCGGGTAGAACCAGGCAGAGAATTCCCGGCTAGCAGCTTCCCTGTGGCCGGGAAGTGCAAACGTACACGTTTTCGGCCGAAAACGCGTTTTCCGGCGAAAACGCACACCACGGCTCTTTCTGAGAAAAAGCAAGCACGGAGGACGAGAATCGCTTTTGCCCTGCGTAGCGTTCCGGGCTGCGGGTAGAACCAGGCAGAAAATTCCCGGCTAGCAGCTTCCCTGTGGCCGGGAAGTGCAAAGGTACACGTTTTCGGCCGAAAACGCGTTTTCCGGCGAAAACGCACACCACGGCTCTTTCTGAGAAAAAGCAAGCACGGAGGACGAGAATCGCTTTTGCTCTGCGTAGCGTTCCGGGCAGCGGGTAGAACCAGGCAGAGAATTCCCGGCTAGCAGCTTCCCTGTGGCGGGGAAGTGCAAACGTACACGTTTTCGGCCGAAAACGCGTTTTCCGGCGAAAACGCACACCACGGCTCTTTCTGAGAAAAAGCAAGCACGGAGGACGAGAATCGCTTTTGCCCTGCGTAGCGTTCTGAGCAGCGGGTAGAAATAGGCAGCGAATTGCCGGCTAGCAGCTTCCATGTGGCCGGGAAGTGCAAACGTACACGTTTCCGGCCGAAAACGCGTTTTCCGGAGAAAAAGGACACCATGGCTCTTTCTGAGAAAAAGCAAGCACGGAGGACGAGAATCGCTTTTGCCCTGCGTAGCGTTCCGGGCAGCGGGTAGAACCAGGCAGAGAATTCCCGGCTAGCAGCTTCCCTGTGGCGGGGAAGTGCAAACGTACACGTTTTCGGCCGAAAACGCGTTTTCCGGCGAAAACGCACACCACGGCTCTTTCTGAGAAAAAGCAAGCACGGAGGACGAGAATCGCTTTTGCCCTGCGTAGCGTTCCGGGCAGCGGGTAGAACCAGGCAGAGAATTCCCGGCTAGCAGCTTCCCTGTGGCCGGGAAGTGCAAACGTACACGTTTTCGGCCGAAAACGCGTTTTACGGCGAAAACGCACACCACGGCTCTTTCTGAGAAAAAGCAAGCACGGAGGACGAGAATCGCTTTTGCCCTGCGTAGCGTTCCGGTCAGCGGGTAGAACCAGGCAGAGAATTCCCGGCTAGCAGCTTCCCTGTGGCCGGGAAGTGCAAACGTACACGTTTCCGGCCGAAAACGCGTTTTCCGGAGAAAAAGCACACCATGGCTCTTTCTGAGAAAAAGCAAGCACGGAGGACGAGAATCGCTTTTGCCCTGCGTAGCGTTCCGGGCAGCGGGTAGAACCAGGGAGAGAATTCCAGGCTAGCAGCTTCGCTGTTGCGGGAAAGTGCAAACGTACACGTTTTCGGCCGAAAACGCGTTTTCCGGCGAAAACGCACACCACGGCTCTTTCTGAGAAAAAGCAAGCACGGAGGACGAGAATCGCTTTTGCCCTGCGTAGCGTTCCGGGCAGCGGGTAGAACCAGCAGAGAATTCCCGGCTAGCAGCTTCCCTGTGGCCGGGAAGTGCAAATGTACACGTTTTCGGCCGAAAACGCGTTTTACGTTGAAAACGCACACCACAGCTCTTTCTGAGAAAAAGCAAGCACGGAGGACGAGAATCGCTTTTGCCCTGCGTAGCGTTCCGGGCAGCGGGTAGAACCAGGGAGAGAATTCCCGGCTAGCAGCTTCGCTGTTGCGGGAAAGTGCAAACGTACACGTTTTCGGCCGAAAACGCGTTTTCCGGCGAAAACGCACACCACGGCTCTTTCTGAGAAAAAGCAAGCACGGAGGACGAGAATCGCTTTTGCCCTGCGTAGCGTTCCGGGCAGCGGGTAGAACCAGGCAGAGAATTCCCGGCTAGCAGCTTCCCTGTGGCCGGGAAGTGCAAACGTACACGTTTTCGGCCGAAAACGCGTTTTCCGGCGAAAACGCACACCACGGCTCTTTCTGAGAAAAAGCAAGCACGGAGGACGAGAATCGCTTTTGCCCTGCGTAGCGTTCCGGGCAGCGGGTAGAACCAGGCAGAAAATTCCCGGTTAGCAGCTTCCCTGTGGCCGGGAAGTGCAAAGGTACACGTTTTCGGCCGAAAACGCGTTTTCCGGCGAAAACGCACACCACGGCTCTTTCTGAGAAAAAGCAAGCACGGAGGACGAGAATCGCTTTTGCTCTGCGTTGCGTTCCGGGCAGCGGGTAGAACCAGGCAGAGAATTCCCGGCTAGCAGCTTCCCTGTGGCGGGGAAGCGCAAACGTACACGTTTTCGGCCGAAAACGCGTTTTCCGGCGAAAACGCACACCACGGCTCTTTCTGAGAAAAAGCAAGCACGGAGGACGAGAATCGCTTTTGCCCTGCGTAGCGTTCCGGGCAGCGGGTAGAACCAGGCAGCGAATTCCCGGCTAGCAGCTTCCCTGTGGCCGGGAAGTGCAAACATAGACGTTTTCGGCCGAAAACGCGTTTTCCGGCGAAAACGCACACCACGGCTCTTTCTGAGAAAAAGCAAGCACGGAGGACGAGAATCGCTTTTGCCCTGCGTAGCGTTCCGGGCAGCGGGTAGAACCAGGCAGAGAATTCCCGTCTAGCAGCTTGCCTGTGGCCGGGAATTGCAAACGTACACGTTTTCGGCCGAAAACACGTTTTCCGGCGAAAACGCACACCACGGCTCTTTCTGAGAAAAAGCAAGCACGGACGACGAGAATCGCTTTTGCCCTGCATAGCGTTCCGGGCAGCGGGTAGAACCAGGCAGAGAATTCCCGGCTAGCAGCTTCCCTGTGGCCGGGATGTGCAAACGTACACGTTTTCGGCCGAAAACGCGTTTTCCGGCGAAAAGGCACACCACGGCTCTTTCTGAGAAAAAGCAAGCACGGAGGACGAGAATCGCTTTTGCCCTGCGTAGCGTTCCGGGCAGCGGGTAGAACCAGGCAGAGATTTCCAGGCTAGCATCTTCCCTGTGGCGGGGAAGTGCAAACGTACACGTTTTCGGCCGAAAACGCGTTTTCCGGCGAAAAAGCACACCACGGCTCTTTCTGAGAAAAAGCAAGCACGGAGGACGAGAATCGCTTTTGCCCTGCGTAGCGTTCTGAGCAGCGGGTAGAAATAGGCAGCGAATTGCCGGCTAGCAGCTTCCCTGTGGCCGGGAAGTGCAAACGTACACGTTTTCGGCCGAAAATGCGTTTTCCGGCGAAAAAGCACACCATGGCTCTTTCTGAGAAAAAGCAAGCACGGAGGACGAAAATCGCTTTTGCCCTGCGTAGCGTTCCGGGCAGCGGGTAGAACCAGGCAGAGAATTCCCGTCTAGGAGCTTCCCTGTGGCGGGGAAGTGCAAACGTACACGTTTTCGGCCGAAAACGCGTTTTCCGGCGAAAACGCACACCACGGCTCTTTCTGAGATAAAGCAAGCACGGAGGACGAGAATCGCTATTGCCCTGCGTAGCGTTCCGGGCAGCGGGTAGAACCAGGCAGAGAATTCCCGGCTAGCAGCTTCCCTGTGGCCGGGAAGTGCAAACGTACACGTTTTCGGCCGAAAACACGTTTTCCGGGGAAAACGCACACCACGGCTCTTTCTGAGAAAAAGCAAGCACGGAGGACGAGAATCGCTTTTGCCCTGCGTAGCGTTCCGGGCAGCGGGTAGAACCAGGCAGAGAATTCCCGGCTAGCAGCTTCCCTGTGGCCGGGAAGTGCAAACGTACACGTTTTCGGCCGAAAACGCGTTTTGCGGCCAAAACGCACACCACGGCTCTTTCTGAGAAAAAGCAAGCACGGAGGACGAGAATCGCTATTGCCCTGCGTAGCGTTCCGGGCAGCGGGTAGAACCAGGCAGCGAATTGCCGGCTAGCAGCTTCCCTGTGGCGGGGAAGTGCAAACATACACGTTTTCGGCCGAAAACGCGTTTTCCGGCGAAAAAGCACACCACGGCTCTTTCTGAGAAAAAGCAAGCACGGAGGACGAGAATCGCTTTTGCCCTGCGTAGCGTTCCGGGCAGCGGGTAGAACCAGGCAGAGAATTCCGGGCTAGCAGCTTCCCTGTGGCGGGGAAGTGCAAACGTACACGTTTTCGGCCGAAAACGCGTTTTGCGGCGAAAACGCACACCACGGCTCTTTCTGAGAAAAAGCAAGCACGGAGGACGAGAATCGCTTTTGTCCTGCGTAGCGTTCCGGGCAGAGGGTAGAACCTGGCAGCGAATTCCCTGCTAGCAGCTTCCCTGTGACGGGGAAGTGCAAACGTACACGTTTTCGGCCGAAAACGCGTTTTCCAGCGAAAACGCACACCACGGCTCTTTCTGAGAAAAAGCAAGCACGGAGGACGAGAATCGCTTTTGCCCTGCGCAGCGTTCCGGGCAGCGGGTAGAAGCAGGAAGAGAATTCCCGGCTAGCAGCTTCCCTGTGGCCGGGAAGTGCAAACGTACACGTTTCCGGCCGAAAACGCGTTTTCCGGAGAAAAAGCACACCATGGTTCTTTCTGAGAAAAAGCAAGCACGGAGGACGAGAATCGCTTTTGCCCTGCGTAGCGTTCCGGGCAGCGGGTAGAACCAGGGAGAGAATTCCCGGCTAGCAGCTTCGCTGTTGCGGGAAAGTGCAAACGTACACGTTTTCGGCCGAAAACGCGTTTTCCGGCGAAAACGCACACCACGGCTCTTTCTGAGAAAAAGCAAGCACGGAGGACGAGAATCGCTTTTGCCCTGCGTAGCGTTCCGGGCAGCGGGTAGAACCAGCAGAGAATTCCCTGCTAGCAGCTTCCCTGTGGCCGGGAAGTGCAAACGTACACGTTTTCGGCCGAAAACGCGTTTTCCGGCGAAAACGCACACCACGGCTCTTTCTGAGAATAAGGAAGCACGGAGGACGAGAATCGCTTTTGCCCTGCGTAGCGTTCCGGGCAGCGGGTAGAACCAGGCAGAGAATTCCCGGCTAGCAGCTTCGCTGTGGCGGGGAAGTGCAAACGTACACGTTTTCGGCCGAAAACACGTTTTCCGGCGAAAACGCACACCACGGCTCTTTCTGAGAAAAAGCAAGCACGGAGGACGAGAATCGCTTTTGCCCTGCGTAGCGTTCCGGGCAGCGGGTAGAACCAGGCAGAGAATTCCCTGCTAGCAGCTTCCCTGTGGCGGGGAAGTGCAAACGTACACGTTTTCGGCCGAAAACACGTTTTCCGGCAAAAACGCACACCACGGCTCTTTCTGAGAAAAAGCAAGCACGGAGGACGAGAATCGCTTTTGCCCTGCGTAGCGTTCCGGGCAGCGGGTAGAACCAGGCAGAGAATTCCCGGCTAGCAGCTTCGCTGATGCGGGGAAGTGCAAACGTACACGTTTTCAGCCGAAAACGCGTTTTCCGGCGAAAACGCACACCACGGCTCTTTCTGAGAAAAAGCAAGCACGGAGGACGAGAATCGCTTTTGCCCTGCGTAGCGTTCCGGGCAGCGGGTAGAACCAGGCAGAGAATTCCCGGCTAGCATCTTCCCTGTGGCGGTGAAGTGTAATCGTACACGTTTTCGGCTGAAAACGCGTTTTCCGGCGAAAAAGCACACCACGGCTCTTTTTGAGAAAAAGCAAGCACGGAGGACGAGAATCGCTTTTGCACTGCGTAGCGTTCCGAGCAGCGGGTAGAAATAGGCAGCGAATTGCCGGCTAGCAGCTTCCCTGTGGCCGGGAAGTGCAAACGTACACGTTTCCGGCCGAAAACGCGTTTTCCGGAGAAAAAGCACACCATGGCTCTTTCTGAGAAAAAGCAAGCACGGAGGACGAGAATCGCTTTTGCCCTGCGTAGCGTTCCGGGCAGCGGGTAGAACCATGCAGCGAATTCCCTGCTAGCAGCTTCCCTGTGGCGGGGAAGTGCAAACGTACACGTTTTCGGCCGAAAACGCGTTTTCCGGCGAAAACGCACACCACGGCTCTTTCTGAGAAAAAGCAAGCACGGAGGACGAGAATCGCTTTTGCCCTGCGTAGTGTTCCGGGCAGCGGGTAGAACCAGGCAGAAAATTCCCGGCTAGCAGCTTCCCTGTGGCCGGGAAGTGCAAACGTACACGTTTTCGGCCGAAAACACGTTTTCCGGCGAAAACGCACACCACGGCTCTTTCTGAGAAAAAGCAAGCACGGAGGACGAGAATCGCTTTTGCCCTGCGTAGCGTTCCGGGCAGCGGGTAGAACCAGGCAGAGAATTCCCGGCTAGCAGCTTCCCTGTGGCGGGGAAGTGCAAACGTACACGTTTTCGGCCGAAAACGCGTTTTCCGGCGAAAACGCACACCACGGCTCTTTCTGAGAAAAAGCAAGCACGGAGGACGAGAATCGCTTTTGCCCTGCGTAGCGTTCCGGGCAGCGGGTAGAACCAGGCAGAGAATTCCCGGCTAGCAGCTTCCCTGTGGCCGGGAAGTGCAAACGTACACGTTTTCGGCCAAAAACGCGTTTTACGGCGAAAACGCACACCACGGCTCTTTCTGAGAAAAAGCAAGCACGGAGGACGAGAATCGCTTTTGCCCTGCGTAGCGTTCCGGTCAGCGGGTAGAACCAGGCAGAGAATTCCCGGCTAGCAGCTTCCCTGTGGCCGGGAAGTGCAAACGTACACGTTTCCGGCCGAAAACGCGTTTTCCGGAGAAAAAGCACACCATGGCTCTTTCTGAGAAAAAGCAAGCACGGAGGACGAGAATCGCTTTTGCCCTGCGTAGCGTTCCGGGCAGCGGGTAGAACCAGGGAGAGAATTCCCGGCTAGCAGCTTCGCTGTTGCGGGAAAGTGCAAACGTACACGTTTTCGGCCGAAAACGCGTTTTCCAGCGAAAACGCACACCACGGCTCTTTCTGAGAAAAAGCAAGCACGGAGGACGAGAATCGCTTTTGCCCTGCGTAGCGTTCCGGGCAGCGGGTAGAACCAGCAGAGAATTCCCGGCTAGCAGCTTCCCTGTGGCCGGGAAGTGCAAATGTACACGTTTTCGGCCGAAAACGCGTTTTACGTTGAAAACGCACACCACAGCTCTTTCTGAGAAAAAGCAAGCACGGAGGACGAGAATCGCTTTTGCCCTGCGTAGCGTTCCGGGCAGCGGGTAGAACCAGGGAGAGAATTCCCGGCTAGCAGCTTCGCTGTTGCGGGAAAGTGCAAACGTACACGTTTTCGGCCGAAAACGCGTTTTCCAGCGAAAACGCACACCACGGCTCTTTCTGAGAAAAAGCAAGCACGGAGGACGAGAATCGCTTTTGCCCTGCGTAGCGTTCCGGGCAGCGGGTAGAACCAGCAGAGAATTCCCGGCTAGCAGCTTCCCTGTGGCCGGGAAGTGCAAATGTACACGTTTTCGGCCGAAAACGCGTTTTACGTTGAAAACGCACACCACAGCTCTTTCTGAGAAAAAGCAAGCACGGAGGACGAGAATCGCTTTTGCCCTGCGTAGCGTTCCGGGCAGCGGGTAGAACCAGGGAGAGAATTCCCGGCTAGCAGCTTCGCTGTTGCGGGAAAGTGCAAACGTACACGTTTTCGGCCGAAAACGCGTTTTCCGGCGAAAACGCACACCACGGCTCTTTCTGAGAAAAAGCAAGCACGGAGGACGAGAATCGCTTTTGCCCTGCGTAGCGTTCCGGGCAGCGGGTAGAACCAGGCAGAGAATTCCCGGCTAGCAGCTTCCCTGTGGCCGGGAAGTGCAAACGTACACGTTTTCGGCCGAAAACGCGTTTTCCGGCGAAAACGCACACCACGGCTCTTTCTGAGAAAAAGCAAGCACGGAGGACGAGAATCGCTTTTGCCCTGCGTAGCGTTCCGGGCAGCGGGTAGAACCAGGCAGAGAATTCCCGGCTAGCAGCTTCCCTGTGGCCGGGAAGTGCAAACGTACACGTTTCCGGCCGAAAACGCGTTTTCCGGAGAAAAAGCACACCATGGCTCTTTCTGAGAAAAAGCAAGCACGGAGGACGAGAATCGCTTTTGCCCTGCGTAGCGTTCCGGGCAGCGGGTAGAACCAGGGAGAGAATTCCCGGCTAGCAGCTTCGCTGTTGCGGGAAAGTGCAAACGTACACGTTTTCGGCCGAAAACGCGTTTTCCAGCGAAAACGCACACCACGGCTCTTTCTGAGAAAAAGCAAGCACGGAGGACGAGAATCGCTTTTGCCCTGCGTAGCGTTCCGGGCAGCGGGTAGAACCAGCAGAGAATTCCCGGCTAGCAGCTTCCCTGTGGCCGGGAAGTGCAAATGTACACGTTTTCGGCCGAAAACGCGTTTTACGTTGAAAACGCACACCACAGCTCTTTCTGAGAAAAAGCAAGCACGGAGGACGAGAATCGCTTTTGCCCTGCGTAGCGTTCCGGGCAGCGGGTAGAACCAGGGAGAGAATTCCCGGCTAGCAGCTTCGCTGTTGCGGGAAAGTGCAAACGTACACGTTTTCGGCCGAAAACGCGTTTTCCGGCGAAAACGCACACCACGGCTCTTTCTGAGAAAAAGCAAGCACGGAGGACGAGAATCGCTTTTGCCCTGCGTAGCGTTCCGGGCAGCGGGTAGAACCAGGCAGAGAATTCCCGGCTAGCAGCTTCCCTGTGGCCGGGAAGTGCAAACGTACACGTTTTCGGCCGAAAACGCGTTTTCCGGCGAAAACGCACACCACGGCTCTTTCTGAGAAAAAGCAAGCACGGAGGACGAGAATCGCTTTTGCCCTGCGTAGCGTTCCGGGCAGCGGGTAGAACCAGGCAGATAATTCCCGGCTAGCAGCTTCCCTGTGGCCGGGAAGTGCAAAGGTACACGTTTTCGGCCGAAAACGCGTTTTCCGGCGAAAACGCACACCACGGCTCTTTCTGAGAAAAAGCAAGCACGGAGGACGAGAATCGCTTTTGCTCTGCGTTGCGTTCCGGGCAGCGGGTAGAACCAGGCAGAGAATTCCCGGCTAGCAGCTTCCCTGTGGCGGGGAAGCGCAAACGTACACGTTTTCGGCCGAAAACGCGTTTTCCGGCGAAAACGCACACCACGGCTCTTTCTGAGAAAAAGCAAGCACGGAGGACGAGAATCGCTTTTGCCCTGCGTAGCGTTCCGGGCAGCGGGTAGAACCAGGCAGCGAATTCCCGGCTAGCAGCTTCCCTGTGGCCGGGAAGTGCAAACATAGACGTTTTCGGCCGAAAACGCGTTTTCCGGCGAAAACGCACACCACGGCTCTTTCTGAGAAAAAGCAAGCACGGAGGACGAGAATCGCTTTTGCCCTGCGTAGCGTTCCGGGCAGCGGGTAGAACCAGGCAGAGAATTCCCGTCTAGCAGCTTGCCTGTGGCCGGGAATTGCAAACGTACACGTTTTCGGCCGAAAACACGTTTTCCGGCGAAAACGCACACCACGGCTCTTTCTGAGAAAAAGCAAGCACGGACGACGAGAATCGCTTTTGCCCTGCATAGCGTTCCGGGCAGCGGGTAGAACCAGGCAGAGAATTCCCGGCTAGCAGCTTCCCTGTGGCCGGGATGTGCAAACGTACACGTTTTCGGCCGAAAACGCGTTTTCCGGCGAAAAGGCACACCACGGCTCTTTCTGAGAAAAAGCAAGCACGGAGGACGAGAATCGCTTTTGCCCTGCGTAGCGTTCCGGGCAGCGGGTAGAACCAGGCAGAGATTTCCAGGCTAGCATCTTCCCTGTGGCGGGGAAGTGCAAACGTACACGTTTTCGGCCGAAAACGCGTTTTCCGGCGAAAAAGCACACCACGGCTCTTTCTGAGAAAAAGCAAGCACGGAGGACGAGAATCGCTTTTGCCCTGCGTAGCGTTCTGAGCAGCGGGTAGAAATAGGCAGCGAATTGCCGGCTAGCAGCTTCCCTGTGGCCGGGAAGTGCAAACGTACACGTTTTCGGCCGAAAATGCGTTTTCCGGCGAAAAAGCACACCATGGCTCTTTCTGAGAAAAAGCAAGCACGGAGGACGAAAATCGCTTTTGCCCTGCGTAGCGTTCCGGGCAGCGGGTAGAACCAGGCAGAGAATTCCCGTCTAGCAGCTTCCCTGTGGCGGGGAAGTGCAAACGTACACGTTTTCGGCCGAAAACGCGTTTTCCGGCGAAAACGCACACCACGGCTCTTTCTGAGATAAAGCAAGCACGGAGGACGAGAATCGCTATTGCCCTGCGTAGCGTTCCGGGCAGCGGGTAGAACCAGGCAGAGAATTCCCGGCTAGCAGCTTCCCTGTGGCCGGGAAGTGCAAACGTACACGTTTTCGGCCGAAAACACGTTTTCCGGGGAAAACGCACACCACGGCTCTTTCTGAGAAAAAGCAAGCACGGAGGACGAGAATCGCTTTTGCCCTGCGTAGCGTTCCGGGCAGCGGGTAGAACCAGGCAGAGAATTCCCGGCTAGCAGCTTCCCTGTGGCCGGGAAGTGCAAACGTACACGTTTTCGGCCGAAAACGCGTTTTGCGGCCAAAACGCACACCACGGCTCTTTCTGAGAAAAAGCAAGCACGGAGGACGAGAATCGCTATTGCCCTGCGTAGCGTTCCGGGCAGCGGGTAGAACCAGGCAGCGAATTGCCGGCTAGCAGCTTCGCTGTGGCGGGGAAGTGCAAACGTACACGTTTTCGGCCGAAAACGCGTTTTCAGGCGAAAACGCACACCACGGCTCTTTCTGAGAAAAAGCAAGCACGGAGGACGAGAATCGCTTTTGCCCTGCGTAGCGTTCCGGGCAGCGGGTAGAACCAGGCAGAGAATTCCCGGCTAGCAGCTTCCCTGTGGCCGGGAAGTGCAAACGTACACGTTTTCGGCCGAAAACGCGTTTTCCGGCGAAAACGCACACCACGGCTCTTTCTGAGAAAAACCAAGCACGGAGGACGAGAATCGCTTTTGCCCTGCGTAGCGTTCCGGGCAGCGGGTAGAACCAGGCAGAGAATTCCCGGCTAGCAGCTTCCCTGTGGCCGGGAAGTGCAAACGTACACGTTTTCGGCTGAAAACACGTTTTCCGGCGAAAACGCACACCACGGCTCTTTCTGAGAAAAAGCAAGCACGGAGGACGAGAATCGCTTTTGCCCTGCGTAGCGTTCCGGGCAGCGGGTAGAACCAGGCAGAGAATTCCCGGCTAGCAGCTTCCCTGTGGCGGGGAAGTGCAAACATACACGTTTTCGGCCGAAAACGCGTTTTCCGGCGAAAAAGCACACCACGGCTCTTTCTGAGAAAAAGCAAGCACGGAGGACGAGAATCGCTTTTGCCCTGCGTAGCGTTCCGGGCAGCGGGTAGAACCAGGCAGAGAATTCCGGGCTAGCAGCTTCCCTGTGGCGGGGAAGTGCAAACGTACACGTTTTCGGCCGAAAACGCGTTTTGCGGCGAAAACGCACACCACGGCTCTTTCTGAGAAAAAGCAAGCACGGAGGACGAGAATCGCTTTTGTCCTGCGTAGCGTTCCGGGCAGAGGGTAGAACCTGGCAGCGAATTCCCTGCTAGCAGCTTCCCTGTGACGGGGAAGTGCAAACGTACACGTTTTCGGCCGAAAACGCGTTTTCCAGCGAAAACGCACACCACGGCTCTTTCTGAGAAAAAGCAAGCACGGAGGACGAGAATCGCTTTTGCCCTGCGTAGCGTTCCGGGCAGCGGGTAGAACCAGGGAGAGAATTCCCGGCTAGCAGCTTCGCTGTTGCGGGAAAGTGCAAACGTACACGTTTTCGGCCGAAAACGCGTTTTCCGGCGAAAACGCACACCACGGCTCTTTCTGAGAAAAAGCAAGCACGGAGGACGAGAATCGCTTTTGCCCTGCGTAGCGTTCCGGGCAGCGGGTAGAACCAGCAGAGAATTCCCTGCTAGCAGCTTCCCTGTGGCCGGGAAGTGCAAACGTACACGTTTTCGGCCGAAAACGCGTTTTCCGGCGAAAACGCACACCACGGCTCTTTCTGAGAAAAAGCAAGCACGGAGGACGAGAATCGCTTTTGCCCTGCGTAGCGTTCCGGGCAGCGGGTAGAACCAGGCAGAGAATTCCCGGCTAGCAGCTTCCCTGTGGCCGGGAAGTGCAAACGTACACGTTTTCGGCCGAAAACGCGTTTTGCGGCGAAAACGCACACCACGGCTCTTTCTGAGAATAAGGAAGCACGGAGGACGAGAATCGCTTTTGCCCTGCGTAGCGTTCCGGGCAGCGGGTAGAACCAGGCAGAGAATTCCCGGCTAGCAGCTTCGCTGTGGCGGGGAAGTGCAAACGTACACGTTTTCGGCCGAAAACACGTTTTCCGGCGAAAACGCACACCACGGCTCTTTCTGAGAAAAAGCAAGCACGGAGGACGAGAATCGCTTTTGCCCTGCGTAGCGTTCCGGGCAGCGGGTAGAACCAGGCAGAGAATTGCCGGCTAGCAGCTTCCCTGTGGCCGGGAAGTGCAAACGTACACGTTTCCGGCCGAAAACGCGTTTTCCGGAGAAAAAGCACACCATGGCTCTTTCTGAGAAAAAGCAAGCACGGAGGACGAGAATCGCTTTTGCCCTGCGTAGCGTTCCGGGCAGCGGGTAGAACCATGCAGCGAATTCCCTGCTAGCAGCTTCCCTGTGGCCGGGAAGTGCAAACGTACACGTTTTCGGCCGAAAACGCGTTTTCCGGCGAAAACGCACACCACGGCTCTTTCTGAGAAAAAGCAAGCACGGAGGACGAGAATCGCTTTTGCCCTGCGTAGCGTTCCGGGCAGCGGGTAGAACCATGCAGCGAATTCCCTGCTAGCAGCTTCCCTGTGGCGGGGAAGTGCAAACGTACACGTTTTCGGCCGAAAACGCGTTTTCCGGCGAAAACGCACACCACGGCTCTTTCTGAGAAAAAGCAAGCACGGAGGACGAGAATCGCTTTTGCCCTGCGTAGTGTTCCGGGCAGCGGGTAGAACCAGGCAGAAAATTCCCGGCTAGCAGCTTCCCTGTGGCCGGGAAGTGCAAACGTACACGTTTTCGGCCGAAAACACGTTTTCCGGCGAAAACGCACACCACGGCTCTTTCTGAGAAAAAGCAAGCACGGAGGACGAGAATCGCTTTTGCCCTGCGTAGCGTTCCGGGCAGCGGGTAGAACCAGGCAGAGAATTCCCGGCTAGCAGCTTCCCTGTGGCGGGGAAGTGCAAACGTACACGTTTTCGGCCGAAAACGCGTTTTCCGGCGAAAACGCACACCACGGCTCTTTCTGAGAAAAAGCAAGCACGGAGGACGAGAATCGCTTTTGCCCAGCGTAGCGTTCTGAGCAGCGGGTAGAAATAGGCAGCGAATTCCCGGCTAGCAGCTTCCCTGTGGCCGGGAAGTGCAAACGTACACGTTTCCGGCCGAAAACGCGTTTTCCGGAGAAAAAGCACACCATGGCTCTTTCTGAGAAAAAGCAAGCACGGAGGACGAGAATCGCTTTTGCCCTGCGTAGCGTTCCGGGCAGCGGGTAGAACCAGGCAGAGAATTCCCGGCTAGCAGCTTCCCTGTGGCGGGGAAGTGCAAACGTACACGTTTTCGGCCGAAAACGCGTTTTCCGGCGAAAACGCACACCACGGCTCTTTCTGAGAAAAAGCAAGCACGGAGGACGAGAATCGCTTTTGCACTGCGTAGCGTTCCGAGCAGCGGGTAGAAATAGGCAGCGAATTGCCGGCTAGCAGCTTCCCTGTGGCCGGGAAGTGCAAACGTACACGTTTCCGGCCGAAAACGTGTTTTCCGGAGAAAAATCACACCATGGCTCTTTCTGAGAAAAAGCAAGCACGGAGGACGAGAATCGCTTTTGCCCTGCGTAGCGTTCCGGGCAGCGGGTAGAACCAGGCAGCGAATTCCCTGCTAGCAGCTTCCCTGTGGCGGGGAAGTGCAAACGTACACGTTTTCGGCCGAAAACGCGTTTTCCCGCGAAAACGCACACCACGGCTCTTTCTGAGAAAAAGCAAGCACGGAGGACGAGAATCGCTTTTGCCCTGCGTAGTGTTCCGGGCAGCGGGTAGAACCAGGCAGAAAATTCCCGGCTAGCAGCTTCCCTGTGGCCGGGAAGTGCAAACGTACACGTTTTCGGCCGAAAACACGTTTTCCGGCGAAAACGCACACCACGGCTCTTTCTGAGAAAAAGCAAGCACGGAGGACGAGAATCGCTTTTGCCCTGCGTAGCGTTCCGGGCAGCGGGTAGAACCAGGCAGAGAATTCCCGGCTAGCAGCTTCCCTGTGGCGGGGAAGTGCAAACGTACACGTTTTCGGCCGAAAACGCGTTTTGCGGCGAAAACGCACACCACGGCTCTTTCTGAGAAAAAGCAAGCACGGAGGACGAGAATCGCTTTTGCCCAGCGTAGCGTTCTGAGCAGCGGGTAGAAATAGGCAGCGAATTCCCGGCTAGCAGCTTCCCTGTGGCCGGGAAGTGCAAACGTACACGTTTCCGGCCGAAAACGCGTTTTCCGGAGAAAAAGCACACCATGGCTCTTTCTGAGAAAAAGCAAGCACGGAGGACGAGAATCGCTTTTGCCCTGCGTAGCGTTCCGGGCAGCGGGTAGAACCATGCAGCGAATTCCCTGCTAGCAGCTTCCCTGTGGCGGGGAAGTGCAAACGTACACGTTTTCGGCCGAAAACGCGTTTTCCGGCGAAAACGCACACCACGGCTCTTTCTGAGAAAAACCAAGCACGGAGGACGAGAATCGCTTTTGCCCTGCGTAGCGTTCCGGGCAGCGGGTAGAACCAGGCAGAGAATTCCCGGCTAGCAGCTTCCCTGTGGCCGGGAAGTGCAAACGTACACGTTTTCGGCTGAAAACACGTTTTCCGGCGAAAACGCACACCACGGCTCTTTCTGAGAAAAAGCAAGCACGGAGGACGAGAATCGCTTTTGCCCTGCGTAGCGTTCCGGGCAGCGGGTAGAACCAGGCAGAGAATTCCCGGCTAGCAGCTTCCCTGTGGCGGGGAAGTGCAAACATACACGTTTTCGGCCGAAAACGCGTTTTCCGGCGAAAAAGCACACCACGGCTCTTTCTGAGAAAAAGCAAGCACGGAGGACGAGAATCGCTTTTGCCCTGCGTAGCGTTCCGGGCAGCGGGTAGAACCAGGCAGAGAATTCCGGGCTAGCAGCTTCCCTGTGGCGGGGAAGTGCAAACGTACACGTTTTCGGCCGAAAACGCGTTTTGCGGCGAAAACGCACACCACGGCTCTTTCTGAGAAAAAGCAAGCACGGAGGACGAGAATCGCTTTTGTCCTGCGTAGCGTTCCGGGCAGAGGGTAGAACCTGGCAGCGAATTCCCTGCTAGCAGCTTCCCTGTGACGGGGAAGTGCAAACGTACACGTTTTCGGCCGAAAACGCGTTTTCCAGCGAAAACGCACACCACGGCTCTTTCTGAGAAAAAGCAAGCACGGAGGACGAGAATCGCTTTTGCCCTGCGTAGCGTTCCGGGCAGCGGGTAGAACCAGGGAGAGAATTCCCGGCTAGCAGCTTCGCTGTTGCGGGAAAGTGCAAACGTACACGTTTTCGGCCGAAAACGCGTTTTCCGGCGAAAACGCACACCACGGCTCTTTCTGAGAAAAAGCAAGCACGGAGGACGAGAATCGCTTTTGCCCTGCGTAGCGTTCCGGGCAGCGGGTAGAACCAGCAGAGAATTCCCTGCTAGCAGCTTCCCTGTGGCCGGGAAGTGCAAACGTACACGTTTTCGGCCGAAAACGCGTTTTCCGGCGAAAACGCACACCACGGCTCTTTCTGAGAAAAAGCAAGCACGGAGGACGAGAATCGCTTTTGCCCTGCGTAGCGTTCCGGGCAGCGGGTAGAACCAGGCAGAGAATTCCCGGCTAGCAGCTTCCCTGTGGCCGGGAAGTGCAAACGTACACGTTTTCGGCCGAAAACGCGTTTTGCGGCGAAAACGCACACCACGGCTCTTTCTGAGAATAAGGAAGCACGGAGGACGAGAATCGCTTTTGCCCTGCGTAGCGTTCCGGGCAGCGGGTAGAACCAGGCAGAGAATTCCCGGCTAGCAGCTTCGCTGTGGCGGGGAAGTGCAAACGTACACGTTTTCGGCCGAAAACACGTTTTCCGGCGAAAACGCACACCACGGCTCTTTCTGAGAAAAAGCAAGCACGGAGGACGAGAATCGCTTTTGCCCTGCGTAGCGTTCCGGGCAGCGGGTAGAACCAGGCAGAGAATTGCCGGCTAGCAGCTTCCCTGTGGCCGGGAAGTGCAAACGTACACGTTTCCGGCCGAAAACGCGTTTTCCGGAGAAAAAGCACACCATGGCTCTTTCTGAGAAAAAGCAAGCACGGAGGACGAGAATCGCTTTTGCCCTGCGTAGCGTTCCGGGCAGCGGGTAGAACCATGCAGCGAATTCCCTGCTAGCAGCTTCCCTGTGGCCGGGAAGTGCAAACGTACACGTTTTCGGCCGAAAACGCGTTTTCCGGCGAAAACGCACACCACGGCTCTTTCTGAGAAAAAGCAAGCACGGAGGACGAGAATCGCTTTTGCCCTGCGTAGCGTTCCGGGCAGCGGGTAGAACCATGCAGCGAATTCCCTGCTAGCAGCTTCCCTGTGGCGGGGAAGTGCAAACGTACACGTTTTCGGCCGAAAACGCGTTTTCCGGCGAAAACGCACACCACGGCTCTTTCTGAGAAAAAGCAAGCACGGAGGACGAGAATCGCTTTTGCCCTGCGTAGTGTTCCGGGCAGCGGGTAGAACCAGGCAGAAAATTCCCGGCTAGCAGCTTCCCTGTGGCCGGGAAGTGCAAACGTACACGTTTTCGGCCGAAAACACGTTTTCCGGCGAAAACGCACACCACGGCTCTTTCTGAGAAAAAGCAAGCACGGAGGACGAGAATCGCTTTTGCCCTGCGTAGCGTTCCGGGCAGCGGGTAGAACCAGGCAGAGAATTCCCGGCTAGCAGCTTCCCTGTGGCCGGGAAGTGCAAACGTACACGTTTTCGGCCGAAAACGCGTTTTCCGGCGAAAACGCACACCACGGCTCTTTCTGAGAAAAAGCAAGCACGGAGGACGAGAATCGCTTTTGCCCAGCGTAGCGTTCTGAGCAGCGGGTAGAAATAGGCAGCGAATTCCCGGCTAGCAGCTTCCCTGTGGCCGGGAAGTGCAAACGTACACGTTTCCGGCCGAAAACGCGTTTTCCGGAGAAAAAGCACACCATGGCTCTTTCTGAGAAAAAGCAAGCACGGAGGACGAGAATCGCTTTTGCCCTGCGTAGCGTTCCGGGCAGCGGGTAGAACCAGGCAGAGAATTCCCGGCTAGCAGCTTCCCTGTGGCGGGGAAGTGCAAACGTACACGTTTTCGGCCGAAAACGCGTTTTCCGGCGAAAACGCACACCACGGCTCTTTCTGAGAAAAAGCAAGCACGGAGGACGAGAATCGCTTTTGCACTGCGTAGCGTTCCGAGCAGCGGGTAGAAATAGGCAGCGAATTGCCGGCTAGCAGCTTCCCTGTGGCCGGGAAGTGCAAACGTACACGTTTCCGGCCGAAAACGTGTTTTCCGGAGAAAAATCACACCATGGCTCTTTCTGAGAAAAAGCAAGCACGGAGGACGAGAATCGCTTTTGCCCTGCGTAGCGTTCCGGGCAGCGGGTAGAACCAGGCAGCGAATTCCCTGCTAGCAGCTTCCCTGTGGCGGGGAAGTGCAAACGTACACGTTTTCGGCCGAAAACGCGTTTTCCCGCGAAAACGCACACCACGGCTCTTTCTGAGAAAAAGCAAGCACGGAGGACGAGAATCGCTTTTGCCCTGCGTAGTGTTCCGGGCAGCGGGTAGAACCAGGCAGAAAATTCCCGGCTAGCAGCTTCCCTGTGGCCGGGAAGTGCAAACGTACACGTTTTCGGCCGAAAACACGTTTTCCGGCGAAAACGCACACCACGGCTCTTTCTGAGAAAAAGCAAGCACGGAGGACGAGAATCGCTTTTGCCCTGCGTAGCGTTCCGGGCAGCGGGTAGAACCAGGCAGAGAATTCCCGGCTAGCAGCTTCCCTGTGGCGGGGAAGTGCAAACGTACACGTTTTCGGCCGAAAACGCGTTTTGCGGCGAAAACGCACACCACGGCTCTTTCTGAGAAAAAGCAAGCACGGAGGACGAGAATCGCTTTTGCCCAGCGTAGCGTTCTGAGCAGCGGGTAGAAATAGGCAGCGAATTCCCGGCTAGCAGCTTCCCTGTGGCCGGGAAGTGCAAACGTACACGTTTCCGGCCGAAAACGCGTTTTCCGGAGAAAAAGCACACCATGGCTCTTTCTGAGAAAAAGCAAGCACGGAGGACGAGAATCGCTTTTGCCCTGCGTAGCGTTCCGGTCAGCGGGTAGAACCAGGCAGAGAATTCCCGGCTAGCAGCTTCCCTGTGGCGGGGAAGTGCAAACGTACACGTTTTCGGCCGAAAACGCGTTTTCCGGCGAAAACGCACACCACGGCTCTTTCTGAGAAAAAGCAAGCACGGAGGACGAGAATCGCTTTTGCCCTGCGTAGCGTTCCGGGCAGCGGGTAGAACCAGGCAGAAAATTCCCGGCTAGCAGCTTCCCTGTGGCCGGGAAGTGCAAAGGTACACGTTTTCGGCCGAAAACGCGTTTTCCGGCGAAAACGCACACCACGGCTCTTTCTGAGAAAAAGCAAGCACGGAGGACGAGAATCGCTTTTGCTCTGCGTAGCGTTCCGGGCAGCGGGTAGAACCAGGCAGAGAATTCCCGGCTAGCAGCTTCCCTGTGGCGGGGAAGTGCAAACGTACACGTTTTCGGCCGAAAACGCGTTTTCCGGCGAAAACGCACACCACGGCTCTTTCTGAGAAAAAGCAAGCACGGAGGACGAGAATCGCTTTTGCCCTGCGTAGCGTTCTGAGCAGCGGGTAGAAATAGGCAGCGAATTGCCGGCTAGCAGCTTCCCTGTGGCCGGGAAGTGCAAACGTACACGTTTCCGGCCGAAAACGCGTTTTCCGGAGAAAAAGCACACCATGGCTCTTTCTGAGAAAAAGCAAGCACGGAGGACGAGAATCGCTTTTGCCCTGCGTAGCGTTCCGGTCAGCGGGTAGAACCAGGCAGAGAATTCCCGGCTAGCAGCTTCCCTGTGGCGGGGAAGTGCAAACGTACACGTTTTCGGCCGAAAACGCGTTTTCCGGCGAAAACGCACACCACGGCTCTTTCTGAGAAAAAGCAAGCACGGAGGACGAGAATCGCTTTTGCCCTGCGTAGCGTTCCGGGCAGCGGGTAGAACCAGGCAGAGAATTCCCGGCTAGCAGCTTCCCTGTGGCCGGGAAGTGCAAATGTGCACGTTTTCGGCCGAAAACGCGTTTTACGGTTAAAACGCACACCACGGCTCTTTCTGAGAAAAAGCAAGCACGGAGGACGAGAATCGCTTTTGCCCTGCGTAGCGTTCCGGGCAGCGGGTAGAACCAGGGAGAGAATTCCCGGCTAGCAGCTTCGCTGTTGCGGGGAAGTGCAAACGTACACGTTTTCGGCCGAAAACGCGTTTTCCGGCGAAAACGCACACCACGGCTCTTTCTGAGAAAAAGCAAGCACGGAGGACGAGAATCGCTTTTGCCCTGCGTAGCGTTCCGGGCAGCGGGTAGAACCAGGCAGAGAATTCCCGGCTAGCAGCTTCCCTGTGGCGGGGAAGTGCAAACGTACACGTTTTCGGCCGAAAACGCGTTTCCGGCGAAAACGCACAACACGGCTCTTTCTGAGAAAAAGCAAGCACGGAGGACGAGAATCGCTTTTGCCCTGCGTAGCGTTCCGGGCAGCGGGTAGAACCAGGCAGAGAATTCCCGGCTAGCAGCTTCCCTGTGGCCGGGAAGTGCAAACGTACACGTTTTCGGCCGAAAACGCGTTTTCCGGCGAAAACGCACACCACGGCTCTTTCTGAGAAAAAGCAAGCACGGAGGACGAGAATCGCTTTTGCCCTGCGTAGCGTTCCGGGCAGCGGGTAGAAACAGGCAGAGAATTCCCGGCTAGCAGCTTCCCTGTGGCGGGGAAGTGCAAACGTACACGTTTTCGGCCGGAAACGCGTTTTCCGGCGAAAACGCACACCACGGCTCTTTCTGAGAAAAAGCAAACACGGAGGACGAGAATCGCTTTTACGCTGCGTAGCGTTCCGAGCAGCGGGTAGAAATAGGCAGCGAATTGCCGGCTAGCAGCTTCCCTGTGGCCGGGAAGTGCAAACGTACACGTTTTCGGCCGAAAACGCGTTTTCCGGAGAAAAAGCACACCATGGCTCTTTCTGAGAAAAAGCAAGCACGGAGGACGAGAATCGCTTTTGCCCTGCGTAGCGTTCCGGGCAGCGGGTAGAACCAGGCAGAGAATTCCCGGCTAGCAGCTTCCCTGTGGCCGGGAAGTGCAAAGGTACACGTTTTCGGCCGAAAACGCATTTTCCGGCGAAAACGCACACCACGGCTCTTTCTGAGAAAAAGCAAGCACGGAGGACGAGAATCGCTTTTGCCCTGCGTAGCGTTCCGGGCAGCGGGTAGAACCAGGCAGAAAATTCCCGGCTAGCAGCTTCCCTGTGGCCGGGAAGTGCAAAGGTACACGTTTTCGGCCGAAAACGCGTTTTCCGGCGAAAACGCACACCACGGCTCTTTCTGAGAAAAAGCAAGCACGGAGGACGAGAATCGCTTTTGCTCTGCGTAGCGTTCCGGGCAGCGGGTAGAACCAGGCAGAGAATTCCCGGCTAGCAGCTTCCCTGTGGCGGGGAAGTGCAAACGTACACGTTTTCGGCCGAAAACGCGTTTTCCGGCGAAAACGCACACCACGGCTCTTTCTGAGAAAAAGCAAGCACGGAGGACGAGAATCGCTTTTGCCCAGCGTAGCGTTCCGAGCAGCGGGTAGAAATAGGCAGCGAATTGCCGGCTAGCAGCTTCCCTGTGGCCGGGAAGTGCAAACGTACACGTTTCCGGCCGAAAACGCGTTTTCCGGAGAAAAAGCACAACATGGCTCTTTCTGAGAAAAAGCAAGCACGGAGGACGAGAATCGCTTTTGCCCTGCGTAGCGTTCCGGGCAGCGGGTAGAACCAGGCAGAGAATTCCCGGCTAGCAGCTTCCCTGTGGCGGGGAAGTGCAAACGTACACGTTTTCGGCCGAAAACGCGTTTTCCGGCGAAAACAAACACCACGGCTCTTTCTGAGAAAAAGCAAGCACGGAGGACGAGAATCGCTTTTGCCCTGCGTAGCGTTCCGGGCAGCGGGTAGAACCAGGCAGAGAATTCCCGGCTAGCAGCTTCCCTGTGGCGGGGAATTGCAAACGTACACGTTTTCGGCCGAAAACGCGTTTTCCGGCGAAAACGCACACCACGGCTCTTTCTGAGAAAAAGCAAGCACGGAGGACGAGAATCGCTTTTGCCCTGCGTAGCGTTCCGGGCAGCGGGTAGAACCAGGCAGAGAATTCCCGGCTAGCAGCTTCCCTGTGGCGGGGAAGTGCAAACGTACACGTTTTCGGCCGAAAACGCGTTTTCCGGCGAAAACGCACACCACGGCTCTTTCTGAGAAAAAGCAAGCACGGAGGACGAGAATCGCTTTTGCCCTGCGTAGCGTTCCGGGCAGCGGGTAGAACGAGGCAGAGAATTCCCGGCTAGCAGCTTCCCTGGGGCGGGGAAGTGCAAACGTACACGTTTTCGGCCGAAAACGCGTTTTCCGGCGAAAAAGCACACCACGGCTCTTTCTGAGAAAAAGCAAGCACGGAGGACGAGAATCGCTTTTGCCCTGCGTAGCGTTCCGGGCAGCGGGTAGAACCAGGCAGAGAATTCCCGGCTAGCAGCTTCCCTGTGACGGGGAAGTGCAAACGTACACGTTTTCGGCCGAAAACGCGTTTTGCGGCGAAAACGCACACCACGGTTCTTTCTGAGAAAAAGCAAGCACGGAGGACGAGAATCGCTTTTGCCCTGCGTAGCGTTCCGGGCAGCGGGTAGAACATGGCAGAGAATTGCCGTCTAGAATCTTCCCTGTGGCGGGGAAGTGCAAACGTACGCGTTTTCAGCCGAAAACGCGTTTTCCCGCGAAAACGCACACCACGGCTCTTTCTGAGAAAAAGCAAGCACGGAGGACGAGAATCGCTTTTGCCCTGCGTAGCGTTCCGGGCAGCGGGTAGAACCAGGCAGAGAATTCCCGGCTAGCAGCTTCCCTGTGGCGGGGAAGTGCAAAGGTACACGTTTTCGGCCGAAAACGCGTTTTGTAGCGAAAACGCACACCACGGCTCTTTCTGAGAAAAAGCAAGCACGGAGGACGAGAATCGCTTTTGCCCTGCGTAGTGTTCCGGGCAGCGGGTAGAACCAGGCAGATAATTCCCGGCTAGCAGCTTCCCTGTGGCCGGGAAGTGCAAACGAACACGTTTTCGGCCGAAAACGCGTTTTCCGGCGAAAACGCACACCACGGCTCTTTCTGAGAAAAAGCAAGCACGGAGGACGAGAATCGCTTTTGCCCTGCGTAGCGTTCCGGGCAGCGGGTAGAAATAGGCAGCGAATTGCCGGCTAGCAGCTTCCCTATGGCCGGGAAGTGCAAACGTACACGTTTCCGGCCGAAAACGCGTTTTCCAGAGAAAAAGCACACCATGGCTCTTTCTGAGAAAAAGCAAGCACGGAGGACGAGAATCGCTTTTGCCCTGCGTAGCGTTCCGGGCAGCGGGTAGAACCAGGCAGAGAATTCCCGGCTAGCAGCTTCCCTGTGGCGGGGAAGTGCAAACGTACACGTTTTCGGCCGAAAACGCGTTTTGCGGCGAAAACGCACACCACGGCTCTTTCTGAGAAAAAGCAAGCACGGAGGACGAGAATCGCTTTTGCCCTGTGTAGCGTTCCGGGCAGCGGGTAGAACCAGGCAGAGAATTCCCTGCTAGCAGCTTCGCTGTGGCGGGGAAGTGCAAACGTACACGTTTTCGGCCGAAAACGCGTTTTCCCGCGAAAACGCACACCACGGCTCTTTCTGAGAAAAAGCAAGCACCGAGGACGAGAATCGCTTTTGCCCTGCGTAGCGTTCCGGGCAGCGGGTAGTACCAGGCAGCGAATTCCCTGCTAGCAGCTTCCCTGTGTCGGGGAAGTGCAAACGTACACGTTTTCGGCCGAAAACGCGTTTTCCGGCGAAAACGCACACCACGGCTCTTTCTGAGAAAAAGCAAGCACGGAGGACGAGAATCGCTTTTGCACTGCGTAGCGTTCCGGGCAGCGGGTAGAACCAGGCAGAAAATTCCCGGCTAGCAGCTTCGCTGTGGCGGGGAAGTGCAAACGTACACGTTTTCCCGCGAAAACGCGTTTTCCGGCGAAAACGCACACCACGGCTCTTTCTGAGAAAAAGCAAGCACGGAGGACGAGAATCGCTTTTGCCCTGCGTAGCGTTCCGGGCAGCGGGTAGAACCAGGCAGAAAATTCCCGGCTAGCAGCTTCCCTGTGGCCGGGAAGTGCAAACGTACACGTTTTCGGCCGAAAACGCGTTTTGCGGCGAAAACGCACACCACGGCTCTTTCTGAGAAAAAGCAAGCACGGAGGACGAGAATCGCTTTTGCCCTGCGTAGCGTTCCGGGCAGCGGGTAGAACCAGGCAGAGAATTCCCGGCTAGCAGCTTCGCTGTGGCAGGGAAGTGCAAACGTACACGTTTTCGGCCGAAAACTCGTTTTCTGGCGAAAACGCACACCACGGCTCTTTCTGAGAAAAAGCAAGCACGGAGGACGAGAATCGCTTTTGCCCTGCGTAGCGTTCCGGGCAGCGGGTAGAACCAGGCAGAAAATTCCCGGCTAGCAGCTTCCCTGTGGCCGGGAAGTGCAAACGTACACGTTTTCGGCCGAAAACGCGTTTTGCGGCGAAAACGCACACCACGGCTCTTTCTGAGAAAAAGCAAGCACGGAGGACGAGAATCGCTTTTGCCCTGTGTAGCGTTCCGGGCAGCGGGTTGAACCAGGCAGAGAATTCCCGGCTAGAAGCTTCCCTGTGGCCGGGAAGTGCAAACGTACACGTTTTCGGCCGAAAACGCGTTTTGCGGCGAAAACGCACACCACGGCTCTTTCTGAGAAAAAGCAAGCACGGAGGACGAGAATCGCTTTTGCCCTGCGTAGCGTTCCGGGCAGCGGGTAGAACCGGGCAGAGAATTCCCGGCTAGCAGCTTCCCTGTGGCGGGGAAGTGCAAACGTACACGTTTTCGGCCGAAAACGCGTTTTACGGCGAAAACGCACACCACGGCTCTTTCTGAGAAAAAGCAAGCACGGAGGACGAGAATCGCTTTTGCCCTGCGTAGCGTTCCGGGCAGCGGGTAGAAATAGGCAGCGAATTCCCGGCTAGCAGCTTCCCTGTGGCCGGGAAGTGCAAACGTACACGTTTCCGGCCGAAAACGCGTTTTCCAGAGAAAAAGCACACCATGGCTCTTTCTGAGAAAAAGCAAGCACGGAGGACGAGAATCGCTTTTGCCCTGCGTAGTGTTCCGGGCAGCGGGTAGAACCAGGCAGAGAATTCCCGGCTAGCAGCTTCCCTGTGGCCGGGAAGTGCAAACGTACACGTTTTCGGCCAAAAACGCGTTTTGCGGCGAAAACGCACACCACGGCTCTTTCTGAGAAAAAGCAAGCACGGAGGACGAGAATCGCTTTTGCCCTGCGTAGCGTTCCGGGCAGCGGGTAGAACGAGGCAGAGAATTCCCGGCTAGCAGCTTCCCTGGGGCGGGGAAGTGCAAACGTACACGTTTTCGGCCGAAAACGCGTTTTGTGGCGAAAACGCACACCACGGCTCTTTCTGAGAAAAAGCAAGCACGGAGGACGAGAATCGCTTTTGCCCTGCGTAGCGTTCCGGGCAGCGGGTAGAACCAGGCAGAGAATTCCCGGCTAGCAGCTTCCCTGTGGCGGGGAATTGCAAACGTACACGTTTTTGGCCGAAAACGCGTTTTCCGGCGAAAACGCACACCACGGCTCTTTCTGAGAAAAAGCAAGCACGGAGGACGAGAACCGCTTTTGCCCTGCGTAGCGTTCCGGGCAGCGGGTAGAACCAGGCAGAGAATTCCCGGCTAGCAGCTTCCCTGTGGCGGGGAAGTGCAAAGGTACACGTTTTCGGCCGAAAACGCGTTTTGTAGCGAAAACGCACACCACGGCTCTTTCTGAGAAAAAGCAAGCACGGAGGACGAGAATCGCTTTTGCCCTGCGTAGCGTTCCGGGCAGCGGGTAGAACCAGGCAGAGAATTCCCGGCTAGCAGCTTCCCTGTGGCCGGGAAGTGCAAACGTACACGTTTTCGGCCGAAAACGCGTTTTGCGGCGAAAACGCACACCACGGCTCTTTCTGAGAAAAAGCAAGCACGGAGGACGAGAATCGCTTTTGCCCTGCGTAGCGTTCCGGGCAGCGGGTAGAACCAGGCAGATAATTCCCGGCTAGCAGCTTCCCTGTGGCCGGGAAGTGCAAACGAACACGTTTTCGGCCGAAAACGCGTTTTCCGGCGAAAACGCACACCACGGCTCTTTCTGAGAAAAAGCAAGCACGGAGGACGAGAATCGCTTTTGCCCTGCGTAGCGTTCCGGGCAGCGGGTAGAACCAGGCAGAGAATTCCCGGCTAGCAGCTTCCCTGTGGCGGGGAAGTGCAAACGTACACGTTTCCGGCCGAAAACGCGTTTTCCAGAGAAAAAGCACACCATGGCTCTTTCTGAGAAAAAGCAAGCACGGAGGACGAGAATCGCTTTTGCCCTGCGTAGCGTTCCGGGCAGCGGGTAGAACCAGGCAGAGAATTCCCGGCTAGCAGCTTCCCTGTGGCGGGGAAGTGCAAACATACACGTTTTCGGCCGAAAACGCGTTTTCCGGCGAAAACGCACACCACGGCTCTTTCTGAGAAAAAGCAAGCACGGAGGACGAGAATCGCTTTTGCCCTGTGTAGCGTTCCGGGCAGCGGGTAGAACCAGGCAGAGAATTCCCTGCTAGCAGCTTCGCTGTGGCGGGGAAGTGCAAACGTACACGTTTTCGGCCGAAAACGCGTTTTCCCGCGAAAACGCACACCACGGCTCTTTCTGAGAAAAAGCAAGCACCGAGGACGAGAATCGCTTTTGCCCTGCGTAGCGTTCCGGGCAGCGGGTACTACCAGGCAGCGAATTCCCTGCTAGCAGCTTCCCTGTGTCGGGGAAGTGCAAACGTACACGTTTTCGGCCGAAAACGCGTTTTCCGGCGAAAACGCACACCACGGCTCTTTCTGAGAAAAAGCAAGCACGGAGGACGAGAATCGCTTTTGCCCTGCGTAGCGTTCCGGGCAGCGGGTAGAACCAGGCAGAAAATTCCCGGCTAGCAGCTTCGCTGTGGCGGGGAAGTGCAAACGTACACGTTTTCGGCCGAAAACGCGTTTTCCGGCGAAAACGCACACCACGGCTCTTTCTGAGAAAAAGCAAGCACGGAGGACGAGAATCGCTTTTGCCCTGCGTAGCGTTCCGGGCAGCGGGTAGAACCAGGCAGAGAATTCCCGGCTAGCAGCTTCCCTGTGGCGGGGAAGTGCAAAGGTACACGTTTTCGGCCGAAAACGCGTTTTGTAGCGAAAACGCACACCACGGCTCTTTCTGAGAAAAAGCAAGCACGGAGGACGAGAATCGCTTTTGCCCTGCGTAGCGTTCCGGGCAGCGGGTAGAACCAGGCAGAGAATTCCCGGCTAGCAGCTTCCCTGTGGCCGGGAAGTGCAAACGTACACGTTTTCGGCCGAAAACGCGTTTTGCGGCGAAAACGCACACCACGGCTCTTTCTGAGAAAAAGCAAGCACGGAGGACGAGAATCGCTTTTGCCCTGCGTAGCGTTCCGGGCAGCGGGTAGAACCAGGCAGATAATTCCCGGCTAGCAGCTTCCCTGTGGCCGGGAAGTGCAAACGAACACGTTTTCGGCCGAAAACGCGTTTTCCGGCGAAAACGCACACCACGGCTCTTTCTGAGAAAAAGCAAGCACGGAGGACGAGAATCGCTTTTGCCCTGCGTAGCGTTCCGGGCAGCGGGTAGAACCAGGCAGAGAATTCCCGGCTAGCAGCTTCCCTGTGGCGGGGAAGTGCAAACGTACACGTTTCCGGCCGAAAACGCGTTTTCCAGAGAAAAAGCACACCATGGCTCTTTCTGAGAAAAAGCAAGCACGGAGGACGAGAATCGCTTTTGCCCTGCGTAGCGTTCCGGGCAGCGGGTAGAACCAGGCAGAGAATTCCCGGCTAGCAGCTTCCCTGTGGCGGGGAAGTGCAAACATACACGTTTTCGGCCGAAAACGCGTTTTCCGGCGAAAACGCACACCACGGCTCTTTCTGAGAAAAAGCAAGCACGGAGGACGAGAATCGCTTTTGCCCTGTGTAGCGTTCCGGGCAGCGGGTAGAACCAGGCAGAGAATTCCCTGCTAGCAGCTTCGCTGTGGCGGGGAAGTGCAAACGTACACGTTTTCGGCCGAAAACGCGTTTTCCCGCGAAAACGCACACCACGGCTCTTTCTGAGAAAAAGCAAGCACGGAGGACGAGAATCGCTTTTGCCCTGCGTAGCGTTCCGGGCAGCGGGTACTACCAGGCAGCGAATTCCCTGCTAGCAGCTTCCCTGTGTCGGGGAAGTGCAAACGTACACGTTTTCGGCCGAAAACGCGTTTTCCCGCGAAAACGCACACCACGGCTCTTTCTGAGAAAAAGCAAGCACGGAGGACGAGAATCGCTTTTGCCCTGCGTAGCGTTCCGGGCAGCGGGTAGAACCAGGCAGAAAATTCCCGGCTAGCAGCTTCGCTGTGGCGGGGAAGTGCAAACGTACACGTTTTCGGCCGAAAACGCGTTTTCCGGCGAAAACGCACACCACGGCTCTTTCTGAGAAAAAGCAAGCACGGAGGACGAGAATCGCTTTTGCCCTGCGTAGCGTTCCGGGCAGCGGGTAGAACCAGGCAGAAAATTCCCGGCTAGCAGCTTCCCTGTGGCCGGGAAGTGCAAACGTACACGTTTTCGGCCGAAAACGCGTTTTGCGGCGAAAACGCACACCACGGCTCTTTCTGAGAAAAAGCAAGCACGGAGGACGAGAATCGCTTTTGCCCTGCGTAGCGTTCCGGGCAGCGGGTAGAACCAGGGAGAGAATTCCCTGCTAGCAGCTTCGCTGTGGCAGGGAAGTGCAAACGTACACGTTTTCGGCCGAAAACGCGTTTTCTGGCGAAAACGCACACCACGGCTCTTTCTGAGAAAAAGCAAGCACGGAGGACGAGAATCGCTTTTGCCCTGCGTAGCGTTCCGGGCAGCGGGTAGAACCAGGTAGAAAATTCCCGGCTAGCAGCTTCCCTGTGGCCGGGAAGTGCAAACGTACACGTTTTCGGCCGAAAACGCGTTTTGCGGCGAAAACGCACACCACGGCTCTTTCTGAGAAAAAGCAAGCACGGAGGACGAGAATCGCTTTTGCCCTGTGTAGCGTTCCGGGCAGCGGGTTGAACCAGGCAGAGAATTCCCGGCTAGCAGCTTCCCTGTGGCCGGGAAGTGCAAACGTACACGTTTTCGGCCGAAAACGCGTTTTCCGGCGAAAACGCACACCACGGCTCTTTCTGAGAAAAAGCAAGCACGGAGGACGAGAATCGCTTTTGCCCTGCGTAGCGTTCCGGGCAGCGGGTAGAACCAGGCAGAGAATTCCCGGCTAGCAGCTTCCCTGTGGCGGGGAAGTGCAAACGTACACGTTTTCGACCGAAAACGCGTTTTCCGGCGAAAACGCACACCACGGCTCTTTCTGAGAAAAAGCAAGCACGGAGGACGAGAATCGCTTTTGCCCTGCGTAGCGTTCCGGGCAGCGGGTAGAAATAGGCAGCGAATTGCCGGCTAGCAGCTTCCCTGTGGCCGGGAAGTGCAAACGTACACGTTTCCGGCCGAAAACGCGTTTTCCAGAGAAAAAGCACAACATGGCTCTTTCTGAGAAAAAGCAAGCACGGAGGACGAGAATCGCTTTTGCCCTGCGTAGCGTTCCGGGCAGTGGGTAGAACCAGGCAGAAAATTCCCGGCTAGCAGCTTCCCTGTGGCCGGGAAGTGCAAACGTACACGTTTTCGGCCGAAAACGCGTTTTGCGGCGAAAACGCACACCACGGCTCTTTCTGAGAAAAAGCAAGCACGGAGGACGAGAATCGCTTTTGCCCTGCGTAGCGTTCCGGGCAGCGGATAGAACCAGGCAGAAAATTCCCGGCTAGCAGCTTCCCTGTGGCCGGGAAGTGTAAACGTACACGTTTTCGGCCGAAAACGCGTTTTGCGGCGAAAACGCACACCACGGCTCTTTCTGAGAAAAAGCAAGCACGGAGGACGAGAATCGCTTTTGCCCTGCGTAGCGTTCCGGGCAGCGGGTAGAACCAGGCAGAGAATTCCCGGCTAGCAGCTTCCCTGTGGCCGGGAAGTGCAAACGTACACGTTTTCGGCCAAAAACGCGTTTTCCGGCGAAAACGCACACCACGGCTCTTTCTGAGAAAAAGCAAGCACGGAGGACGAGAATCGCTTTTGCCCTGCGTAGCGTTCCGGGCAGCGGGTAGAACCAGGCAGCGAATTCCCTGCTAGCAGCTTCCCTGTGGCGGGGAAATGCAAACGTACACATTTTCGGCCGAAAACGTGTTTTCCGGCGAAAACGCACACCACGGCTCTTTCTGAGAAAAAGCAAGCACGGAGGACGAGAATCGCTTTTGCCCTGCGTAGCGTTCCGGGCAGCGGGTAGAACCAGGCAGCGAATTCCCTGCTAGCAGCTTCCCTGTGGCGGGGAAGTGCAAACGTACACGTTTTCGGCCGAAAACGCGTTTTCCGGCGAAAACAAACACCACGGCTCTTTCTGAGAAAAAGCAAGCACGGAGGACGAGAATCGCTTTTGCCCTGCGTAGCGTTCCGGGCAGCGGGTAGAACCAGGCAGAGAATTCCCGGCTAGCAGCTTCCCTGTGGCCGGGAAGTGCAAACGTACACGTTTTCGGCCGAAAACGCGTTTTCCGGCGAAAACGAACACCACGGCTCTTTCTGAGAAAAAGCAAGCACGGAGGACGAGAATCGCTTTTGCCCTGCGTAGCGTTCCGGACAGCGGGTAGAACATGGCAGAGAATTGCCGTCTAGAATCTTCCCTGTGGCGGGGAAGTGCAAACGTACGCGTTTTCGGCCGAAAACGCGTTTTCCCGGGAAAACGCACACCACGGCTCTTTCTGAGAAAAAGCAAGCACGGAGGACGAGAATCGCTTTTGCCCTGCGTAGCGTTCCGGGCAGCGGGTAGAACCAGGCAGAGAATTCCCGGCTAGCAGCTTCCCTGTGGCGGGGAAGTGCAAAGGTACACGTTTTCGGCCGAAAACGCGTTTTGTAGCGAAAACGCACACCACGGCTCTTTCTGAGAAAAAGCAAGCACGGAGGACGAGTATCGCTTTTGCCCTGCGTAGCGTTCCGGGCAGCGGGTAGAACCAGGCAGAGAATTCCCGGCTAGCAGCTTCCCTGTGGCCGGGAAGTGCAAACGTACACGTTTTCGGCCGAAAACGCGTTTTGCGGCGAAAACGCACACCACGGCTCTTTCTGAGAAAAAGCAAGCACGGAGGACGAGAATCGCTTTTGCCCTGCGTAGCGTTCCGGGCAGCGGGTAGAAATAGGCAGCGAATTGCCGGCTAGCAGCTTCCCTGTGGCCGGGAAGTGCAAACGTACACGTTTCCGGCCGAAAACGCGTTTTCCAGAGAAAAAGCACACCATGGCTCTTTCTGAGAAAAAGCAAGCACGGAGGACGAGAATCGCTTTTGCCCTGCGTAGCGTTCCGGGCAGCGGGTAGAACCAGGCAGAGAATTCCCGGCTAGCAGCTTCCCTGTGGCGGGGAAGTGCAAACATACACGTTTTCGGCCGAAAACGCGTTTTCCGGCGAAAACGCACACCACGGCTCTTTCTGAGAAAAAGCAAGCACGGAGGACGAGAATCGCTTTTGCCCTGTGTAGCGTTCCGGGCAGCGGGTAGAACCAGGCAGAGAATTCCCTGCTAGCAGCTTCGCTGTGGCGGGGAAGTGCAAACGTACACGTTTTCGGCCGAAAACGCGTTTTCCCGCGAAAACGCACACCACGGCTCTTTCTGAGAAAAAGCAAGCACCGAGGACGAGAATCGCTTTTGCCCTGCGTAGCGTTCCGGGCAGCGGGTACTACCAGGCAGCGAATTCCCTGCTAGCAGCTTCCCTGTGTCGGGGAAGTGCAAACGTACACGTTTTCGGCCGAAAACGCGTTTTCCGGCGAAAACGCACACCACGGCTCTTTCTGAGAAAAAGCAAGCACGGAGGACGAGAATCGCTTTTGCCCTGCGTAGCGTTCCGGGCAGCGGGTAGAACCAGGCAGAAAATTCCCGGCTAGCAGCTTCGCTGTGGCGGGGAAGTGCAAACGTACACGTTTTCGGCCGAAAACGCGTTTTCCGGCGAAAACGCACACCACGGCTCTTTCTGAGAAAAAGCAAGCACGGAGGACGAGAATCGCTTTTGCCCTGCGTAGCGTTCCGGGCAGCGGGTAGAACCAGGCAGAAAATTCCCGGCTAGCAGCTTCCCTGTGGCCGGGAAGTGCAAACGTACACGTTTTCGGCCGAAAACGCGTTTTGCGGCGAAAACGCACACCACGGCTCTTTCTGAGAAAAAGCAAGCACGGAGGACGAGAATCGCTTTTGCCCTGCGTAGCGTTCCGGGCAGCGGGTAGAACCAGGGAGAGAATTCCCTGCTAGCAGCTTCGCTGTGGCAGGGAAGTGCAAACGTACACGTTTTCGGCCGAAAACGCGTTTTCTGGCGAAAACGCACACCACGGCTCTTTCTGAGAAAAAGCAAGCACGGAGGACGAGAATCGCTTTTGCCCTGCGTAGCGTTCCGGGCAGCGGGTAGAACCAGGTAGAAAATTCCCGGCTAGCAGCTTCCCTGTGGCCGGGAAGTGCAAACGTACACGTTTTCGGCCGAAAACGCGTTTTGCGGCGAAAACGCACACCACGGCTCTTTCTGAGAAAAAGCAAGCACGGAGGACGAGAATCGCTTTTGCCCTGTGTAGCGTTCCGGGCAGCGGGTTGAACCAGGCAGAGAATTCCCGGCTAGCAGCTTCCCTGTGGCCGGGAAGTGCAAACGTACACGTTTTCGGCCGAAAACGCGTTTTCCGGCGAAAACGCACACCACGGCTCTTTCTGAGAAAAAGCAAGCACGGAGGACGAGAATCGCTTTTGCCCTGCGTAGCGTTCCGGGCAGCGGGTAGAACCAGGCGGAGAATTCCCGGCTAGCAGCTTCCCTGTGGCGGGGAAGTGCAAACGTACACGTTTTCGGCCGAAAACGCGTTTTCCGGCGAAAACGCACACCACGGCTCTTTCTGAGAAAAAGCAAGCACGGAGGACGAGAATCGCTTTTGCCCTGCGTAGCGTTCCGGGCAGCGGGTAGAAATAGGCAGCGAATTGCCGGCTAGCAGCTTCCCTGTGGCCGGGAAGTGCAAACGTACACGTTTCCGGCCGAAAACGCGTTTTCCAGAGAAAAAGCACAACATGGCTCTTTCTGAGAAAAAGCAAGCACGGAGGACGAGAATCGCTTTTGCCCTGCGTAGCGTTCCGGGCAGTGGGTAGATCCAGGCAGAAAATTCCCGGCTAGCAGCTTCCCTGTGGCCGGGAAGTGCAAACGTACATGTTTTCGGCCGAAAACGCGTTTTGCGGCGAAAACGCACACCACGGCTCTTTCTGAGAAAAAGCAAGCACGGAGGACGAGAATCGCTTTTGCCCTGCGTAGCGTTCCGGGCAGCGGATAGAACCAGGCAGAAAATTCCCGGCTAGCAGCTTCCCTGTGGCCGGGAAGTGTAAACGTACACGTTTTCGGCCGAAAACGCGTTTTGCGGCGAAAACGCACACCACGGCTCTTTCTGAGAAAAAGCAAGCACGGAGGACGAGAATCGCTTTTGCCCTGCGTAGCGTTCCGGGCAGCGGGTAGAACCAGGCAGAGAATTCCCGGCTAGCAGCTTCCCTGTGGCCGGGAAGTGCAAACGTACACGTTTTCGGCCGAAAACGCGTTTTCCGGCGAAAACGCACACCACGGCTCTTTCTGAGAAAAAGCAAGCACGGAGGACGAGAATCGCTTTTGCCCTGCGTAGCGTTCCGGGCAGCGGGTAGAACCAGGCAGCGAATTCCCTGCTAGCAGCTTCCCTGTGGCGGGGAAATGCAAACGTACACATTTTCGGCCGAAAACGTGTTTTCCGGCGAAAACGCACACCACGGCTCTTTCTGAGAAAAAGCAAGCACGGAGGACGAGAATCGCTTTTGCCCTGCGTAGCGTTCCGGGCAGCGGGTAGAACCAGGCAGCGAATTCCCTGCTAGCAGCTTCCCTGTGGCGGGGAAGTGCAAACGTACACGTTTTCGGCCGAAAACGCGTTTTCCGGCGAAAACAAACACCACGGCTCTTTCTGAGAAAAAGCAAGCACGGAGGACGAGAATCGCTTTTGCCCTGCGTAGCGTTCCGGGCAGCGGGTAGAACCAGGCAGAGAATTCCCGGCTAGCAGCTTCCCTGTGGCCGGGAAGTGCAAACGTACACGTTTTCGGCCGAAAACGCGTTTTCCGGCGAAAACGAACACCACGGCTCTTTCTGAGAAAAAGCAAGCACGGAGGACGAGAATCGCTTTTGCCCTGCGTAGCGTTCCGGACAGCGGGTAGAACATGGCAGAGAATTGCCGTCTAGAATCTTCCCTGTGGCGGGGAAGTGCAAACGTACGCGTTTTCGGCCGAAAACGCGTTTTCCCGGGAAAACGCACACCACGGCTCTTTCTGAGAAAAAGCAAGCACGGAGGACGAGAATCGCTTTTGCCCTGCGTAGCGTTCCGGGCAGCGGGTAGAACCAGGCAGAGAATTCCCGGCTAGCAGCTTCCCTGTGGCGGGGAAGTGCAAACGTACACGTTTTCGGCCGAAAACGCGTTTTCCGGCGAAAACGCACACCACGGCTCTTTCTGAGAAAAAGCAAGCACGGAGGACGAGAATCGCTTTTGCCCTGCGTAGCGTTCCGGGCAGCGGGTAGAACCAGGCAGAGAATTCCCGGCTAGCAGCTTCCCTGTGGCCGGGAAGTGCAAACGTACACGTTTTCGGCCGAAAACGCGTTTTGCGGCGAAAACGCACACCACGGCTCTTTCTGAGAAAAAGCAAGCACGGAGGACGAGAATCGCTTTTGCCCTGCGTAGCGTTCCGGGCAGCGGGTAGAACCAGGCAGATAATTCCCGGCTAGCAGCTTCCCTGTGGCCGGGAAGTGCAAACGAACACGTTTTCGGCCGAAAACGCGTTTTCCCGCGAAAACGCACACCACGGCTCTTTCTGAGAAAAAGCAAGCACGGAGGACGAGAATCGCTTTTGCCCTGCGTAGCGTTCCGGGCAGCGGGTAGAACCAGGCAGAGAATTCCCGGCTAGCAGCTTCCCTGTGGCCGGGAAGTGCAAACGTACACGTTTTCGGCCGAAAACGCGTTTTCCGGCGAAAACGCACACCACGGCTCTTTCTGAGAAAAAGCAAGCACGGAGGACGAGAATCGCTTTTGCCCTGCGTAGCGTTCCGGGCAGCGGATAGAACCAGGCAGAAAATTCCCGGCTAGCAGCTTCCCTGTGGCCGGGAAGTGCAAACGTACACGTTTCCGGCCGAAAACGCGTTTTCCAGAGAAAAAGCACACCATGGCTCTTTCTGAGAAAAAGCAAGCACGGAGGACGAGAATCGCTTTTGCCCTGCGTAGCGTTCCGGGCAGCGGGTAGAACCAGGCAGAGAATTCCCGGCTAGCAGCTTCCCTGTGGCGGGGAAGTGCAAACGTACACGTTTTCGGCCGAAAACGCGTTTTGCGGCGAAAACGCACACCACGGCTCTTTCTGAGAAAAAGCAAGCACGGAGGACGAGAATCGCTTTTGCCCTGCGTAGCGTTCCGGGCAGCGGGTAGAACCAGGCAGAGAATTCCCGGCTAGCAGCTTCCCTGTGGCGGGGAAGTGCAAACGTACACGTTTTCGGCCGAAAACGCGTTTTCCGGCGAAAACAAACACCACGGCTCTTTCTGAGAAAAAGCAAGCACGGAGGACGAGAATCGCTTTTGCCCTGCGTAGCGTTCCGGGCAGCGGGTAGAACATGGCAGAGAATTGCCGTCTAGAATCTTCCCTGTGGCGGGGAAGTGCAAACGTACGCGTTTTCAGCCGAAAACGCGTTTTCCCGCGAAAACGCACACCACGGCTCTTTCTGAGAAAAAGCAAGCACGGAGGACGAGAATCGCTTTTGCCCTGCGTAGTGTTCCGGGCAGCGGGTAGAACCAGGCAGAGAATTCCCGGCTAGCAGCTTCCCTGTGGCGGGGAAGTGCAAACGTACACGTTTTCGGCCGAAAACGCGTTTTCCGGCGAAAACGCACACCACGGCTCTTTCTGAGAAAAAGCAAGCACGGAGGACGAGAATCGCTTTTGCCCTGCGTAGCGTTCCGGGCAGCGGGTAGAACGAGGCAGAGAATTCCCGGCTAGCAGCTTCCCTGGGGCGGGGAAGTGCAAACGTACACGTTTTCGGCCGAAAACGCGTTTTCCGGCGAAAAAGCACACCACGGCTCTTTCTGAGAAAAACCAAGCACGGAGGACGAGAATCGCTTTTGCCCTGCGTAGCGTTCCGGGCAGCGGGTAGAACCAGGCAGAGAATTCCCGGCTAGCAGCTTCCCTGTGGCGGGGAAGTGCAAACGTACACGTTTTCGGCCGAAAACGCGTTTTCCGGCGAAAACGCACACCACGGCTCTTTCTGAGAAAAAGCAAGCACGGAGGACGAGAATCGCTTTTGCCCTGCGTAGCGTTCCGGGCAGCGGGTAGAACCAGGCAGAGAATTCCCGGCTAGCAGCTTCCCTGTGGCGGGGAAGTGCAAAGGTACACGTTTTCGGCCGAAAACGCGTTTTGTAGCGAAAACGCACACCACGGCTCTTTCTGAGAAAAAGCAAGCACGGAGGACGAGAATCGCTTTTGCCCTGCGTAGCGTTCCGGGCAGCGGGTAGAACCAGGCAGAGAATTCCCGTCTAGCAGCTTCCCTGTGGCGGGGAAGTGCAAACGTACACGTTTTCGGCCGAAAACGCGTTTTGCGGCGAAAACGCACACCACGGCTCTTTCTGAGAAAAAGCAAGCACGGAGGACGAGAATCGCTTTTGCCCTGCGTAGTGTTCCGGGCAGCGGGTAGAACCAGGCAGATAATTCCCGGCTAGCAGCTTCCCTGTGGCCGGGAAGTGCAAACGAACACGTTTTCGGCCGAAAACGCGTTTTCCGGCGAAAACGCACACCACGGCTCCTTCTGAGAAAAAGCAAGCACGGAGGACGAGAATCGCTTTTGCCCTGCGTAGCGTTCCGGGCAGCGGGTAGAAATAGGCAGCGAATTGCCGGCTAGCAGCTTCCCTGTGGCCGGGAAGTGCAAACGTACACGTTTCCGGCCGAAAACGCGTTTTCCAGAGAAAAAGCACACCATGGCTCTTTCTGAGAAAAAGCAAGCACGGAGGACGAGAATCGCTTTTGCCCTGCGTAGCGTTCCGGGCAGCGGGTAGAACCAGGCAGAGAATTCCCGGCTAGCAGCTTCCCTGTGGCGGGGAAGTGCAAACGTACACGTTTTCGGCCGAAAACGCGTTTTGCGGCGAAAACGCACACCACGGCTCTTTCTGAGAAAAAGCAAGCACGGAGGACGAGAATCGCTTTTGCCCTGTGTAGCGTTCCGGGCAGCGGGTAGAACCAGGCAGAGAATTCCCTGCTAGCAGCTTCGCTGTGGCAGGGAAGTGCAAACATACACGTTTTCGGCCGAAAACGCGTTTTCCCGCGAAAACGCACACCACGGCTCTTTCTGAGAAAAAGCAAGCACCGAGGACGAGAATCGCTTTTGCCCTGCGTAGCGTTCCGGGCAGCGGGTAGTACCAGGCAGCGAATTCCCTGCTAGCAGCTTCCCTGTGTCGGGGAAGTGCAAACGTACACGTTTTCGGCCGAAAACGCGTTTTCCGGCGAAAACGCACACCACGGCTCTTTCTGAGAAAAAGCAAGCACGGAGGACGAGAATCGCTTTTGCACTGCGTAGCGTTCCGGGCAGCGGGTAGAACCAGGCAGAAAATTCCCGGCTAGCAGCTTCGCTGTGGCGGGGAAGTGCAAACGTACACGTTTTCCCGCGAAAACGCGTTTTCCGGCGAAAACGCACACCACGGCTCTTTCTGAGAAAAAGCAAGCACGGAGGACGAGAATCGCTTTTGCCCTGCGTAGCGTTCCGGGCAGCGGGTAGAACCAGGCAGCGAATTCCCTGCTAGCAGCTTCCCTGTGGCCGGGAAGTGCAAACGTACACGTTTTCGGCCGAAAACGCGTTTTGCGGCGAAAACGCACACCACGGCTCTTTCTGAGAAAAAGCAAGCACGGAGGACGAGAATCGCTTTTGCCCTGCGTAGCGTTCCGGGCAGCGGGTAGAACCAGGCAGAGAATTCCCGGCTAGCAGCTTCGCTGTGGCAGGGAAGTGCAAACGTACACGTTTTCGGCCGAAAACTCGTTTTCTGGCGAAAACGCACACCACGGCTCTTTCTGAGAAAAAGCAAGCACGGAGGACGAGAATCGCTTTTGCCCTGCGTAGCGTTCCGGGCAGCGGGTAGAACCAGGCAGAAAATTCCCGGCTAGCAGCTTCCCTGTGGCCGGGAAGTGCAAACGTACACGTTTTCGGCCGAAAACGCGTTTTGCGGCGAAAACGCACACCACGGCTCTTTCTGAGAAAAAGCAAGCACGGAGGACGAGAATCGCTTTTGCCCTGTGTAGCGTTCCGGGCAGCGGGTTGAACCAGGCAGAGAATTCCCGGCTAGCAGCTTCCCTGTGGCCGGGAAGTGCAAACGTACACGTTTTCGGCCGAAAACGCGTTTTGCGGCGAAAACGCACACCACGGCTCTTTCTGAGAAAAAGCAAGCACGGAGGACGAGAATCGCTTTTGCCCTGCGTAGCGTTCCGGGCAGCGGGTAGAACCAGGCAGAAAATTCCCGGCTAGCAGCTTCGCTGTGGCGGGGAAGTGCAAACGTACACGTTTTCCCGCGAAAACGCGTTTTCCGGCGAAAACGCACACCACGGCTCTTTCTGAGAAAAAGCAAGCACGGAGGACGAGAATCGCTTTTGCCCTGCGTAGCGTTCCGGGCAGCGGGTAGAACCAGGCAGAAAATTCCCGGCTAGCAGCTTCCCTGTGGCCGGGAAGTGCAAACGTACACGTTTTCGGCCGAAAACGCGTTTTGCGGCGAAAACGCACACCACGGCTCTTTCTGAGAAAAAGCAAGCACGGAGGACGAGAATCGCTTTTGCCCTGCGTAGCGTTCCGGGCAGCGGGTAGAACCAGGCAGAGAATTCCCTGCTAGCAGCTTCGCTGTGGCAGGGAAGTGCAAACGTACACGTTTTCGGCCGAAAACTCGTTTTCTGGCGAAAACGCACACCACGGCTCTTTCTGAGAAAAAGCAAGCACGGAGGACGAGAATCGCTTTTGCCCTGCGTAGCGTTCCGGGCAGCGGGTAGAACCAGGCAGAAAATTCCCGGCTAGCAGCTTCCCTGTGGCCGGGAAGTGCAAACGTACACGTTTTCGGCCGAAAACGCGTTTTGCGGCGAAAACGCACACCACGGCTCTTTCTGAGAAAAAGCAAGCACGGAGGACGAGAATCGCTTTTACCCTGTGTAGCGTTCCGGGCAGCGGGTTGAACCAGGCAGAGAATTCCCGGCTAGCAGCTTCCCTGTGGCCGGGAAGTGCAAACGTACACGTTTTCGGCCGAAAACGCGTTTTCCGGCGAAAACGCACACCACGGCTCTTTCTGAGAAAAAGCAAGCACGGAGGACGAGAATCGCTTTTGCCCTGCGTAGCGTTCCGGGCAGCGGGTAGAACCAGGCAGAGAATTCCCGGCTAGCAGCTTCCCTGTGGCGGGGAAGTGCAAACGTACACGTTTTCGGCCGAAAACGCGTTTTCCGGCGAAAACGCACACCACGGCTCTTTCTGAGAAAAAGCAAGCACGGAGGACGAGAATCGCTTTTGCCCTGCGTAGCGTTCCGGGCAGCGGGTAGAAATAGGCAGCGAATTGCAGGCTAGCAGCTTCCCTGTGGCCGGGAAGTGCAAACGTACACGTTTCCGGCCGAAAACGCGTTTTCCAGAGAAAAAGCACACCATGGCTCTTTCTGAGAAAAAGCAAGCACGGAGGACGAGAATCGCTTTTGCCCTGCGTAGCGTTCCGGGCAGTGGGTAGAACCAGGCAGAAAATTCCCGGCTAGCAGCTTCCCTGTGGCCGGGAAGTGCAAACGTACACGTTTTCGGCCGAAAACGCGTTTTGCGGCGAAAACGCACACCACGGCTCTTTCTGAGAAAAAGCAAGCACGGAGGACGAGAATCGCTTTTGCCCTGCGTAGTGTTCCGGGCAGCGGGTAGAACCAGGCAGAGAATTCCCGGCTAGCAGCTTCCCTGTGGCCGGGAAGTGCAAACGTACACGTTTTCGGCCAAAAACGCGTTTTGCGGCGAAAACGCACACCACGGCTCTTTCTGAGAAAAAGCAAGCACGGAGGACGAGAATCGCTTTTGCCCTGCGTAGCCTTCTGGGCAGCGGGTAGAACCAGGCAGAGAATTCCCGGCTAGCAGCTTCCCTGTGGCGGGGAAGTGCAAACGTACACGTTTTCGGCCGAAAACGCGTTTTCCGGCGAAAACGCACACCACGGCTCTTTCTGAGAAATAGCAAGCACGGAGGACGAGAATCGCTTTTGCCCAGCGTAGCGTTCCGAACAGCGGGTAGAAATAGGCAGCGAATTGCCGGCTAGCAGCTTCCCTGTGGCCGGGAAGTGCAAACGTACACGTTTCCAGCCGAAAACGCGTTTTCCGGAGAAAAAGCACACCATGGCTCTTTCTGAGAAAAAGCAAGCACGGAGGACGAGAATCGCTTTTGCCCTGCGTAGCGTTCCGGGCAGCGGGTAGAACCAGGCAGAGAATTCCCGGCTAGCAGCTTCCCTGTGGCGGGGAAGTGCAAACGTACACGTTTTCGGCCGAAAACGCGTTTTCCGGCGAAAACGCACACCACGGCTCTTTCTGAGAAAAAGCAAGCACGGAGGACGAGAATCGCTTTTGCCCTGTGTAGCGTTCCGGGCAGCGGGTTGAACCAGGCAGAGAATTCCCGGCTAGCAGCTTCCCTGTGGCCGGGAAGTGCAAACGTACACGTTTTCGGCCGAAAACGCGTTTTCCGGCGAAAACGCACACCACGGCTCTTTCTGAGAAAAAGCAAGCACGGAGGACGAGAATCGCTTTTGCCCTGCGTAGCGTTCCGGGCAGCGGGTAGAACCAGGCAGAGAATTCCCGGCTAGCAGCTTCCCTGTGGCGGGGAAGTGCAAACGTACACGTTTTCGGCCGAAAACGCGTTTTCCGGCGAAAACGCACACCACGGCTCTTTCTGAGAAAAAGCAAGCACGGAGGACGAGAATCGCTTTTGCCCTGCGTAGCGTTCCGGGCAGCGGGTAGAAATAGGCAGCGAATTGCCGGCTAGCAGCTTCCCTGTGGCCGGGAAGTGCAAACGTACACGTTTCCGGCCGAAAACGCGTTTTCCAGAGAAAAAGCACACCATGGCTCTTTCTGAGAAAAAGCAAGCACGGAGGACGAGAATCGCTTTTGCCCTGCGTAGCGTTCCGGGCAGCGGGTAGAACCAGGCAGAAAATTCCCGGCTAGCAGCTTCCCTGTGGCCGGGAAGTGCAAACGTACACGTTTTCGGCCGAAAACGCGTTTTGCGGCGAAAACGCACACCACGGCTCTTTCTGAGAAAAAGCAAGCACGGAGGACGAGAATCGCTTTTGCCCTGCGTAGTGTTCCGGGCAGCGGGTAGAACCAGGCAGAGAATTCCCGGCTAGCAGCTTCCCTGTGGCCGGGAAGTGCAAACGTACACGTTTTCGGCCAAAAACGCGTTTTGCGGCGAAAACGCACACCACGGCTCTTTCTGAGAAAAAGCAAGCACGGAGGACGAGAATCGCTTTTGCCCTGCGTAGCCTTCTGGGCAGCGGGTAGAACCAGGCAGAGAATTCCCGGCTAGCAGCTTCCCTGTGGCGGGGAAGTGCAAACGTACACGTTTTCGGCCGAAAACGCGTTTTCCGGCGAAAACGCACACCACGGCTCTTTCTGAGAAATAGCAAGCACGGAGGACGAGAATCGCTTTTGCCCAGCGTAGCGTTCCGAACAGCGGGTAGAAATAGGCAGCGAATTGCCGGCTAGCAGCTTCCCTGTGGCCGGGAAGTGCAAACGTACACGTTTCCAGCCGAAAACGCGTTTTCCGGAGAAAAAGCACACCATGGCTCTTTCTGAGAAAAAGCAAGCACGGAGGACGAGAATCGCTTTTGCCCTGCGTAGCGTTCCGGGCAGCGGGTAGAACCAGGCAGAGAATTCCCGGCTAGCAGCTTCCCTGTGGCGGGGAAGTGCAAACGTACACGTTTTCGGCCGAAAACGCGTTTTCCGGCGAAAACGCACACCACGGCTCTTTCTGAGAAAAAGCAAGCACGGAGGACGAGAATCGCTTTTGCCCTGCGTAGCGTTCCGGGCAGCGGGTAGAACCAGGCAGAGAATTCCCGGCTAGCAGCTTCCCTGTGTCGGGGAAGTGCAAACGTACACGTTTTCGGCCGAAAACGCGTTTTCCGGCGAAAACAAACACCACGGCTCTTTCTGAGAAAAAGCAAGCACGGAGGACGAGAATCGCTTTTGCCCTGCGTAGCGTTCCGGACAGCGGGTAGAACATGGCAGAGAATTGCCGTCTAGAATCTTCCCTGTGGCGGCGAAGTGCAAACGTACGCGTTTTCGGCCGAAAACGCGTTTTCCCGCGAAAACGCACACCACGGCTCTTTCTGAGAAAAAGCAAGCACGGAGGACGAGAATCGCTTTTTCCCTGCGTAGTGTTCCGGGCAGCGGGTAGAACCAGGCAGAGAATTCCCGGCTAGCAGCTTCCCTGTGGCGGGGAAGTGCAAACGTACACGTTTTCGGCCGAAAACGCGTTTTCCGGCGAAAACGCACACCACGGCTCTTTCTGAGAAAAAGCAAGCACGGAGGACGAGAATCGCTTTTGCCCTGCGTAGCGTTCCGGGCAGCGGGTAGAACGAGGCAGAGAATTCCCGGCTAGCAGCTTCCCTGGGGCGGGGAAGTGCAAACGTACACGTTTTCGGCCGAAAACGCGTTTTGCGGCGAAAACGCACACCACGGCTCTTTCTGAGAAAAAGCAAGCACGGAGGACGAGAATCGCTTTTGCCCTGCGTAGCGTTCCGGGCAGCGGGTAGAACCAGGCAGAGAATTCCCGGCTAGCAGCTTCCCTGTGGCGGGGAATTGCAAACGTACACGTTTTCGGCCGAAAACGCGTTTTCCGGCGAAAACGCACACCACGGCTCTTTCTGAGAAAAAGCAAGCACGGAGGACGAGAACCGCTTTTGCCCTGCGTAGCGTTCCGGGCAGCGGGTAGAACCAGGCAGAGAATTCCCGGCTAGCAGCTTCCCTGTGGCGGGGAAGTGCAAAGGTACACGTTTTCGGCCGAAAACGCGTTTTGTAGCGAAAACGCACACCACGGCTCTTTCTGAGAAAAAGCAAGCACGGAGGACGAGAATCGCTTTTGCCCTGCGTAGCGTTCCGGGCAGCGGGTAGAACCAGGCAGAGAATTCCCGGCTAGCAGCTTCCCTGTGGCCGGGAAGTGCAAACGTACACGTTTTCGGCCGAAAACGCGTTTTGCGGCGAAAACGCACACCACGGCTCTTTCTGAGAAAAAGCAAGCACGGAGGACGAGAATCGCTTTTGCCCTGCGTAGCGTTCCGGGCAGCGGGTAGAACCAGGCAGATAATTCCCGGCTAGCAGCTTCCCTGTGGCCGGGAAGTGCAAACGAACACGTTTTCGGCCGAAAACGCGTTTTCCGGCGAAAACGCACACTACGGCTCTTTCTGAGAAAAAGCAAGCACGGAGGACGAGAATCGCTTTTGCCCTGCGTAGCGTTCCGGGCAGCGGGTAGAAATAGGCAGCGAATTGCCGGCTAGCAGCTTCCCTGTGGCCGGGAAGTGCAAACGTACACGTTTCCGGCCGAAAACGCGTTTTCCAGAGAAAAAGCACACCATGGCTCTTTCTGAGAAAAAGCAAGCACGGAGGACGAGAATCGCTTTTGCCCTGCGTAGCGTTCCGGGCAGCGGGTAGAACCAGGCAGAGAATTCCCGGCTAGCAGCTTCCCTGTGGCGGGGAAGTGCAAACGTACACGTTTTCGGCCGAAAACGCGTTTTCCGGCGAAAACGCACACCACGGCTCTTTCTGAGAAAAAGCAAGCACCGAGGACGAGAATCGCTTTTGCCCTGCGTAGCGTTCCGGGCAGCGGGTACTACCAGGCAGCGAATTCCCTGCTAGCAGCTTCCCTGTGTCGGGGAAGTGCAAACGTACACGTTTTCGGCCGAAAACGCGTTTTCCGGCGAAAACGCACACCACGGCTCTTTCTGAGAAAAAGCAAGCACGGAGGACGAGAATCGCTTTTGCCCTGCGTAGCGTTCCGGGCAGCGGGTAGAACCAGGCAGAAAATTCCCGGCTAGCAGCTTCGCTGTGGCGGGGAAGTGCAAACGTACACGTTTTCGGCCGAAAACGCGTTTTCCGGCGAAAACGCACACCACGGCTCTTTCTGAGAAAAAGCAAGCACGGAGGACGAGAATCGCTTTTGCCCTGCGTAGCGTTCCGGGCAGCGGGTAGAACCAGGCAGAAAATTCCCGGCTAGCAGCTTCCCTGTGGCCGGGAAGTGCAAAGGTACACGTTTTCGGCCGAAAACGCGTTTTGCGTCGAAAACGCACACCACGGCTCTTTCTGAGAAAAAGCAAGCACGGAGGACGAGAATCGCTTTTGCCCTGCGTAGCGTTCCGGGCAGCGGGTAGAACCAGGGAGAGAATTCCCTGCTAGCAGCTTCGCTGTGGCAGGGAAGTGCAAACGTACACGTTTTCGGCCGAAAACGCGTTTTCTGGCGAAAACGCACACCACGGCTCTTTCTGAGAAAAAGCAAGCACGGAGGACGAGAATCGCTTTTGCCCTGCGTAGCGTTCCGGGCAGCGGGTAGAACCAGGTAGAAAATTCCCGGCTAGCAGCTTCCCTGTGGCCGGGAAGTGCAAACGTACACGTTTTCGGCCGAAAACGCGTTTTGCGGCGAAAACGCACACCACGGCTCTTTCTGAGAAAAAGCAAGCACGGAGGACGAGAATCGCTTTTGCCCTGTGTAGCGTTCCGGGCAGCGGGTTGAACCAGGCAGAGAATTCCCGGCTAGCAGCTTCCCTGTGGCCGGGAAGTGCAAACGTACACGTTTTCGGCCGAAAACGCGTTTTGCGGCGAAAACGCACACCACGGCTCTTTCTGAGAAAAAGCAAGCACGGAGGACGAGAATCGCTTTTGCCCTGCGTAGCGTTCCGGGCAGCGGGTAGAACCAGGCAGAGAATTCCCGGCTAGCAGCTTCCCTGTGGCGGGGAAGTGCAAACGTACACGTTTTCGGCCGAAAACGCGTTTTCCGGCGAAAACGCACACCACGGCTCTTTCTGAGAAAAAGCAAGCACGGAGGACGAGAATCGCTTTTGCCCTGCGTAGCGTTCCGGGCAGCGGGTAGAAATAGGCAGCGAATTGCCGGCTAGCAGCTTCCCTGTGGCCGGGAAGTGCAAACGTACACGTTTCCGGCCGAAAACGCGTTTTCCAGAGAAAAAGCACACCATGGCTCTTTCTGAGAAAAAGCAAGCACGGAGGACGAGAATCGCTTTTGCCCTGCGTAGCGTTCCGGGCAGCGGATAGAACCAGGCAGAAAATTCCCGGCTAGCAGCTTCCCTGTGGCCGGGAAGTGTAAACGTACACGTTTTCGGCCGAAAACGCGTTTTGCGGCGAAAACGCACACCACGGCTCTTTCTGAGAAAAAGCAAGCACGGAGGACGAGAATCGCTTTTGCCCTGCGTAGCGTTCCGGGCAGCGGGTAGAACCAGGCAGCGAATTCCCTGCTAGCAGCTTCCCTGTGGCGGGGAAGTGCAAACGTACACGTTTTCGGCCGAAAACGCGTTTTCCGGCGAAAACAAACACCACGGCTCTTTCTGAGAAAAAGCAAGCACGGAGGACGAGAATCGCTTTTGCCCTGCGTAGCGTTCCGGGCAGCGGGTAGAACCAGGCAGAGAATTCCCGGCTAGCAGCTTCCCTGTGGCCGGGAAGTGCAAACGTACACGTTTTCGGCCGAAAACGCGTTTTCCGACGAAAACGAACACCACGGCTCTTTCTGAGAAAAAGCAAGCACGGAGGACGAGAATCGCTTTTGCCCTGCTTAGCGTTCCGGACAGCGGGTAGAACATGGCAGAAAATTCCCGGCTAGCAGCTTCCCTGTGGCGGGGAAGTGCAAACGTACGCGTTTTCGGCCGAAAACGCGTTTTCCCGCGAAAACGCACACCACGGCTCTTTCTGAGAAAAAGCAAGCACGGAGGACGAGAATCGCTTTTGCCCTGCGTAGCGTTCCGGGCAGCGGGTAGAACCAGGCAGAGAATTCCCGGCTAGCAGCTTCCCTGTGGCGGGGAAGTGCAAAGGTACACGTTTTCGGCCGAAAACGCGTTTTGTAGCGAAAACGCACACCACGGCTCTTTCTGAGAAAAAGCAAGCACGGAGGACGAGTATCGCTTTTGCCCTGCGTAGCGTTCCGGGCAGCGGGTAGAACCAGGCAGAGAATTCCCGGCTAGCAGCTTCCCTGTGGCCGGGAAGTGCAAACGTACACGTTTTCGGCCGAAAACGCGTTTTGCGGCGAAAACGCACACCACGGCTCTTTCTGAGAAAAAGCAAGCACGGAGGACGAGAATCGCTTTTGCCCTGCGTAGCGTTCCGGGCAGCGGGTAGAACCAGGCAGATAATTCCCGGCTAGCAGCTTCCCTGTGGCCGGGAAGTGCAAACGAACACGTTTTCGGCCGAAAACGCGTTTTCCCGCGAAAACGCACACCACGGCTCTTTCTGAGAAAAAGCAAGCACGGAGGACGAGAATCGCTTTTGCCCTGCGTAGCGTTCCGGGCAGCGGGTAGAACCAGGCAGAGAATTCCCGGCTAGCAGCTTCCCTGTGGCCGGGAAGTGCAAACGTACACGTTTTCGGCCGAAAACGCGTTTTCCGGCGAAAACGCACACCACGGCTCTTTCTGAGAAAAAGCAAGCACGGAGGACGAGAATCGCTTTTGCCCTGCGTAGCGTTCCGGGCAGCGGGTAGAAATAGGCAGCGAATTCCCGGCTAGCAGCTTCCCTGTGGCCGGGAAGTGCAAACGTACACGTTTCCGGCCGAAAACGCGTTTTCCAGAGAAAAAGCACACCATGGCTCTTTCTGAGAAAAAGCAAGCACGGAGGACGAGAATCGCTTTTGCCCTGCGTAGCGTTCCGGGCAGCGGGTAGAACCAGGCAGAGAATTCCCGGCTAGCAGCTTCCCTGTGGCGGGGAAGTGCAAACGTACACGTTTTCGGCCGAAAACGCGTTTTGCGGCGAAAACGCACACCACGGCTCTTTCTGAGAAAAAGCAAGCACGGAGGACGAGAATCGCTTTTGCCCTGCGTAGCGTTCCGGGCAGCGGGTAGAACTAGGCAGAGAATTCCCTGCTAGCAGCTTCGCTGTGGCAGGAAGTGCAAACGTACACGTTTTCGGCCGAAAACGCGTTTTCCGGCGAAAACGCACACCACGGCTCTTTCTGAGAAAAAGCAAGCACCGAGGACGAGAATCGCTTTTGCCCTGCGTAGCGTTCCGGGCAGCGGGTACTACCAGGCAGCGAATTCCCTGCTAGCAGCTTCCCTGTGTCGGGGAAGTGCAAACGTACACGTTTTCGGCCGAAAACGCGTTTTCCGACGAAAACGAACACCACGGCTCTTTCTGAGAAAAAGCAAGCACGGAGGACGAGAATCGCTTTTGCCCTGCGTAGCGTTCCGGGCAGCGGGTAGAACCAGGCAGAAAATTCCCGGCTAGCAGCTTCGCTGTGGCGGGGAAGTGCAAACGTACACGTTTTCGGCCGAAAACGCGTTTTCCGGCGAAAACGCACACCACGGCTCTTTCTGAGAAAAAGCAAGCACGGAGGACGAGAATCGCTTTTGCCCTGCGTAGCGTTCCGGGCAGCGGGTAGAACCAGGCAGAAAATTCCCGGCTAGCAGCTTCCCTGTGGCCGGGAAGTGCAAACGTACACGTTTTCGGCCGAAAACGCGTTTTGCGGCGAGAAAGCACACCACGGCTCTTTCTGAGAAAAAGCAAGCACGGAGGACGAGAATCGCTTTTGCCCTGCGTAGCGTTCCGGGCAGCGGGTAGAACCAGGGAGAGAATTCCCTGCTAGCAGCTTCGCTGTGGCAGGGAAGTGCAAACGTACACGTTTTCGGCCGAAAACGCGTTTTCTGGCGAAAACGCACACCACGGCTCTTTCTGAGAAAAAGCAAGCACGGAGGACGAGAATCGCTTTTGCCCTGCGTAGCGTTCCGGGCAGCGGGTAGAACCAGGTAGAAAATTCCCGGCTAGCAGCTTCCCTGTGGCCGGGAAGTGCAAACGTACACGTTTTCGGCCGAAAACGCGTTTTGCGGCGAAAACGCACACCACGGCTCTTTCTGAGAAAAAGCAAGCACGGAGGACGAGAATCGCTTTTACCCTGTGTAGCGTTCCGGGCAGCGGGTTGAACCAGGCAGAGAATTCCCGGCTAGCAGCTTCCCTGTGGCCGGGAAGTGCAAACGTACACGTTTTCGGCCGAAAACGCGTTTTCCGGCGAAAACGCACACCACGGCTCTTTCTGAGAAAAAGCAAGCACGGAGGACGAGAATCGCTTTTGCCCTGCGTAGCGTTCCGGGCAGCGGGTAGAACCAGGCAGAGAATTCCCGGCTAGCAGCTTCCCTGTGGCGAGGAAGTGCAAACGTACACGTTTTCGGCCGAAAACGCGTTTTCCGGCGAAAACGCACACCACGGCTCTTTCTGAGAAAAAGCAAGCACGGAGGACGAGAATCGCTTTTGCCCTGCGTAGCGTTCCGAGCAGCGGGTAGAAATAGGCAGCGAATTGCCGGCTAGCAGCTTCCCTGTGGCCGGGAAGTGCAAACGTACACGTTTCCGGCCGAAAACGCGTTTTCCAGAGAAAAAGCACACCATGGCTCTTTCTGAGAAAAAGCAAGCACGGAGGACGAGAATCGCTTTTGCCCTGCGTAGCGTTCCGGGCAGCGGGTAGAACCAGGCAGAAAATTCCCGGCTAGCAGCTTCCCTGTGGCCGGGAAGTGCAAACGTACACGTTTTCGGCCGAAAACGCGTTTTGCGGCGAAAACGCACACCACGGCTCTTTCTGAGAAAAAGCAAGCACGGAGGACGAGAATCGCTTTTGCCCTGCGTAGCGTTCCGGGCAGCGGGTAGAACCAGGCAGAAAATTCCCGGCTAGCAGCTTCCCTGTGGCCGGGAAGTGTAAACGTACACGTTTTCGGCCGAAAACGCGTTTTGCGGCGAAAACGCACACCACGGCTCTTTCTGAGAAAAAGCAAGCACGCAGGACGAGAATCGCTTTTGCCCTGCGTAGCGTTCCGGGCAGCGGGTAGAACCAGGCAGAGAATTCCCGGCTAGCAGCTTCCCTGTGGCGGGGAAGTGCAAACGTACACGTTTTCGGCCGAAAACGCGTTTTCCGGCGAAAACGCACACCACGGCTCTTTCTGAGAAAAAGCAAGCACGGAGGACGAGAATCGCTTTTGCCCTGCGTAGCGTTCCGGGCAGCGGGTAGAACCAGGCAGAGAATTCCCTGCTAGCAGCTTCCTTGTGGCGGGGAAATGCAAACGTACACGTTTTCGGCCGAAAACGTGTTTTCCGGCGAAAACGCACACCACGGCTCTTTCTGAGAAAAAGCAAGCACGGAGGACGAGAATCGCTTTTGCCCTGCGTAGCGTTCCGGGCAGCGGGTAGAACCAGGCAGAGAATTCCCTGCTAGCAGCTTCCCTGTGGCGGGGAAGTGCAAACGTACACGTTTTCGGCCGAAAACGCGTTTTCCGGCGAAAACAAACACCACGGCTCTTTCTGAGAAAAAGCAAGCACGGAGGACGAGAATCGCTTTTGCCCTGCGTAGCGTTCCGGGCAGCGGGTAGAACCAGGCAGAAAATTCCCGGCTAGCAGCTTCCCTGTGGCCGGGAAGTGTAAACGTACACGTTTTCGGCCGAAAACGCGTTTTGCGGCGAAAACGCACACCACGGCTCTTTCTGAGAAAAAGCAAGCACGCAGGACGAGAATCGCTTTTGCCCTGCGTAGCGTTCCGGGCAGCGGGTAGAACCAGGCAGAGAATTCCCGGCTAGCAGCTTCCCTGTGGCGGGGAAGTGCAAACGTACACGTTTTCGGCCGAAAACGCGTTTTCCGGCGAAAACGCACACCACGGCTCTTTCTGAGAAAAAGCAAGCACGGAGGACGAGAATCGCTTTTGCCCTGCGTAGCGTTCCGGGCAGCGGGTAGAACCAGGCAGAGAATTCCCTGCTAGCAGCTTCCTTGTGGCGGGGAAATGCAAACGTACACGTTTTCGGCCGAAAACGTGTTTTCCGGCGAAAACGCACACCACGGCTCTTTCTGAGAAAAAGCAAGCACGGAGGACGAGAATCGCTTTTGCCCTGCGTAGCGTTCCGGGCAGCGGGTAGAACCAGGCAGAGAATTCCCTGCTAGCAGCTTCCCTGTGGCGGGGAAGTGCAAACGTACACGTTTTCGGCCGAAAACGCGTTTTCCGGCGAAAACAAACACCACGGCTCTTTCTGAGAAAAAGCAAGCACGGAGGACGAGAATCGCTTTTGCCCTGCGTAGCGTTCCGGGCAGCGGGTAGAACCAGGCAGAAAATTCCCGGCTAGCAGCTTCCCTGTGGCCGGGAAGTGTAAACGTACACGTTTTCGGCCAAAAAAGCGTTTTCCGGCGAAAACGCACACCACGGCTCTTTCTGAGAAAAAGCAAGCACGGAGGACGAGAATCGCTTTTGCCCTGCGTAGCGTTCCGGGCAGCGGGTAGAACCAGGCAGCGAATTCCCTGCTAGCAGCTTCCCTGTGGCGGGGAAATGCAAACGTACACGTTTTCGGCCGAAAACGTGTTTTCCGGCGAAAACGCACACCACGGCTCTTTCTGAGAAAAAGCAAGCACGGAGGACGAGAATCGCTTTTGCCCTGCGTAGCGTTCCGGGCAGCGGGTAGAACCAGGCAGCGAATTCCCTGCTAGCAGCTTCCCTGTGGCGGGGAAGTGCAAACGTACACGTTTTCGGCCGAAAACGCGTTTTCCGGCGAAAACAAACACCACGGCTCTTTCTGAGAAAAAGCAAGCACGGAGGACGAGAATCGCTTTTGCCCTGCGTAGCGTTCCGGACAGCGGGTAGAACCAGGCAGAAAATTCCCGGCTAGCAGCTTCCCTGTGGCCGGGAAGTGCAAACGTACACGTTTTCGGCCAAAAACGCGTTTTCCGGCGAAAACGAACACCACGGCTCTTTCTGAGAAAAAGCAAGCACGGAGGACGAGAATCGCTTTTGCCCTGCGTAGCGTTCCGGACAGCGGGTAGAACATGGCAGAGAATTGCCGTCTAGAATCTTCCCTGTGGCGGGGAAGTGCAAACGTACGCGTTTTCGGCCGAAAACGCGTTTTCCCGCGAAAACGCACACCACGGCTCTTTATGAGAAAAAGCAAGCACGGAGGACGAGAATCGCTTTTGCCCTGCGTAGTGTTCCGGGCAGCGGGTAGAACCAGGCAGCGAATTCCCGGCTAGCAGCTTCCCTGTGGCGGGGAAGTGCAAACGTACACGTTTTCGGCCGAAAACGCGTTTTCCGGCGAAAACGCACACCACGGCTCTTTCTGAGAAAAAGCAAGCACGGAGGACGAGAATCGCTTTTGCCCTGCGTAGCGTTCCGGGCAGCGGGTAGAACGAGGCAGAGAATTCCCGGCTAGCAGCTTCCCTGGGGCGGGGAAGTGCAAACGTACACGTTTTCGGCCGAAAACGCGTTTTCCGGCGAAAAAGCACACCACGGCTCTTTCTGAGAAAAAGCAAGCACGGAGGACGAGAATCGCTTTTGCCCTGCGTAGCGTTCCGGGCAGCGGGTAGAACCAGGCAGCGAATTCCCTGCTATCAGCTTCCCTGTGGCGGGGAAGTGCAAACGTACACGTTTTCGGCCGAAAACGCGTTTTGCGGCGAAAACGCACACCACGGCTCTTTCTGAGAAAAAGCAAGCACGGAGGACGAGAATCGCTTTTGCCCTTCGTAGCGTTCCGGGCAGCGGGTAGAACCAGGCAGAGAATTCCCGGCTAGCAGCTTCCCTGTGGCGGGGAATTGCAAACGTACACGTTTTCGGCCGAAAACGCGTTTTCCGGCGAAAACGCACACCACGGCTCTTTCTGAGAAAAAGCAAGCACGGAGGACGAGAACCGCTTTTGCCCTGCGTAGCGTTCCGGGCAGCGGGTAGAACCAGGCAGAGAATTCCCGGCTAGCAGCTTCCCTGTGGCGGGGAAGTGCAAAGGTACACGTTTTCGGCCGAAAACGCGTTTTGTAGCGAAAACGCACACCACGGCTCTTTCTGAGAAAAAGCAAGCACGGAGGACGAGAATCGCTTTTGCCCTGCGTAGCGTTCCGGGCAGCGGGTAGAACCAGGCAGAGAATTCCCGCCTAGCAGCTTCCCTGTGGCGGGGAAGTGCAAACGTACACGTTTTCGGCCGAAAACGCGTTTTCCGGCGAAAACGCACACCACGGCTCTTTCTGAGAAAAAGCAAGCACGGAGGACGAGAATCGCTTTTGCCCTGCGTAGTGTTCCGGTCAGCGGGTAGAACCAGGCAGCGAATTCCCGGCTAGCAGCTTCCCTGTGGCGGGGAAGTGCAAACGTACACGTTTTCGGCGGAAAACGCGTTTTCCGGCGAAAACGCACACCACGGCTCTTTCTGAGAAAAAGCAAGCACGGAGGACGAGAATCGCTTTTGCCCTGCGTAGTGTTCCGGGCAGCGGGTAGAACCAGGCAGAAAATTCCCGGCTAGCAGCTTCCCTGTGGCCGGGAAGTGCAAAGGTACACGTTTTCGGCCGAAAACGCGTTTTCCGGCGAAAACGCACACCACGGCTCTTTCTGAGAAAAAGCAAGCACGGAGGACGAGAATCGCTTTTGCCCTGCGTAGCGTTCCGGGCAGCGGGTAGAACCAGGCAGAAAATTCCCGGCTAGCAGCTTCCCTGTGGCGGGGAAGTGCAAACGTACACGTTTTCGGCCGAAAACGCGTTTTCCGGCGAAAACGCACACCACGGCTCTTTCTGAGAAAAAGCAAGCACGGAGGACGAGAATCGCTTTTGCCCTGCGTAGCGTTCCGGGCAGCGGGTTGAACCAGGCAGAGAATTCCCGGCTAGCAGCTTCCCTGTGGCCGGGAAGTGCAAACGTACACGTTTTCGGCCGAAAACGCGTTTTCCGGCGAAAACGCACACCACGTCTCTTTCTGAGAAAAAGCAAGCACGGAGGACGAGAATCGCTTTTGCCCTGCGTAGCGTTCCGGGCAGCGGGTAGAACCAGGCAGAAAATTCCCGGCTAGCATCTTCCCTGTGGCCGGGAAGTGCAAACGTACACGTTTTCGGCCGAAAACGCGTTTTCCGGCGAAAACGCACACCACGGCTCTTTCTGAGAAAAAGCAAGCACGGAGGACGAGAATCGCTTTTGCCCAGCGTAGCGTTCTGAGCAGCGGGTAGAAATAGGCAGCGAATTGCCGGCTAGCAGCTTCCCTGTGGCCGGCAAGTGCAAACGTACACGTTTTCGGCCGAAAACGCGTTTTCCGGCGAAAACGCACACCACGGCTCTTTCTGAGAAAAAGCAAGCACGGAGGACGAGAATCGCTTTTGCCCTGCGTAGCGTTCCGGGCAGCGGGTAGAACCAGGCAGAAAATTCCCGGCTAGCAGCTTCCCTGTGGCCGGGAAGTGCAAAGGTACACGTTTTCGGCCGAAAACGCGTTTTCCGGCGAAAACGCACACCACGGCTCTTTCTGAGAAAAAGCAAGCACGGAGGACGAGAATCGCTTTTGCCCTGCGTAGCGTTCCGGGCAGCGGGTAGAACCAGGCAGAAAATTCCCGGCTAGCAGCTTCCCTGTGGCCGGGAAGTGCAAACGTACACGTTTTAGGCCGAAAACGCGTTTTCCGGCGAAAACGCACACCACGGCTCTTTCTGAGAAAAAGCAAGCACGGAGGACGAGAATCGCTTTTGCCCTGCGTAGCGTTCCGGGCAGCGGGTAGAACCAGGCAGAGAATTCCCGGCTAGCAGCTTCCCTGTGGCCGGGAAGTGCAAACGTACACGTTTTCGGCCGAAAACACGTTTTCCGGCGAAAACGCACACCACGGCTCTTTCTGAGAAAAAGCAAGCACGGAGGACGAGAATCGCTTTTGCCCTGCGTAGCGTTCCGGGCAGCGGGTAGAACCAGGCAGAGAATTCCCGGCTAGCAGCTTCGCTGTGGCGGGGAAGTGCAAAGGTACACGTTTTCGGCCGAAAACACGTTTTCCGGTGAAAACGCACACCACGGATCTTTCTGAGAAAAAGCAAGCACGGAGGACGAGAATCGCTTTTGCCCTGCGTAGCGTTCCGGGCAGCGGGTAGAACCAGGCAGAGAATTCCCGGCTAGCAGCTTCGCTGTGGCGGGGAAGTGCAAACGTACACGTTTCCGGCCGAAAACGCGTTTTCCGGCGAAAACGCACACCACGGCTCTTTCTGAGAAAAAGCAAGCACGGAGGACGAGAATCGCTTTTGCCCTGCATAGCGTTCCGGGCAGCGGGTAGAACCAGGCAGAGAATTCCCGGCTAGCAGCTTCCCTGTGGCCGGGATGTGCAAACGTACACGTTTTCGGCCGAAAACGCGTTTTCCGGCGAAAACGCACACCACGGCTCTTTCTGAGAAAAAGCAAGCACGGAGGACGAGAATCGCTTTTGCCCTGCGTAGCGTTCTGAGCAGCGGGTAGAAATAGGCAGAGAATTCCCGGCTAGCAGCTTCCCTGTGGCCGGGAAGTGCAAACGTACACGTTTTCGGCCGAAAACGCGTTTTCCGGCGAAAACGCACACCACGGCTCTTTCTGAGAAAAAGCAAGCACGGAGGACGAGAATCGCTTTTGCCCTGCGTAGCGTTCCGGGCAGCGGGTAGAACCAGGCAGAGAATTCCCGGCTAGCAGCTTCGCTGATGCGGGGAAGTGCAAACGTACACGTTTTCGGCCAAAAACGCGTTTTCCGGCGAAAACGCACACCACGGCTCTTTCTGAGAAAAAGCAAGCACGGAGGACGAGAATCGCTTTTGCCCTGCGTAGCGTTCCGGGCAGCGAGTAGAACCAGGCAGAGAATTCCCGGCTAGCATCTTCCCTGTGGCGGTGAAGTGCAAACGTACACGTTTTCGGCCGAAAACGTGTTTTCCGGCGAAAAAGCACACCACGGCTCTTTCTGAGAAAAAGCAAGCACGGAGGACGAGAATCGCTTTTGCCCTGCGTAGCGTTCCGGGCAGCGGGTAGAACCAGGCAGAGAATTCCCGGCTAGCAGCTTCCCTGTGGCGGGGAAGTGCAAACGTACACGTTTTCGGCCGAAAACGCGTTTTCCGGCGAAAACGCACACCATGGCTCTTTCTGAGAAAAAGCAAGCACGGAGGACGAGAATCGCTTTTGCACTGCGTAGCGTTCCGAGCAGCGGGTAGAAATAGGCAGCGAATTGCCGGCTAGCAGCTTCCCTGTGGCCGGGAAGTGCAAACGTACACGTTTCCGGAGGAAAACGCGTTTTCCGGAGAAAAAGCACACCATGGCTCTTTCTGAGAAAAAGCAAGCACGGAGGACGAGAATCGCTTTTGCCCTGCGTAGCGTTCCGGGCAGCGGGTAGAACCAGGCAGCGAATTCCCTGCTAGCAGCTTCGCTATGGCGGGGAAGTGCAAACGTACACGTTTTCAGCCGAAAACGCGTTTTCCGGCGAAAACGCACACCACGGCTCTTTCTGAGATAAAGCAAGCACGGAGGACGAGAATCGCTTTTGCCCTGCGTAGTGTTCCGGGCAGCGGGTAGAACCAGGCAGAGAATTCCCGGCTAGCAGCTTCCCTGTGGCCGGGAAGTGCAAACGTACACGTTTTCGGCCGAAAACGCGTTTTCCGGCGAAAACGCACACCACGGCTCTTTCTGAGTAAAAGCAAGCACGGAGGACGAGAATCGCTTTTGCCCTGCGTAGCGTTCCGGACAGCGGGTAGAACATGGCAGAGAATTGCCGTCTAGAATCTTCCCTGTGGCGGGGAAGTGCAAACGTACGCGTTTTCGGCCGAAAACACGTTTTCCCGCGAAAACGCACACCACGGCTCTTTCTGAGAAAAAGCAAGCACGGAGGACGAGAATCGCTTTTGCCCTGCGTAGTGTTCCGGGCAGCGGGTAGAACGAGGCAGAGAATTCCCGGCTAGCAGCTTCCCTGGGGCGGGGAAGTGCAAACGTACACGTTTTCGGCCGAAAACGCGTTTTCCCGCGAAAACGCACACCACGGCTCTTTCTGAGAAAAAGCAAGCACGGAGGACGAGAATCGCTTTTGCCCTGCGTAGCGTTCCGGGCAGCGGTTAGAAATAGGCAGCGAATTGCCGGCTAGCAGCTTCCCTGTGGCCGGGAAGTGCAAACGTACACGTTTTCGGCCGAAAACGCGTTTTCCGGCGAAAACGCACACCACGGCTCTTTCTGAGAAAAAGCAAGCACGGAGGACGAGAATCGCTTTTGCCCTGCGTAGCGTTCCGGGCAGCGGGTAGAACCAGGCAGCGAATTCCCTGCTAGCAGCTTCCCTGTGGCGGGGAAGTGCAAACGTACACGTTTTCGGCCGAAAACGCGTTTTCCGGCGAAAACAAACACCACGGCTCTTTCTGAGATAAAGCAAGCACGGAGGACGAGAATCGCTTTTGCCCTGCGTAGCGTTCCGGGCAGCGGGTAGAACCAGGCAGAGAATTCCCGGCTAGCAGCTTCCCTGTGGCCGGGAAGTGCAAACGTACACGTTTTCGGCCGAAAACGCGTTTTGCGGCGAAAACGCACACCACGGCTCTTTCTGAGAAAAAGCAAGCACGGAGGACGAGAATCGCTTTTGCACTGCGTAGTGTTCCGGGCAGCGGGTAGAACCAGGCAGATAATTGCCGGCTAGCAGCTTCCCTGTGGCCGGGAAGTGCAAACGAACACGTTTTCGGCCGAAAACGCGTTTTCCCGCGAAAACGCACACCACGGCTCTTTCTGAGAAAAAGCAAGCACGGAGGACGAGAATCGCTTTTGCCCTGCGTAGCGTTCCGGGCAGCGGTTATAAATAGGCAGCGAATTGCCGGCTAGCAGCTTCCCTGTGGCGGGGAAGTGCAAACGTACACGTTTTCGGCCGAAAACGCTTTTTCCGGCGAAAACGCACACCACGGCTCTTTCTGAGAAAAAGCAAGCACGGAGGACGAGAATCGCTTTTGCCCTGTGTAGCGTTCCGGGCAGCGGGTAGAACCAGGCAGAGAATTCCCTGCTAGCAGCTTCGCTGTGGCGGGGAAGTGCAAACGTACACGTTTTCGGCCGAAAACGCGTTTTCCGGCGAAAACGCACACCACGGCTCTTTCTGAGAAAAAGCAGGCACCGAGGACGAGAATTTGCTTTTGCCCTGCGTAGCGTTCCGGGCAGCGGGTAGTACCAGGCAGCGAATTCCCTGCTAGCAGCTTCCCTGTGTCGGGGAAGTGCAAACGTACACGTTTTCGGCCGAAAACGCGTTTTCCGGCGAAAACGCACACCACGGCTCTTTCTGAGAAAAAGCAAGCACGGAGGACGAGAATCGCTTTTGCCCTGCGTAGCGTTCCGGGCAGCGGGTAGAACCAGGCAGAAAATTCCCGGCTAGCAGCTTCCCTGTGGCCGGGAAGTGCAAACGTACACGTTTTCGGCCGAAAACGCGTTTTCCCGCGAAAACGCACACCACGGCTCTTTCTGAGAAAAAGCAAGCACGGAGGACGAGAATCGCTTTTGCCCTGCGTAGCGTTCCGGGCAGCGGGTAGAACCAGGCAGAGAATTCCCGGCTAGCAGCTTCCCTGTGGCGGGGAATTGCTAACGTACACGTTTTCGGCCGAAAACGCGTTTTCCGGCGAAAACGCACACCACGGCTCTTTCTGAGAAAAAGCAAGCACGGAGGACGAGAACCGCTTTTGCCCTGCGTAGCGTTCCGGGCAGCGGGTAGAACCAGGCAGAGAATTCCCGGCTAGCAGCTTCGCTGTGGCCGGGAAGTGCAAACGTACACGTTTTCGGCCGAAAACGCTTTTTCCGGCGAAAACGCACACCACGGCTCTTTCTGAGAAAAAGCAAGCACGGAGGACGAGAATCGCTTTTGCACTGCGTAGCGTTCCGAGCAGCGGGTAGAAATAGGCAGCGAATTGCCGGCTAGCAGCTTCCCTGTGGCCGGGAAGTGCAAACGTACACGTTTCCGGCCGAAAACGCGTTTTCCGGAGAAAAAGCACACCATGGCTCTTTCTGAGAAAAAGCAAGCACGGAGGACGAGAATCGCTTTTGCCCTGCGTAGCGTTCCGGGCAGCGGGTAGAACCAGGCAGCGAATTCCCTGCTAGCAGCTTCCCTGTGGCGGGGAAGTGCAAACGTACACGTTTTCGGCCGAAAACGCGTTTTCCCGCGAAAACGCACACCACGGCTCTTTCTGAGAAAAAGCAAGCACGGAGGACGAGAATCGCTTTTGCCCTGCGTAGCGTTCCGGGCAGCGGGTAGAACCAGGCAGAAAATTCCCGGCTAGCAGCTTCCCTGTGGCCGGGAAGTGCAAAGGTACACGTTTTCGGCCGAAAACGCGTTTTCCGGCGAAAACGCACACCACGGCTCTTTCTGAGAAAAAGCAAGCACGGAGGACGAGAATCGCTTTTGCCCTGCGTAGCGTTCCGGGCAGCGGGTAGAACCAGGCAGAGAATTCCCTGCTAGCAGCTTCGCTGTGGCGGGGAAGTGCAAACGTACACGTTTTCGGCCGAAAACGCGTTTTCCGGCGAAAACGCACACCACGGCTCTTTCAGAGAAAAAGCAAGCACGGAGGACGAGAATCGCTTTTGCCCTGCGTAGCGTTCCGAGCAGCGGGTAGAACCAGGCAGAGAATTCCCGGCTAGCAGCTTCCCTGTGGCCGGGAAGTGCAAACGTACACGTTTTCGGCCGAAAACGCGTTTTCCAGCGAAAAAGCACACCACGGCTCTTTCTGAGAAAAAGCAAGCACGGAGGACGAGAATCGCTTATGCCCTGCGTAGCGTTCCGGGCAGCGGGTAGAACGAGGCAGAGAATTCCCGGCTAGCAGCTTCCCTGTGGCCGGGAAGTGCAAACGTACACGTTTTCGGCCGAAAACGCGTTTTCCGGCGAAAACGCACACCACGGCTCTTTCTGAGAAAAAGCAAGCACGGAGGACGAGAATCGCTTTTGCCCTGCGTAGCGTTCCGGGCAGCGGGTAGAACCAGGCAGAGAATTCCCGGCTAGCAGCTTCCCTGTGGCGGGGAAGTGCAAACGTACACGTTTTCGGCCGAAAACGCGTTTTCCGGCGAAAACGCACACCACGGCTCTTTCTGAGAAAAAGCAAGCACGGAGGACGAGAATCGCTTTTGCCCTGTGTAGCGTTCCGAGCAGCGGGTAGAAATAGGCAGCGAATTGCCGGCTAGCAGCTTCCCTGTGGCCGGGAAGTGCAAACGTACACGTTTTCGGCCGAAAACGTGTTTTCCGGAGAAAAAGCACACCATGGCTCTTTCTGAGAAAAAGCAAGCACGGAGGACGAGAATCGCTTTTGCCCTGCGTAGCGTTCCGGGCAGCGGGTAGAACCAGGCAGAGAATTCCCGGCTAGCAGCTTCCCTGTGGCGGGGAAGTGCAAACGTACACGTTTTCGGCCGAAAACGCGTTTTGCGGCGAAAACGCACACCACGGCTCTTTCTGAGAAAAAGCAAGCACGGAGGACGAGAATCGCTTTTGCCCTGCGTAGCGTTCCGGTCAGCGGGTAGAACCAGGCAGAGAATTCCCGGTTAGCAGCTTCCCTGTGGCCGGGAAGTGCAAACGTACACGTTTTTGGCCGAAAACGCGTTTTCCGGCGAAAACGCACACCACGGCTCTTTCTGAGAAAAAGCAAGCACGGAGGACGAGAATCGCTTTTACCCTGCGTAGCGTTCCGGTCAGCGGGTAGAACCAGGCAGAGAATTCCCGGCTAGCAGCTTCCCTGTGGCCGGGAAGTGCAAACGTACACGTTTTCGGCCGAAAACGCGTTTTGCGCCGAAAACGCACACCACGGCTCTTTCTGAGAAAAAGCAAGCACGGAGGACGAGAATCGCTTTTGCCCTGCGTAGCGTTCCGGGCAGCGGGTAGAACCAGGCAGAGAATTCCCGGCTAGCAGCTTCCCTGTGGCGGGGAATTGCTAACGTACACGTTTTCGGCCGAAAACGCGTTTTCCGGCGAAAACGCACACCACGGCTCTTTCTGAGAAAAAGCAAGCACGGAGGACGAGAACCGCTTTTGCCCTGCGTAGCGTTCCGGGCAGCGGGTAGAACCAGGCAGAGAATTCCCGGCTAGCAGCTTCCCTGTGGCCGGGAAGTGCAAACGTACACGTTTTCGGCCGAAAACGCTTTTTCCGGCGAAAACGCACACCACGGCTCTTTCTGAGAAAAAGCAAGCACGGAGGACGAGAATCGCTTTTGCACTGCGTAGCGTTCCGAGCAGCGGGTAGAAATAGGCAGCGAATTGCCGGCTAGCAGCTTCCCTGTGGCCGGGAAGTGCAAACGTACACGTTTCCGGCCGAAAACGCGTTTTCCGGAGAAAAAGCACACCATGGCTCTTTCTGAGAAAAAGCAAGCACGGAGGACGAGAATCGCTTTTGCCCTGCGTAGCGTTCCGGGCAGCGGGTAGAACCATGCAGCGAATTCCCTGCTAGCAGCTTCCCTGTGGCGGGGAAGTGCAAACGTACACGTTTTCGGCCGAAAACGCGTTTTCCCGCGAAAACGCACACCACGGCTCTTTCTGAGAAAAAGCAAGCACGGAGGACGAGAATCGCTTTTGCCCTGCGTAGCGTTCCGGGCAGCGGGTAGAACCAGGCAGAAAATTCCCGGCTAGCAGCTTCCCTGTGGCCGGGAAGTGCAAAGGTACACGTTTTTGGCCGAAAACGCGTTTTCCGGCGAAAACGCACACCACGGCTCTTTCTGAGAAAAAGCAAGCACGGAGGACGAGAATCGCTTTTGCCCTGCGTAGCGTTCCGGGCAGCGGGTAGAACCAGGCAGAGAATTCCCTGCTAGCAGCTTCGCTGTGGCGGGGAAGTGCAAACGTACACGTTTTCGGCCGAAAACGCGTTTTCCGGCGAAAACGCACACCACGGCTCTTTCTGAGAAAAAGCAAGCACGGAGGACGAGAATCGCTTTTGCCCTGCGTAGCGTTCCGAGCAGCGGGTAGAACCAGGCAGAGAATTCCCGGCTAGCAGCTTCCCTGTGGCCGGGAAGTGCAAACGTACACGTTTTCGGCCGAAAACGCGTTTTCCAGCGAAAAAGCACACCACGGCTCTTTCTGAGAAAAAGCAAGCACGGAGGACGAGAATCGCTTATGCCCTGCGTAGCGTTCCGGGCAGCGGGTAGAACGAGGCAGAGAATTCCCGGCTAGCAGCTTCCCTGTGGCCGGGAAGTGCAAACGTACACGTTTTCGGCCGAAAAAGCGTTTTCCGGCGAAAACGCACACCACGGCTCTTTCTGAGAAAAAGCAAGCACGGAGGACGAGAATCGCTTTTGCCCTGCGTAGCGTTCCGGGCAGCGGGTAGAACCAGGCAGAGAATTCCCGGCTAGCAGCTTCCCTGTGGCGGGGAAGTGCAAACGTACACGTTTTCGGCCGAAAAGGCGTTTTGCGGCGAAAACGCACACCACGGCTCTTTCTGAGAAAAAGCAAGCACGGAGGACGAGAATCGCTTTTGCCCTGTGTAGCGTTCCGAGCAGCGGGTAGAAATAGGCAGCGAATTGCCGGCTAGCAGCTTCCCTGTGGCCGGGAAGTGCAAACGTACACGTTTTCGGCCGAAAACGCGTTTTCCGGAGAAAAAGCACACCATGGCTCTTTCTGAGAAAAAGCAAGCACGGAGGACGAGAATCGCTTTTGCCCTGCGTAGCGTTCCGGGCAGCGGGTAGAACCAGGCAGAAAATTCCCGGCTAGCAGCTTCCCTGTGGCCGGGAAGTGCAAAGGTACACGTTTTCGGCCGAAAACGCGTTTTCCGGCGAAAACGCACACCACGGCTCTTTCTGAGAAAAAGCAAGCACGGAGGACGAGAATCGCTTTTGCCCTGCGTAGCGTTCCGGGCAGCGGGTAGAACCAGGCAGAGAATTCCCTGCTAGCAGCTTCGCTGTGGCGGGGAAGTGCAAACGTACACGTTTTCGGCCGAAAACGCGTTTTCCGGCGAAAACGCACACCACGGCTCTTTCTGAGAAAAAGCAAGCACGGAGGACGAGAATCGCTTTTGCCCTGCGTAGCGTTCCGAGCAGCGGGTAGAACCAGGCAGAGAATTCCCGGCTAGCAGCTTCCCTGTGGCCGGGAAGTGCAAACGTACACGTTTTCGGCCGAAAACGCGTTTTCCAGCGAAAAAGCACACCACGGCTCTTTCTGAGAAAAAGCAAGCACGGAGGACGAGAATCGCTTATGCCCTGCGTAGCGTTCCGGGCAGCGGGTAGAACGAGGCAGAGAATTCCCGGCTAGCAGCTTCCCTGTGGCCGGGAAGTGCAAACGTACACGTTTTCGGCCGAAAAAGCGTTTTCCGGCGAAAACGCACACCACGGCTCTTTCTGAGAAAAAGCAAGCACGGAGGACGAGAATCGCTTTTGCCCTGCGTAGCGTTCCGGGCAGCGGGTAGAACCAGGCAGAGAATTCCCGGCTAGCAGCTTCCCTGTGGCGGGGAAGTGCAAACGTACACGTTTTCGGCCGAAAACGCGTTTTGCGGCGAAAACGCACACCACGGCTCTTTCTGAGAAAAAGCAAGCACGGAGGACGAGAATCGCTTTTGCCCTGTGTAGCGTTCCGAGCAGCGGGTAGAAATAGGCAGCGAATTGCCGGCTAGCAGCTTCCCTGTGGCCGGGAAGTGCAAACGTACACGTTTTCGGCCGAAAACGCGTTTTCCGGAGAAAAAGCACACCATGGCTCTTTCTGAGAAAAAGCAAGCACGGAGGACGAGAATCGCTTTTGCCCTGCGTAGCGTTCCGGGCAGCGGGTAGAACCAGGCAGAGAATTCCCGGCTAGCAGCTTCCCTGTGGCGGGGAAGTGCAAACGTACACGTTTTCGGCCGAAAACGCGTTTTGCGGCGAAAACGCACACCACGGCTCTTTCTGAGAAAAAGCAAGCACGGAGGACGAGAATCGCTTTTGCCCTGCGTAGCGTTCCGGTCAGCGGGTAGAACCAGGCAGAGAATTCCCGGTTAGCAGCTTCCCTGTGGCCGGGAAGTGCAAACGTACACGTTTTTGGCCGAAAACGCGTTTTCCGGCGAAAACGCACACCACGGCTCTTTCTGAGAAAAAGCAAGCACGGAGGACGAGAATCGCTTTTACCCTGCGTAGCGTTCCGGTCAGCGGGTAGAACCAGGCAGAGAATTCCCGGCTAGCAGCTTCCCTGTGGCCGGGAAGTGCAAACGTACACGTTTTCGGCCGAAAACGCGTTTTGCGCCGAAAACGCACACCACGGCTCTTTCTGAGAAAAAGCAAGCACGGAGGACGAGAATCGCTTTTGCCCTCCGTAGTGTTCCGGGCAGCGGGTAGAACCAGGCAGAGAATTCCCGGCTAGCAGCTTCGCTGTGGCGGGGAAGTGCAAACGTACACGTTTTCGGCCGAAAACACATTTTCCGGCGAAAACGCACACCACGGCTCTTTCTGAGAAAAAGCAAGCACGGAGGACGAGAATCGCTTTTGCCCTGCGTAGCGTTCCGGGCAGCGGGTAGAACCAGGCAGAGAATTCCCTGCTAGCAGCTTCGCTGTGGCGGGGAAGTGCAAACGTACACGTTTTCGGCCGAAAACGCGTTTTCCGGCGAAAACGCACACCACGGCTCTTTCTGAGAAAAAGCAAGCACGGAGGACGAGAATCGCTTTTGCCCTGCGTAGCGTTCCGGGCAGCGGGTAGAACCAGGCAGAGAATTCCCGGCTAGCAGCTTCCCTGTGGCGGGGAAGTGCAAACGTACACGTTTTCGGCCGAAAACGCGTTTTCCGGCGAAAACGCACACCACGGCTCTTTCTGAGAAAAAGGAAGCACGGAGGACGAGAATCGCTTTTGCCCTGCGTAGCGTTCCGGGCAGCGGGTAGAACCAGGCAGAGAATTCCCGGCTAGCAGCTTCGCTGTGGCGGGGAAGTGCAAACGTACACGTTATCGGCCGAAAACGCGTTTTCCGGCGAAAACGCACACCACGGCTCTTTCTGAGAAAAAGCAAGCACGGAGGACGAGAATCGCTTTTGCCCTGCGTAGCGTTCCGGGCAGCGGGTAGAACCAGGCAGAGAATTCCCGGCTAGCATCTTCCTTATGGCGGTGAAGTGCAAACGTACACGTTTTCGGCCGAAAACGCGTTTTCCGGCGAAAAAGCACACCATGGCTCTTTCTGAGAAAAAGCAAGCACGGAGGACGAGAATCGCTTTTGCCCTGCGTAGCGTTCCGGGCAGCGGGTAGAACCAGGCAGAGAATTCCCGGCTAGCAGCTTCCCTGTGGCGGGGAAGTGCAAACGTACACGTTTTCGGCCGAAAACGCGTTTTCCGGCGAAAACGCACACCACGGCTCTTTCTGAGAAAAAGCAAGCACGGAGGACGAGAATCGCTTTTGCCCTGCGTAGCGTTCCGGGCAGCGGGTAGAACCAGGCAGCGAATTCCCTGCTAGCAGCTTCCCTGTGGCGGGGAAGTGCAAACGTACACGTTTTCGGCGGAAAACGCGTTTTCCCGCGAAAACGCACACCACGGCTCTTTCTGAGAAAAAGCAAGCACGGAGGACGAGAATCGCTTTTGCCCTGCGTAGCGTTCCGGGCAGCGGGTAGAACCAGGCAGAGAATTCCCGGCTAGCATCTTCCCTGTGGCGGTGAAGTGCAAACGTACACGTTTTCGGCCGAAAACGCGTTTTCCGGCGAAAACGCACACCACGGCTCTTTCTGAGAAAAAGCAAGCACGGAGGACGAGAATCCCTTTTGCCCTGCGTAGCGTTCCGGGCAGCGGGTAGAACCAGGCAGAGAATTCCCGGCTAGCATCTTCCCTGTGGCGGTGAAGTGCAAACGTACACGTTTTCGGCCGAAAACGCGTTTTCCGGCGAAAAAGCACACCATGGCTCTTTCGGAGAAAAAGCAAGCACGGAGGACGAGAATCGCTTTTGCCCTGCGTAGCGTTCCGGGCAGCGGGTAGAACCAGGCAGAGAATTCCCGGCTAGCAGCTTCCCTGTGGCCGGGAAGTGCAAAGGTACACGTTTTTGGCCGAAAACGCGTTTTCCGGCGAAAACGCACACCACGTCTCTTTCTGAGAAAAAGCAAGCACGGAGGACGAGAATCGCTTTTGCCCTGCGTAGCGTTCCGGGCAGCGGGTAGAACCAGGCAGAAAATTCCCGGCTAGCAGCTTCCCTGTGGCCGGGAAGTGCAAACGTACACGTTTTCGGCCGAAAACGCTTTTTCCGGCGAAAACACACACCACGGCTCTTTCTGAGAAAAAGCAAGCACGGAGGACGAGAATCGCTTTTGCCCAGCGTAGCGTTCTGAGCAGCGGGTAGAAATAGGCAGCGAATTGCCGGCTAGCAGCTTCCCTGTGGCCGGGAAGTGCAAACGTACACGTTTTCGGCCGAAAACGCGTTTTCCAGCGAAAAAGCACACCACGGCTCTTTCTGAGAAAAAGCAAGCACGGAGGACGAGAATCGCTTTTGCCCTGCGTAGCGTTCCGGGCAGCGGGTAGAACCAGGCAGAGAATTCCCGGCTAGCAGCTTCCCTGTGGCCGGGAAGTGCAAACGTACACGTTTTCGGCCGAAAACGCGTTTTCCGGCGAAAACGCACACCACGGCTCTTTCTGAGAAAAAGCAAGCACGGAGGAAGAGAATCGCTTTTGCCCTGCGTAGCGTTCCGGGCAGCGGGTAGAACCAGGCAGAGAATTCCCGGCTAGCAGCTTCCCTGTGGCGGGGAAGTGCAAACGTACACGTTTTCGGCCGAAAACGCGTTTTCCGGCGAAAACGCACACACGGCTCTTTCTGAGAAAAAGGAAGCACGGAGGACGAGAATCGCTTTTGCACTGCGTAGCGTTCCGAGCAGCGGATAGAAATAGGCAGCGAATTGCCGGCTAGCAGCTTCCCTGTGGCCGGGAAGTGCAAACGTACACGTTTCCGGCCGAAAACGCGTTTTCCGGAGAAAAAGCACACCATGGCTCTTTCTGAGAAAAAGCAAGCACGGAGGACGAGAATCGCTTTTGCCCTGCGTAGCGTTCCGGGCAGCGGGTAGAACCAGGCAGAAAATTCCCGGCTAGCAGCTTCCCTGTGGCCGGGAAGTGCAAAGGTACACGTTTTCGGCCGAAAACGCGTTTTCCGGCGAAAACGCACACCACGGCTCTTTCTGAGAAAAAGCAAGCACGGAGGACGAGAATCGCTTTTGCCCTGCGTAGCGTTCCGGGCAGCGGGTAGAACCAGGCAGAGAATTCCCGGCTAGCAGCTTCCCTGTGGCGGGGAAGTGCAAACGTACACGTTTTCGGCCGAAAACGCGTTTTCCGGCGAAAACGCACACCACGGATCTTTCTGAGAAAAAGCAAGCACGGAGGACGAGAATCGCTTTTGCCCTGCGTAGCGTTCCGGGCAGCGGGTAGAACCAGGCAGAGAATTCCCTGCTAGCAGCTTCGCTGTGGCGGGGAAGTGCAAACGTACACGTTTCCGGCCGAAAACGCGTTTTCCGGCGAAAACGCACACCACGGCTCTTTCTGAGAAAAAGCAAGCACGGAGGACGAGAATCGCTTTTGCCCTGCGTAGCGTTCCGGGCAGCGGGTAGAACCAGGCAGAGAATTCCCGGCTAGCAGCTTCCCTGTGGCCGGGATGTGCAAACGTACACGTTTTCGGCCGAAAACGCGTTTTCCGGCGAAAACGCACACCACGGCTCTTTCTGAGAAAAAGCAAGCACGGAGGACGAGAATCGCTTTTGCCCTGCGTAGCGTTCTGAGCAGCGGGTAGAAATAGGCAGAGAATTCCCGGCTAGCAGCTTCCCTGTGGCCGGGAAGTGCAAACGTACACGTTTTCGGCCGAAAACGCGTTTTGCGGCCAAAACGCACACCACGGCTCTTTCTGAGAAAAAGCAAGCACGGAGGACGAGAATCGCTTTTGCCCTGCGTAGCGTTCCGGGCAGCGGGTAGAACCAGGCAGAGAATTCCCGGCTAGAGCTTCGCTGATGCGGGGAAGTGCAAACGTACACGTTTTCGGCCAAAAACGCGTTTTCCGGCGAAAACGCACACCACGGCTCTTTCTGAGAAAAAGCAAGCACGGAGGACGAGAATCGCTTTTGCCCTGCGTAGCGTTCCGGGCAGCGAATAGAACCAGGCAGAGAATTCCCGGCTAGCATCTTCCCTGTGGCGGTGAAGTGCAAACGTACACGTTTTCGGCCGAAAACGTGTTTTCCGGCGAAAAAGCACACCACGGCTCTTTCTGAGAAAAAGCAAGCACGGAGGAAGAGAATCGCTTTTGCCCTGCGTAGCGTTCCGGGCAGCGGGTAGAACCAGGCAGAGAATTCCCGGCTAGCAGCTTCCCTGTGGCGGGGAAGTGCAAACGTACACGTTTTCGGCCGAAAACGCGTTTTCCGGCGAAAACGCACACCACGGCTCTTTCTGAGAAAAAGCAAGCACGGAGGACGAGAATCGCTTTTGCACTGCGTAGCGTTCCGAGCAGCGGTTAGAAATAGGCAGCGAATTGCCGGCTAGCAGCTTCCCTCTGGCCGGGAAGTGCAAACGTACACGTTTCCGGCCGAAAACGCGTTTTCCGGAGAAAAAGCACACCATGGCTCTTTCTGAGAAAAAGCAAGCACGGAGGACGAGAATCGCTTTTGCCCTGCGTAGCGTTCCGGGCAGCGGGTAGAACCAGGCAGCGAATTCCCTGCTAGCAGCTTCCCTGTGGCGGGGAAGTGCAAACGTACACGTTTTCGGCCGAAAACGCGTTTTCCCGCGAAAACGCACACCACGGCTCTTTCTGAGAAAAAGCAAGCACGGAGGACGAGAATCGCTTTTGCCCTGCGTAGCGTTCCGGGCAGCGGGTAGAGCCAGGCAGCGAATTCCCGGTTAGCAGCTTCCCTGTGGCGGGGAAGTGCAAACGTACACGTTTTCGGCCGAAAACAATTTTTCAGGCGAAAACGCACACCACGGCTCTTTCTGAGAAAAAGCAAGCACGGAGGACGAGAATCGCTTTTGCCCTTCGTAGCGTTCCGAGCAGCGGGTAGAAATAGTTAGCGAATTCCCGGCTAGCAGCTTCCCTGTGGCCGGGAAGTGCAAACGTACACGTTTTCGGCTGAAAACGCGTTTTCCGGCGAAAACGCACACCACGGCTCTTTCTGAGAAAAAGCAAGCACGGAGGACGAGAATCGCTTTTGCCCTGCGTAGCGTTCCGGGCAGCGGGTAGAACCAGGCAGAGAATTCCCGGCTAGCAGCTTCCCTGTGGCCGGGAAGTGCAAACGTACACGTTTTCGGCCGAAAACGCGTTTTCCGGCGAAAACGCACACCACGGCTCTTTCTGAGAAAAAGCAAGCACGGAGGACGAGAATCGCTTTTGCCCTGCGTAGTGTTCCGGGCAGCGGGTAGAACCAGGCAGAGAATTCCCGGCTAGCAGCTTCCCTGTGGCCGGGAAGTGCAAACGTACACGTTTTCGGCCGAAAACGCGTTTTCCGGCGAAAACGCACACCACGGCTCTTTCTGAGAAAAAGCAAGCACGGAGGACGAGAATCGCTTTTGCCCTGCGTAGCGTTCCGGGCAGCGGGTAGAACCAGGCAGAGAATTCCCGGCTAGCAGCTTCCCTGTGGCGGGGAAGTGCAAACGTACACGTTTTCGGCCGAAAACGCGTTTTCCGGCGAAAACGCACACCACGGCTCTTTCTGAGAAAAAGCAAGCACGGAGGACGAGAATCGCTTTTGCCCAGCGTAGCGTTCCGAGCAGCGGGTAGAAATAGGCAGCGAATTGCCGGCTAGCAGCTTCCCTGTGGCCGGGAAGTGCAAACGTACACGTTTTCGGCCGAAAACGCGTTTTCCGGAGAAAAAGCACACCATGGCTCTTTCTGAGAAAAAGCAAGCACGGAGGACGAGAATCGCTTTTGCCCTGCGTAGCGTTCCGGGCAGCGGGTAGAACCAGGCAGAGAATTCCCGGCTAGCAGCTTCCCTGTGGCGGGGAAGTGCAAACGTACACGTTTTCGGCCGAAAACGCGTTTTCCGGCGAAAACGCACACCACGGCTCTTTCTGAGAAAAAGCAAGCACGGAGGACGAGAATCGCTTTTGCCCTGCGTAGCGTTCCGGGCAGCGGGTAGAACCAGGCAGAGAATTCCCGGCTAGCAGCTTCCCTGTGGCCGGGAAGTGCAAACGTACACGTTTTCGGCCGAAAACGCGTTTTCCGGCGAAAACGCACACCACGGCTCTTTCTGAGAAAAAGCAAGCACGGAGGACGAGAATCGCTTTTGCCCTGCGTAGCGTTCCGGGCAGCGGGTAGAACCAGGCAGAGAATTCCCGGCTAGCAGCTTCGCTGTGGCGGGGAAGTGCAAACGTACACGTTTTCGGCCGAAAACACGTTTTCCGGCGAAAACGCACACCACGGATCTTTCTGAGAAAAAGCAAGCACGGAGGACGAGAATCGCTTTTGCCCTGCGTAGCGTTCCGGGCAGCGGGTAGAACCAGGCAGAGAATTCCCTGCTAGCAGCTTCGCTGTGGCGGGGAAGTGCAAACGTACACGTTTCCGGCCGAAAACGCGTTTTCCGGCGAAAACGCACACCACGGCTCTTTCTGAGAAAAAGCAAGCACGGAGGACGAGAATCGCTTTTGCCCTTCGTAGCGTTCCGAGCAGCGGGTAGAACCAGGCAGAGAATTCCCGGCTAGCAGCTTCCCTGTGGCGGGGAAGTGCAAACGTACACGTTTTCGGCCGAAAACGCGTTTTCCGGCGAAAACGCACACCACGGCTCTTTCTGAGAAAAAGCAAGCACGGAGGACGAGAATCGCTTTTGCCCAGCGTAGCGTTCCGAGCAGCGGGTAGAAATAGGCAGCGAATTGCCGGCTAGCAGCTTCCCTGTGGCCGGGAAGTGCAAACGTACACGTTTTCGGCCGAAAACGCGTTTTCCGGGGAAAAAGCACACCATGGCTCTTTCTGAGAAAAAGCAAGCACGGAGGACGAGAATCGCTTTTGCCCTGCGTAGCGTTCCGGGCAGCGGGTAGAACCAGGCAGAGAATTCCCGGCTAGCAGCTTCCCTGTGGCGGGGAAGTGCAAACGTACACGTTTTCGGCCGAAAACGCGTTTTCCGGCGAAAACGCACACCACGGCTCTTTCTGAGAAAAAGCAAGCACGGAGGACGAGAATCGCTTTTGCCCTGCGTAGCGTTCCGGGCAGCGGGTAGAACCAGGCAGAGAATTCCCGGCTAGCAGCTTCCCTGTGGCCGGGAAGTGCAAACGTACACGTTTTCGGCCGAAAACGCGTTTTCCGGCGAAAACGCACACCACGGCTCTTTCTGAGAAAAAGCAAGCACGGAGGACGAGAATCGCTTTTGCCCTGCGTAGCGTTCCGGGCAGCGGGTAGAACCAGGCAGAGAATTCCCGGCTAGCAGCTTCGCTGTGGCGGGGAAGTGCAAACGTACACGTTTTCGGCCGAAAACACGTTTTCCGGCGAAAACGCACACCACGGATCTTTCTGAGAAAAAGCAAGCACGGAGGACGAGAATCGCTTTTGCCCTGCGTAGCGTTCCGGGCAGCGGGTAGAACCAGGCAGAGAATTCCCTGCTAGCAGCTTCGCTGTGGCGGGGAAGTGCAAACGTACACGTTTCCGGCCGAAAACGCGTTTTCCGGCGAAAACGCACACCACGGCTCTTTCTGAGAAAAAGGAAGCACGGAGGACGAGAATCGCTTTTGCCCTTCGTAGCGTTCCGAGCAGCGGGTAGAAATAGTTAGCGAATTCCCGGCTAGCAGCTTCCCTGTGGCCGGGAAGTGCAAACGTACACGTTTTCGGCTGAAAAAGCGTTTTCCGGCGAAAACGCACACCACGGCTCTTTCTGAGAAAAAGCAAGCACGGAGGACGAGAATCGCTTTTGCCCTGCGTAGCGTTCCGGGCAGCGGGTAGAACCAGGCAGAGAATTCCCGGCTAGCAGCTTCCCTGTGGCCGGGAAGTGCAAACGTACACGTTTTTGGCCGAAAACGCGTTTTCCGGCGAAAACGCACACCACGGCTCTTTCTGAGAAAAAGCAAGCACGGAGGACGAGAATCGCTTTTACCCTGCGTAGCGTTCCGGTCAGCGGGTAGAACCAGGGAGAGAATTCCCGGCTAGCAGCTTCCCTGTGGCCGGGAAGTGCAAACGTACACGTTTTCGGCCGAAAACGCGTTTTGCGCCGAAAACGCACACCACGGCTCTTTCTGAGAGAAAGCAAGCACGGAGGACGAGAATCGCTTTTGCCCTGCGTAGCGTTCCGGTCAGCGGGTAGAACCAGGCAGCGAATTCCCTGCTAGCAGCTTCCCTGTGGCGGGGAAGTGCAAACGTACACGTTTTTGGCCGAAAACGCGTTTTCCGGCGAAAACGCACACCACGGCTCTTTCTGAGAAAAAGCAAGCACGGAGGACGAGAATCGCTTTTGCCCTGCGTAGCGTTCCGGGCAGCGGGAAGAACCAGGCAGAGAATTCCCGGCTAGCAGCTTCCCTGTGGCCGGGAAGTGCAAACGTACACGTTTTCGGCCGAAAACGCGTTTTCCGGCGAAAACGCACACCACGGCTCTTTCTGAGAAAAAGCAAGCACGGAGGACGAGAATCGCTTTTGCCCTGCGTAGCGTTCCGAGCAGCGGGTAGAAATAGGCAGCGAATTGCCGGCTAGCAGCTTCCCTGTGGCCGGGAAGTGCAAACGTACACGTTTCCGGCCGAAAACGCGTTTTCCGGAGAAAAAGCACACCATGGCTCTTTCTGAGAAAAAGCAAGCACGGAGGACGAGAATCGCTTTTGCCCTGCGTAGCGTTCCGGGCAGCGGGTAGAACCAGGCAGCGAATTCCCTGCTAGCAGCTTCGCTGTGGCGGGGAAGTGCAAACGTACACGTTTTCGGCCGAAAACGCGTTTTCCCGCGAAAACGCACACCACGGCTCTTTCTGAGAAAAAGCAAGCACGGAGGACGAGAATCGCTTTTGCCCTCCGTAGCGTTCCGGGCAGCGGGTAGAGCCAGGCAGCGAATTCCCGGTTAGCAGCTTCCCTGTGGCGGGGAAGTGCAAACGTACACGTTTTCGGCCGAAAACAATTTTTCAGGCGAAAACGCACACCACGGCTCTTTCTGAGAAAAAGCAAGCACGGAGGACGAGAATCGCTTTTGCCCTTCGTAGCGTTCCGAGCAGCGGGTAGAAATAGTTAGCGAATTCCCGGCTAGCAGCTTCCCTGTGGCCGGGAAGTGCAAACGTACACGTTTTCGGCCGAAAACGCGTTTTCCGGCGAAAACGCACACCACGGCTCTTTCTGAGAAAAAGCAAGCACGGAGGACGAGAATCGCTTTTGCCCTGCCTAGCGTTCCGGGCAGCGGGTAGAACCAGGCAGCGAATTCCCTGCTAGCAGCTTCCCTGTGGCGGGGAAGTGCAAACGTACACGTTTTCGGCCGAAAACGCGTTTTCCGGCGAAAACGCACACCACGGCTCTTTCTGAGAAAAAGCAAGCACGGAGGACGAGAATCGCTTTTGCCCTGCGTAGCGTTCCGGGCAGCGGGTAGAACCAGGCAGAGAATTCCCGGCTAGCAGCTTCCCTGTGGCCGGGAAGTGCAAACGTACACGTTTCCGGCCGAAAACGCGTTTAACGGAGAAAAAGCACACCATGGCTCTTTCTGAGAAAAAGCAAGCACGGAGGACGAGAATCGCTTTTGCCCTGCGTAGCGTTCCGGGCAGCGGGTAGAACCAGGCAGAGAATTCCCGGCTAGCAGCTTCCCTGTGGCGGGGAAGTGCAAACGTACACGTTTTCGGCCGAAAACGCGTTTTCTGGCGAAAACGCACACCACGGCTCTTTCTGAGAAAAAGCAAGCACGGAGGACGAGAATCGCTTTTGCCCTGCGTAGCGTTCCGGGCAGCGGGTAGAACCAGGCAGAGAATTCCCGGCTAGCAGCTTCCCTGTGGCGGGGAAGTGCAAACGTACACGTTTTTGGCCGAAAACGCGTTTTCCGGCGAAAAAGCACACCATGGCTCTTTCTGAGAAAAAGCAAGCACGGAGGACGAGAATCGCTTTTGCCCTGCGTAGCGTTCCGGGCAGCGGGTAGAACCAGGCAGAGAATTCCCGGCTAGCAGCTTCCCTGTGGCGGGGAAGTGCAAACGTACAGGTTTTCGGCCGAAAACGCGTTTTCTGGCGAAAACGCACACCACGGCTCTTTCTGAGAAAAAGCAAGCACGGAGGACGAGAATCGCTTTTGCCCTGCGTAGCGTTCCGGGCAGCGGGTAGAACCAGGCAGAGAATTCCCGGCTAGCAGCTTCCCTGTGGCCGGGAAGTGCAAACGTACACGTTTTGGGCCGAAAACGCGTTTTCCGGCGAAAACGCACACCACGGCTCTTTCTGAGAAAAAGCAAGCACGGAGGACGAGAATCGCTTTAACCCTGCGCAGCGTTCCGGTCAGCGGGTAGAACCAGGCAGAGAATTCCCGGCTAGCAGCTTCCCTGTGGCCGGGAAGTGCAAACGTACACGTTTTCGGCCGAAAACGCGTTTTCCGGCGAAAACGCACACCACGGCTCTTTCTGAGAAAAAGCAAGCACGGAGGACGAGAATCGCTTTTGCCCTGCGTAGCGTTCCGGGCAGCGGGTAGAACCAGGCAGCGAATTCCCGGCTAGCAGCTTCCCTGTGGCGGGGAAGTGCAAACGTACACGTTTTTGGCCGAAAACGCGTTTTCCGGCGAAAACGCACACCACGGCTCTTTCTGAGAAAAAGCAAGCACGGAGGACGAGAATCGCTTTTGCCCTGCGTAGCGTTCCGGGCAGCGGGTAGAACCAGGCAGAGAATTCCCGGCTAGCAGCTTCCCTGTGGCCGGGAAGTGCAAACGTACACGTTTTCGGCCGAAAACGCGTTTTACGGCGAAAACGCACACCACGGCTCTTTCTGAGAAAAAGCAAGCACGGAGGACGAGAATCGCTTTTGCCCTGCGTAGCGTTCCGGGCAGCGGGTAGAACCAGGCAGAGAATTCCCGGCTAGCAGCTTCCCTGTGGCCGGGAAGTGCAAACGTACACGTTTTCGGCCGAAAACGCGTTTTACGGCGAAAACGCACACCACGGCTCTTTCTGAGAAAAAGCAAGCACGGAGGACGAGAATCGCTCTTGCCCTGCGTAGCGTTCCGGGCAGCGGGTAGAACCAGGCAGAGAATTCCCGGCTAGCAGCTTCCCTGTGGCGGGGAAGTGCAAACGTACACGTTTTCGTCCGAAAACACGTTTTCCGGCGAAAACGCACACCACGGCTCTTTCTGAGAAAAAGCAAGCACGGAGGACGAGAATCGCTTTTGCCCTGCGTAGCGTTCCGAGCAGCGGGTAGAAATAGGCAGCGAATTCCCGGCTAGCAGCTTCCCTGTGGCGGGGAAGTGCAAACGTACACGTTTTCGGCCGAAAACGCGTTTTGCGGCGAAAACGCCCACCACGGCTCTTTCTGAGAAAAAGCAAGCACGGAGGACGAGAATCGCTTTTGCCCTGCGTAGCGTTCCGGGCAGCGGGTAGAACCAGGCAGAGAATTCCCGGCTAGCAGCTTCCCTGTGGCGGGGAAGTGCAAACGTACACGTTTTCGGCCGAAAACGCGTTTTGCGGCGAAAACGCACACCACGGCTCTTTCTGAGAAAAAGCAAGCACGGAGGACGAGAATCGCTTTTGCCCTGCGTAGCGTTCCGGGCAGCGGGTAGAACCAGGCAGAGAATTCCCGTCTAGCAGCTTCCATGTGGCGGGAAGTGCAAACGTACACGTTTTCGGCCGAAAACGCGTTTTCCGGCGAAAACGCACACCACGGCTCTTTCTGAGAAAAAGCAAGCACGGAGGACGAGAATCTCTCTTGCCCTGCGTAGCGTTCCGGGCAGCGGGTAGAACCAGGCAGAGAATTCCCGGCTAGCAGCTTCCCTGTGGCCGGGAAGTGCAAACGTACACGTTTTTGGCCGAAAACACGTTTTCCGGCAAAAACGAACACCACGGCTCTTTCTGAGAAAAAGCAAGCACGGAGGACGAGAATCGCTTTTGCCCTGCGTAGTGTTCCGGGCAGCGGGTAGAACCAGGCAGATAATTCCCGGCTAGCAGCTTCCCTGTGGCCGGGAAGTGCAAACGTACACGTTTTCGGCCAAAAACGCGTTTTCCGGCGAAAACGCACACCACGGCTCTTTCTGAGATAAAGCAAGCACGGAGGACGAGAATCGATTTTGCCCAGCGTAGCGTTCCGAGCAGCGGGTAGAAATAGGCAGCGAATTGCCGGCTAGCAGCTTCCCTGTGGCCGGGAAGTGCAAACGTACACGTTTCCGGCCGTAAACGCGTTTTCCGGAGCAAAATCTCACCATGGCTCTTTCTGAGAAAAAGCAAGCACGGAGGACTAGAATCGCTTTTGCCCTGCGTAGCGTTCCGGGCAGCGGGTAGAACCAGGCAGAGAATTCCCGGCTAGCAGCTTCCCTGTGGCCGGGAAGTGCAAACGTACACGTTTTTGGCCGAAAACACGTTTTCCGGCAAAAACGCACACCACGGCTCTTTCTGAGAAAAAGCAAGCACGGAGGACGAGAATCGCTTTTGCCCTGCGTAGCGTTCCGGACAGCGGGTAGAACATGGCAGAGAATTGCCGTCTATAATCTTCCCTGTGGCGGGGAAGTGCAAACGTACGCGTTTTCGGCCGAAAACGCGTTTTCCCGCGAAAACGCACACCACGGCTCTTTCTGAGAAAAAGCAAGCACGGAGGACGAGAATCGCTTTTGCCCTGCGTAGTGTTCCGGGCAGCGGGTAGAACCAGGCAGAGAATTCCCGGCTAGCAGCTTCCCTGTGGCGGGGAAGTGCAAACGTACACGTTTTCGGCCGAAAACGCGTTTTCCGGCGAAAACGCACACCACGGCTCTTTCTGAGAAAAAGCAAGCACGGAGGACGAGAATCGCTTTTGCCCTGCGTAGCGTTCCGGGCAGCGGGTAGAACCAGGCAGAGAATTCCCGGCTAGCAGCTTCCCTGGGGCGGGGAAGTGCAAACGTACACGTTTTCGGCCGAAAACGCGTTTTCCGGCGAAAAAGCACACCACGGCTCTTTCTGAGAAAAAGCAAGCACGGAGGACGAGAATCGCTTTTGCCCTGCGTAGCGTTCCGGGCAGCGGGTAGAACCAGGCAGAGAATTCCCGGCTAGCAGCTTCCCTGTGGCGGGGAATTGCAAACGTACACGTTTTCGGCCGAAAACGCGTTTTGTAGCGAAAACGCACACCACGGCTCTTTCTGAGAAAAAGCAAGCACGGAGGACGAGAATCGCTTTTGCCCTGCGTAGCGTTCCGGGCAGCGGGTAGAACCAGGCAGAGAATTCCCGGCTAGCGGCTTCCCTGTGGCCGGGAAGTGCAAACGTACACGTTTTCGGCCGAAAACGCGTTTTGCGGCGAAAACGCACACCACGGCTCTTTCTGAGAAAAAGCAAGCACGGAGGACGAGAATCGCTTTTGCCCTGCGTAGTGTTCCGGGCAGCGGGTAGAACCAGGCAGATAATTCCCGGCTAGCAGCTTCCCTGTGGCCGGGAAGTGCAAACGAACACGTTTTCGGCCGAAAACGCGTTTTCCCGCGAAAACGCACACCACGGCTCTTTCTGAGAAAAAGCAAGCACGGAGGACGAGAATCGCTTTTGCCCTGCGTAGCGTTCCGGGCAGCGGTTAGAAATAGGCAGCGAATTGCCGGCTAGCAGCTTCCCTGTGGCCGGGAAGTGCAAACGTACAGGTTTCCGGCCGAAAACGCGTTTTCCAGAGAAAAAGCACACCATGGCTCTTTCTGAGAAAAAGCAAGCACGGAGGACGAGAATCGCTTTTGCCCTGCGTAGCGTTCCGGGCAGCGGGTAGAACCAGGCAGAGAATTCCCGGCTAGCAGCTTCCCTGTGGCGGGGAAGTGCAAACGTACACGTTTTCGGCCGAAAACGCGTTTTCCGGCGAAAACGCACACCACGGCTCTTTCTGAGAAAAAGCAAGCACGGAGGACGAGAATCGCTTTTGCCCTGTGTAGCGTTCCGGGCAGCGGGTAGAACCAGGCAGAGAATTCCCTGCTAGCAGCTTCGCTGTGGCGGGGAAGTGCAAACGTACACGTTTTCGGCCGAAAACGCGTTTTCCCGCGAAAACGCACACCACGGCTCTTTCTGAGAAAAAGCAAGCACCGAGGACGAGAATCGCTTTTGCCCTGCGTAGCGTTCCGGGCAGCGGGTAGTATCAGGCAGCGAATTCCCTGCTAGCAGCTTCCCTGTGTCGGGGAAGTGCAAACGTACACGTTTTCGGCCGAAAACACGTTTTCCCGCGAAAACGCACACCACGGCTCTTTCTGAGAAAAAGCAAGCACGGAGGACGAGAATCGCTTTTGCCCTGCGTAGCGTTCCGGGCAGCGGGTAGAACCAGGCAGCGAATTGCCGGCTAGCAGCTTCCCTGTGGCCGGGAAGTGCAAACGTACACGTTTCCGGCCGAAAACGCGTTTTCCAGAGAAAAAGCACACCATGGCTCTTTCTGAGAAAAAGCAAGCACGGAGGACGAGAATCGCTTTTGCCCTGCGTAGCGTTCCGGGCAGCGGGTAGAACCAGGCAGCGAATTCCCTGCTAGCAGCTTCCCTGTGGCGGGGAAATGCAAACGTACACGTTTTCGGCCGAAAACTTGTTTTCCGGCGAAAACGCACACCACGGCTCTTTCTGAGAAAAAGCAAGCACGGAGGACGAGAATCGCTTTTGCCCTGCGTAGCGTTCCGGGCAGCGGGTAGAACCAGGCAGAAAATTCCCTGCTAGCAGCTTCCCTGTGGCGGGGAAGTGCAAACGTACACGTTTTCGGCCGAAAACGCGTTTTCCGGCGAAAACAAACACCACGGCTCTTTCTGAGAAAAAGCAAGCACGGAGGACGAGAATCGCTTTTGCCCTGCGTAGCCTTCCGGGCAGCGGGTAGAACCAGGCAGAGAATTCCCGGCTAGCAGCTTCCCTGTGGCCGGGAAGTGCAAACGTACACGTTTTCGGCCGAAAACGCGTTTTCCGGCGGAAACGAACACCACGGCTCTTTCTGAGAAAAAGCAAGCACGGAGGACGAGAATCGCTTTTGCCCTGCGTAGCGTTCCGGACAGCGGGTAGAACATGGCAGAGAATTGCCGTCTAGAATCTTCCCTGTGGCGGGGAAGTGCAAACGTACGCGTTTTCGGCCGAAAACACGTTTTCCCGCGAAAACGCACACCACGGCTCTTTCTGAGAAAAAGCAAGCACGGAGGACGAGAATCGCTTTTGCCCTGCGTAGTGTTCCGGGCAGCGGGTAGAACCAGGCAGAGAATTCCCGGCTAGCATCTTCCCTGTGGCGGGGAAGTGCAAACGTACACGTTTTCGGCCGAAAACGCGTTTTCCGGCGAAAACGCACACCACGGCTCTTTCTGAGAAAAAGCAAGCACGGAGGACGAGAATCGCTTTTGCCCTGCGTAGCGTTCCGGGCAGCGGGTAGAACGAGGCAGAGAATTCCCGGCTAGCAGCTTCCCTGTGGCGGGGAAGTGCAAACGTACACGTTTTCGGCCGAAAACGCGTTTTCCGGCGAAAAAGCACACCACGGCTCTTTCTGAGAAAAAGCAAGCACGGAGGACGAGAATCGCTTTTGCCCTGCGTAGCGTTCCGGGCAGCGGGTAGAACCAGGCAGAGAATTCCCGGCTAGCAGCTTCCCTGTGGCCGGGAAGTGCAAACGTACACGTTTTCGGCCGAAAACGCGTTTTGCGGCGAAAACGCACACCACGGCTCTTTCTGAGAAAAAGCAAGCACGGAGGACGAGAATCGCTTTTGCCCTGCGTAGTGTTCCGGGCAGCGGGTAGAACCAGGCAGATAATTCCCGGCTAGCAGCTTCCCTGTGGCCGGGAAGTGCAAACGTACACGTTTTCGGCCGAAAACGCGTTTTCCAGAGAAAAAGCACACCATGGCTCTTTCTGAGAAAAAGCAAGCACGGAGGACGAGAATCGCTTTTGCCCTGCGTAGCGTTCCGGGCAGCGGGTAGAACCAGGCAGAGAATTCCCGGCTAGCAGCTTCCCTGTGGCGGGGAAGTGCAAACGTACACGTTTTCGGCCGAAAACGCGTTTTGCGGCGAAAACGCACACCACGGCTCTTTCTGAGAAAAAGCAAGCACGGAGGACGAGAATCGCTTTTGCCCTGCGTAGCGTTCCGGGCAGCGGGTAGAACCAGGCAGAGAATTCCCTGCTAGCAGCTTCGCTGTGGCGGGGAAGTGCAAACGTACACGTTTTCGGCCGAAAACGCGTTTTCTGGCGAAAACGCACACCACGGCTCTTTCTGAGAAAAAGCAAGCACGGAGGACGAGAATCGCTTTTGCCCTGCGTAGCGTTCCGGGCAGCGGGTAGAACCAGGCAGAAAATTCCCGGCTAGCAGCTTCCCTGTGGCCGGGAAGTGCAAACGTACACGTTTTCGGCCGAAAACGCGTTTTGCGGCGAAAACGCACACCACGGCTCTTTCTGAGAAAAAGCAAGCACGGAGGACGAGAATCGCTTTTGCCCTGTGTAGCGTTCCGGGCAGCGGGTTGAACCAGGCAGAGAATTCCCGGCTAGCAGCTTCCCTGTGGCGGGGAAGTGCAAACGTACACGTTTTCGGCCGAAAACGCGTTTTCCGGCGAAAACGCACACCACGGCTCTTTCTGAGAAAAAGCAAGCACGGAGGACGAGAATCGCTTTTGCCCTGCGTAGCGTTCCGGGCAGCGGGTAGAAATAGGCAGCGAATTGCCGGCTAGCAGCTTCCCTGTGGCCGGGAAGTGCAAACGTACACGTTTCCGGCCGAAAACGCGTTTTCCAGAGAAAAAGCACACCATGGCTCTTTCTGAGAAAAAGCAAGCACGGAGGACGAGAATCGCTTTTGCCCTGCGTAGCGTTCCGGGCAGCGGGTAGAACCAGGCAGAGAATTCCCGGCTAGCAGCTTCCCTGTGGCGGGGAAGTGCAAACGTAAACGTTTTCGGCCGAAAACGCGTTTTCCGGCGTAAACGCACACCACGGCTCTTTCTGAGAAAAAGCAAGCACGGAGGACGAGAATCGCTTTTGCCCTGTGTAGCGTTCCGGGCAGCGGGTAGAACCAGGCAGAGAATTCCCTGCTAGCAGCTTCGCTGTGGCGGGGAAGTGCAAACGTACACGTTTTCGGCCGAAAACGCGTTTTCCCGCGAAAACGCACACCACGGCTCTTTCTGAGAAAAAGCAAGCACGGAGGACGAGAATCGCTTTTGCCCTGCGTAGCGTTCCGGGCAGCGGGTAGTACCAGGCAGCGAATTCCCTGCTAGCAGCTTCCCTGTGTCGGGGAAGTGCAAACGTACACGTTTTCGGCCGAAAACGCGTTTTCCGGCGAAAACGCACACCACGGCTCTTTCTGAGAAAAAGCAAGCACGGAGGACGAGAATCGCTTTTGCCCTGCGTAGCGTTCCGGGCAGCGGGTAGAACCAGGCAGAGAATTCCCGGCTAGCAGCTTCCCTGTGGCCGGGAAGTGCAAACGTACACGTTTTCGGCCGAAAACGCGTTTTGCGGCGAAAACGCACACCACGGCTCTTTCTGAGAAAAAGCAAGCACGGAGGACGAGAATCGCTTTTGCCCTGTGTAGCGTCCCGGGCAGCGGGTAGAACCAGGCAGAGAATTCCCGGCTAGCAGCTTCCCTGTGGCGGGGAAATGCAAACGTACACGTTTTCGGCCGAAAACGCGTTTTCTGGCGAAAACGCACACCACGGCTCTTTCTGAGAAAAAGCAAGCACGGAGGACGAGAATCGCTTTTGCCCTGCGTAGCGTTCCGGGCAGCGGGTAGAACCAGGCAGAGAATTCCCGGCTAGCAGCTTCCCTGTGGCGGGGAAGTGCAAACGTACACGTTTTCGGCCGAAAACGCGTTTTCCGGCGAAAACGCACACCACGGCTCTTTCTGAGAAAAAGCAAGCACGGAGGATGAGAATCGCTTTTGCCCTGCGTAGCGTTCCGGGCAGCGGGTAGAACCAGGCAGAGAATTCCCGGCTAGCAGCTTCCCTGTGGCCGGGAAGTACAAACGTACACGTTTTCGGCCGAAAACGCGTTTTCCGGCGAAAACGCACACCACGGCTCTTTCTGAGAAAAAGCAAGCACGGAGGACGAGAATCGCTTTTGCCCTGCGTAGCGTTCCGGGCAGCGGGTAGAACCAGGCAGAGAATTCCCGGCTAGCAGCTTCCCTGTGGCGGGGAAGTGCAAACGTACACGTTTCAGGCCGAAAACGCGTTTTCCGGAGAAAAAGCACACCACGGCTCTTTCTGAGAAAAAGCAAGCACGGAGGACGAGAATCGCTTTTGCCCTGCGTAGCGTTCCGGGCAGCGGGTAGAACCAGGCAGAGAATTCCCGGCTAGCAGCTTCCCTGTGGCCGGGAAGTGCAAACGTACACGTTTTCGGCCGAAAACGCGTTTTGCGGCGAAAACGCACACCACGGCTCTTTCTGAGAAAAAACAAGCACGGAGGACGAGAATCGCTTTTGCCCTGCGTAGCGTTCCGGGCAGCGGGTAGAACCAGGCAGAGAATTCCCGGCTAGCAGCTTCCCTGTGGCGGGGAAGTGCAAACGTACACGTTTTCGGCCGAAAACGCGTTTTCCGGCGAAAACGCACACCACGGCTCTTTCTGAGAAAAAGCAAGCACGGAGGACGAGAATCGCTTTTGCCCTGCGTAGCGTTCCGGGCAGCGGGTAGAACCAGGCAGAGAATTCCCGGCTAGCAGCTTCCCTGTGGCGGGGAAGTGCAAACGTACACGTTTTCGGCCGAAAACACTTTTTCCGGCGAAAACGCACACCACGGCTCTTTCTGAGAAAAAGCAAGCACGGAGGACGAGAATCGCTTTTGCCCTTCGTAGCGTTCCGAGCAGCGGGTAGAAATAGTCAACGAATTCCCGGCTAGCAGCTTCCCTGTGGCGGGGAAGTGCAAACGTACACGTTTTCGGCCGAAAACGCGTTTTCTGGCGAAAACGCACACCACGGCTCTTTCTGAGAAAAAGCAAGCACGGAGGACGAGAATCGCTTTTGCCCTGCGTAGCGTTCCGGGCAGCGGGTAGAACCAGGCAGAGAATTCCCGGCTAGCAGCTTCCCTGTGGCGGGGAAGTGCAAACGTACACGTTTTCGGCCGAAAACGCGTTTTCCGGCGAAAACGCACACCACGGCTCTTTCTGAGAAAAAGCAAGCACGGAGGACGAGAATCGCTTTTGCCCTGCGTAGTGTTCCGGGCAGCGGGTAGAACCAGGCAGAGAATTCCCGGCTAGCAGCTTCCCTGTGGCGGGGAAGTGCAAACGTACACGTTTTTGGCCGAAAACGCGTTTTCCGGCGAAAACGCACACCACGGCTCTTTCTGAGAAAAAGCAAGCACGGAGGACGAGAATCGCTTTTGCCCTGCGTAGCGTTCCGGGCAGCGGGTAGAACCAGGCAGAGAATTCCCGGCTAGCAGCTTCCCTGTGGCGGGGAAGTGCAAACGTACACGTTATCGGCCGAAAAAGCGTTTTCCGGCGAAAACGCACACCACGGCTCTTTCTGAGAAAAAGCAAGCACGGAGGACGAGAATCGCTTTTGCCCTGCGTAGCGTTCCGGGCAGCGGGTAGAACCAGGCAGAGAATTCCCGGCTAGCAGCTTCCCTGTGGCCGGGAAGTGCAAACGTACACGTTTTCGGCCGAAAACGCGTTTTCCGGCGAAAACGCACACCACGGATCTTTCTGAGAAAAAGCAAGCACGGAGGACGAGAATCGCTTTTGCCCTGCGTAGTGTTCCGGGCAGCGGGTAGAACCAGGCAGATAATTCCCGGCTAGCAGCTTCCCTGTGGCCGGGAAGTGCAAACGTACACGTTTTCGGCCAAAAACGCGTTTTCCCGCGAAAACGCACACCACGGCTCTTTCTGAGAAAAAGCAAGCACGGAGGACGAGAATCGCTTTTGCCCTGCGTAGCGTTCCGGGCAGCGGGTAGAAACAGGCAGAGAATTCCCGGCTAGCAGCTTCCCTGTGGCGGGGAAGTGCAAACGTACACGTTTTCGGCCGAAAACGCGTTTTCCGGCGAAAACGCACACCACGGCTCTTTCTGAGAAAAAGCAAGCACGGAGGACGAGAATCGCTTTTGCCCAGCGTAGCGTTCCGGGCAGCGGGTAGAAATAGGCAGCGAATTGCCGGCTAGCAGCTTCCCTGTGGCCGGGAAGTGCAAACGTACACGTTTCCGGCCGAAAACGCGTTTTCCAGAGAAAAAGCACACCATGGCTCTTTCTGAGAAAAAGCAAGCACGGAGGACGAGAATCGCTTTTGCCCTGCGTAGCGTTCCGGGCAGCGGGTAGAACCAGGCAGAGAATTGCCGGCTAGCAGCTTCCCTGTGGCGGGGAAGTGCAAACGTACACGTTTTTGGCCGAAAACGCGTTTTCCCGCGAAAACGCACACCACGGCTCTTTCTGAGAAAAAGCAAGCACGGAGGACGAGAATCGCTTTTGCCCTGCGTAGCGTTCCGGGCAGCGGGTAGAACCAGGCAGAGAATTCCCGGCTAGCAGCTTCCCTGTGGCCGGGAAGTGCAAACGTACACGTTTTCGGCCGAAAACGCGTTTTCCGGCGAAAACGCACACCACGGCTCTTTCTGAGAAAAAGCAAGCACGGAGGATGAGAATCGCTTTTGCCCTTCGTAGCGTTCCGAGCAGCGGGTAGAAATAGTCAGCGAATTCCCGGCTAGCAGCTTCCCTGTGGCGGGGAAGTGCAAACGTACACGTTTTCGGCCGAAAACGCGTTTTCTGGCGAAAACGCGCACCACGGCTCTTTCTGAGAAAAAGCAAGCACGGAGGACGAGAATCGCTTTTGCCCTGCGTAGCGTTCCGGGCAGCGGGTAGAACCAGGCAGAGAATTGCCGGCTAGCAGCTTCCCTGTGGCGGGGAAGTGCAAACGTACACGTTTTTGGCCGAAAACGCGTTTTCCGGCGAAAACGCACACCACGGCTCTTTCTGAGAAAAAGCAAGCACGGAGGACGAGAATCGCTTTTGCCCTGCGTAGTGTTCCGGGCAGCGGGTAGAACGAGGCAGAGAATTCCCGGCTAGCAGCTTCCCTGTGGCGGGGAAGTGCAAACGTACACGTTTTCGGCCGAAAACGCGTTTTCCGGCGAAAACGCACACCACGGCTCTTTCTGAGAAAAAGCAAGCACGGAGGACGAGAATCTCTTTTGCCCTGCGTAGCGTTCCGGGCAGCGGGTAGAACCAGGCAGAGAATTATTGGCTAGCAGCTTTCCTGTGGCGGGGAAGTGCAAACGTACACGTTATCGGCCGAAAACGCGTTTTCCGGCGAAAACGCACACCACGGCTCTTTCTGAGAAAAAGCAAGCACGGAGGACGAGAATCGCTTTTGCCCTGCGTAGCGTTCCGGGCAGCGGGTAGAACCAGGCAGAGAATTCCCGGCTAGCAGCTTCCCTGTGGCGGGGAAGTGCAAACGTACACGTTTTCGGCCGAAAACGCGTTTTGCGGCGAAAACGCACACCACGGCTCTTTCTGAGAAAAAGCAAGCACGGAGGACGAGAACCGCTTTTGCCCTGCGTAGCGTTCCGGGCAGCGGGTAGAACCAGGCAGAGAATTCCCGGCTAGCAGCTTCCCTGTGGCGGGGAAGTGCAAACGTACACGTTTTCGGCCGAAAACGCGTTTTCCGGCGAAAACGCACACCACGGCTCTTTCTGAGAAAAAGCAAGCACGGAGGACGAGAACCGCTTTTGCCCTGCGTAGCGTTCCGGGCAGCGGGTAGAACCAGGCAGAGAATTCCCGGCTAGCAGCTTCCCTGTGGCCGGGAAGTGCAAACGTACACGTTTTCGGCCGAAAACGCGTTTTGCGGCGAAAACGCACACCACGGCTCTTTCTGAGAAAAAGCAAGCACGGAGGACGAGAATCGCTTTTGCCCTGCGTAGTGTTCCGGGCAGCGGGTAGAACCAGGCAGATAATTCCCGGCTAGCAGCTTCCCTGTGGCCGGGAAGTGCAAACGTACACGTTTTCGGCCGAAAACGCGTTTTCCAGAGAAAAAGCACACCATGGCTCTTTCTGAGAAAAAGCAAGCACGGAGGACGAGAATCGCTTTTGCCCTGCGTAGCGTTCCGGGCAGCGGGTAGAACCAGGCAGAGAATTCCCGGCTAGCAGCTTCCCTGTGGCGGGGAAGTGCAAACGTACACGTTTTCGGCCGAAAACGCGTTTTGCGGCGAAAACGCACACCACGGCTCTTTCTGAGAAAAAGCAAGCACGGAGGACGAGAATCGCTTTTGCCCTGCGTAGCGTTCCGGGCAGCGGGTAGAACCAGGCAGAGAATTCCCTGCTAGCAGCTTCGCTGTGGCGGGGAAGTGCAAACGTACACGTTTTCGGCCGAAAACGCGTTTTCTGGCGAAAACGCACACCACGGCTCTTTCTGAGAAAAAGCAAGCACGGAGGACGAGAATCGCTTTTGCCCTGCGTAGCGTTCCGGGCAGCGGGTAGAACCAGGCAGAAAATTCCCGGCTAGCAGCTTCCCTGTGGCCGGGAAGTGCAAACGTACACGTTTTCGGCCGAAAACGCGTTTTGCGGCGAAAACGCACACCACGGCTCTTTCTGAGAAAAAGCAAGCACGGAGGACGAGAATCGCTTTTGCCCTGTGTAGCGTTCCGGGCAGCGGGTTGAACCAGGCAGAGAATTCCCGGCTAGCAGCTTCCCTGTGGCCGGGAAGTGCAAACGTACACGTTTTCGGCCGAAAACGCGTTTTCCGGCGAAAACGCACACCACGGCTCTTTCTGAGAAAAAGCAAGCACGGAGGACTAGAATCGCTTTTGCCTTGCGTAGCGTTCCGGGCAGCGGGTAGAACCAGGCAGAGAATTCCCGGCTAGCAGCTTCCCTGTGGCGGGGAAATGCAAACGTACACGTTTTCGGCCGAAAACGCGTTTTCTGGCGAAAACGCACACCACGGCTCTTTCTGAGAAAAAGCAAGCACGGAGGACGAGAATCGCTTTTGCCCTGCGTAGCGTTCCGGGCAGCGGGTAGAACCAGGCAGAGAATTCCCGGCTAGCAGCTTCCCTGTGGCGGGGAAGTGCAAACGTACACGTTTTCGGCCGAAAACGCGTTTTCCGGCGAAAACGCACACCACGGCTCTTTCTGAGAAAAAGCAAGCACGGAGGATGAGAATCGCTTTTGCCCTGCGTAGCGTTCCGGGCAGCGGGTAGAACCAGGCAGAGAATTCCCGGCTAGCAGCTTCCCTGTGGCCGGGAAGTACAAACGTACACGTTTTCGGCCGAAAACGCGTTTTCCGGCGAAAACGCACACCACGGCTCTTTCTGAGAAAAAGCAAGCACGGAGGACGAGAATCGCTTTTGCCCTGCGTAGCGTTCCGGGCAGCGGGTAGAACCAGGCAGAGAATTCCCGGCTAGCAGCTTCCCTGTGGCGGGGAAGTGCAAACGTACACGTTTCAGGCCGAAAACGCGTTTTCCGGAGAAAACGCACACCACGGCTCTTTCTGAGAAAAAGCAAGCACGGAGGACGAGAATCGCTTTTGCCCTGCGTAGCGTTCCGGGCAGCGGGTAGAACCAGGCAGAGAATTCCCTGCTAGCAGCTTCGCTGTGGCGGGGAAGTGCAAACGTACACGTTTTCGGCCGAAAACGCGTTTTCTGGCGAAAACGCACACCACGGCTCTTTCTGAGAAAAAGCAAGCACGGAGGACGAGAATCGCTTTTGCCCTGCGTAGCGTTCCGGGCAGCGGGTAGAACCAGGCAGAAAATTCCCGGCTAGCAGCTTCCCTGTGGCCGGGAAGTGCAAACGTACACGTTTTCGGCCGAAAACGCGTTTTGCGGCGAAAACGCACACCACGGCTCTTTCTGAGAAAAAGCAAGCACGGAGGACGAGAATCGCTTTTGCCCTGTGTAGCGTTCCGGGCAGCGGGTTGAACCAGGCAGAGAATTCCCGGCTAGCAGCTTCCCTGTGGCGGGGAAGTGCAAACGTACACGTTTTCGGCCGAAAACGCGTTTTCCGGCGAAAACGCACACCACGGCTCTTTCTGAGAAAAAGCAAGCACGGAGGACGAGAATCGCTTTTGCCCTGCGTAGCGTTCCGGGCAGCGGGTAGAAATAGGCAGCGAATTGCCGGCTAGCAGCTTCCCTGTGGCCGGGAAGTGCAAACGTACACGTTTCCGGCCGAAAACGCGTTTTCCAGAGAAAAAGCACACCATGGCTCTTTCTGAGAAAAAGCAAGCACGGAGGACGAGAATCGCTTTTGCCCTGCGTAGCGTTCCGGGCAGCGGGTAGAACCAGGCAGAGAATTCCCGGCTAGCAGCTTCCCTGTGGCGGGGAAGTGCAAACGTAAACGTTTTCGGCCGAAAACGCGTTTTCCGGCGTAAACGCACACCACGGCTCTTTCTGAGAAAAAGCAAGCACGGAGGACGAGAATCGCTTTTGCCCTGTGTAGCGTTCCGGGCAGCGGGTAGAACCAGGCAGAGAATTCCCTGCTAGCAGCTTCGCTGTGGCGGGGAAGTGCAAACGTACACGTTTTCGGCCGAAAACGCGTTTTCCCGCGAAAACGCACACCACGGCTCTTTCTGAGAAAAAGCAAGCACGGAGGACGAGAATCGCTTTTGCCCTGCGTAGCGTTCCGGGCAGCGGGTAGTACCAGGCAGCGAATTCCCTGCTAGCAGCTTCCCTGTGTCGGGGAAGTGCAAACGTACACGTTTTCGGCCGAAAACGCGTTTTCCGGCGAAAACGCACACCACGGCTCTTTCTGAGAAAAAGCAAGCACGGAGGACGAGAATCGCTTTTGCCCTGCGTAGCGTTCCGGGCAGCGGGTAGAACCAGGCAGAAAATTCCCGTCTAGCAGCTTCCCTGTGGCCGGGAAGTGCAAACGTACACGTTTTCGGCCGAAAACGCGTTTTGCGGCGAAAACGCACACCACGGCTCTTTCTGAGAAAAAGCAAGCACGGAGGACGAGAATCGCTTTTGCCCTGTGTAGCGTCCCGGGCAGCGGGTAGAACCAGGCAGAGAATTCCCGGCTAGCAGCTTCCCTGTGGCGGGGAAATGCAAACGTACACGTTTTCGGCCGAAAACGCGTTTTCTGGCGAAAACGCACACCACGGCTCTTTCTGAGAAAAAGCAAGCACGGAGGACGAGAATCGCTTTTGCCCTGCGTAGCGTTCCGGGCAGCGGGTAGAACCAGGCAGAGAATTCCCGGCTAGCAGCTTCCCTGTGGCGGGGAAGTGCAAACGTACACGTTTTCGGCCGAAAACGCGTTTTCCGGCGAAAACGCACACCACGGCTCTTTCTGAGAAAAAGCAAGCACGGAGGATGAGAATCGCTTTTGCCCTGCGTAGCGTTCCGGGCAGCGGGTAGAACCAGGCAGAGAATTCCCGGCTAGCAGCTTCCCTGTGGCCGGGAAGTACAAACGTACACGTTTTCGGCCGAAAACGCGTTTTCCGGCGAAAACGCACACCACGGCTCTTTCTGAGAAAAAGCAAGCACGGAGGACGAGAATCGCTTTTGCCCTGCGTAGCGTTCCGGGCAGCGGGTAGAACCAGGCAGAGAATTCCCGGCTAGCAGCTTCCCTGTGGCGGGGAAGTGCAAACGTACACGTTTCAGGCCGAAAACGCGTTTTCCGGAGAAAAAGCACACCACGGCTCTTTCTGAGAAAAAGCAAGCACGGAGGACGAGAATCGCTTTTGCCCTGCGTAGCGTTCCGGGCAGCGGGTAGAACCAGGCAGAGAATTCCCGGCTAGCAGCTTCCCTGTGGCCGGGAAGTGCAAACGTACACGTTTTCGGCCGAAAACGCGTTTTGCGGCGAAAACGCACACCACGGCTCTTTCTGAGAAAAAACAAGCACGGAGGACGAGAATCGCTTTTGCCCTGCGTAGCGTTCCGGGCAGCGGGTAGAACCAGGCAGAGAATTCCCGGCTAGCAGCTTCCCTGTGGCGGGGAAGTGCAAACGTACACGTTTTCGGCCGAAAACGCGTTTTCCGGCGAAAACGCACACCACGGCTCTTTCTGAGAAAAAGCAAGCACGGAGGACGAGAATCGCTTTTGCCCTGCGTAGCGTTCCGGGCAGCGGGTAGAACCAGGCAGAGAATTCCCGGCTAGCAGCTTCCCTGTGGCGGGGAAGTGCAAACGTACACGTTTTCGGCCGAAAACACTTTTTCCGGCGAAAACGCACACCACGGCTCTTTCTGAGAAAAAGCAAGCACGGAGGACGAGAATCGCTTTTGCCCTTCGTAGCGTTCCGAGCAGCGGGTAGAAATAGTCAACGAATTCCCGGCTAGCAGCTTCCCTGTGGCGGGGAAGTGCAAACGTACACGTTTTCGGCCGAAAACGCGTTTTCTGGCGAAAACGCACACCACGGCTCTTTCTGAGAAAAAGCAAGCACGGAGGACGAGAATCGCTTTTGCCCTGCGTAGCGTTCCGGGCAGCGGGTAGAACCAGGCAGATAATTCCCGGCTAGCAGCTTCCCTGTGGCCGGGAAGTGCAAACGTACACGTTTTCGGCCGAAAACGCGTTTTCCAGAGAAAAAGCACACCATGGCTCTTTCTGAGAAAAAGCAAGCACGGAGGACGAGAATCGCTTTTGCCCTGCGTAGCGTTCCGGGCAGCGGGTAGAACCAGGCAGAGAATTCCCGGCTAGCAGCTTCCCTGTGGCGGGGAAGTGCAAACGTACACGTTTTCGGCCGAAAACGCGTTTTGCGGCGAAAACGCACACCACGGCTCTTTCTGAGAAAAAGCAAGCACGGAGGACGAGAATCGCTTTTGCCCTGCGTAGCGTTCCGGGCAGCGGGTAGAACCAGGCAGAGAATTCCCTGCTAGCAGCTTCGCTGTGGCGGGGAAGTGCAAACGTACACGTTTTCGGCCGAAAACGCGTTTTCCGGCGAAAACGCACACCACGGCTCTTTCTGAGAAAAAGCAAGCACGGAGGACGAGAATCGCTTTTGCCCTGCGTAGCGTTCCGGGCAGCGGGTAGAACCAGGCAGAGAATTCCCGGCTAGCAGCTTCCCTGTGGCCGGGAAGTGCAAACGTACACGTTTTCGGCCGAAAACGCGTTTTCCGGCGAAAACGCACACCACGGATCTTTCTGAGAAAAAGCAAGCACGGAGGACGAGAATCGCTTTTGCCCTGCGTAGTGTTCCGGGCAGCGGGTAGAACCAGGCAGATAATTCCCGGCTAGCAGCTTCCCTGTGGCCGGGAAGTGCAAACGTACACGTTTTCGGCCGAAAACGCGTTTTCCCGCGAAAACGCACACCACGGCTCTTTCTGAGAAAAAGCAAGCACGGAGGACGAGAATCGCTTTTGCCCTGCGTAGCGTTCCGGGCAGCGGGTAGAAACAGGCAGAGAATTCCCGGCTAGCAGCTTCCCTGTGGCGGGGAAGTGCAAACGTACACGTTTTCGGCCGAAAACGCGTTTTCCGGCGAAAACGCACACCACGGCTCTTTCTGAGAAAAAGCAAGCACGGAGGACGAGAATCGCTTTTGCCCAGCGTAGCGTTCCGGGCAGCGGGTAGAAATAGGCAGCGAATTGCCGGCTAGCAGCTTCCCTGTGGCCGGGAAGTGCAAACGTACACGTTTCCGGCCGAAAACGCGTTTTCCAGAGAAAAAGCACACCATGGCTCTTTCTGAGAAAAAGCAAGCACGGAGGACGAGAATCGCTTTTGCCCTGCGTAGCGTTCCGGGCAGCGGGTAGAACCAGGCAGAGAATTGCCGGCTAGCAGCTTCCCTGTGGCGGGGAAGTGCAAACGTACACGTTTTTGGCCGAAAACGCGTTTTCCCGCGAAAACGCACACCACGGCTCTTTCTGAGAAAAAGCAAGCACGGAGGACGAGAATCGCTTTTGCCCTGCGTAGCGTTCCGGGCAGCGGGTAGAACCAGGCAGAGAATTCCCGGCTAGCAGCTTCCCTGTGGCCGGGAAGTGCAAACGTACACGTTTTCGGCCGAAAACGCGTTTTCCGGCGAAAACGCACACCACGGCTCTTTCTGAGAAAAAGCAAGCACGGAGGATGAGAATCGCTTTTGCCCTTCGTAGCGTTCCGAGCAGCGGGTAGAAATAGTCAGCGAATTCCCGGCTAGCAGCTTCCCTGTGGCGGGGAAGTGCAAACGTACACGTTTTCGGCCGAAAACGCGTTTTCTGGCGAAAACGCGCACCACGGCTCTTTCTGAGAAAAAGCAAGCACGGAGGACGAGAATCGCTTTTGCCCTGCGTAGCGTTCCGGGCAGCGGGTAGAACCAGGCAGAGAATTCCCGGCTAGCAGCTTCCCTGTGGCGGGGAAGTGCAAACGTACACGTTTTCGGCCGAAAACGCGTTTTCCGGCGAAAACGCACACCACGGCTCTTTCTGAGAAAAAGCAAGCACGGAGGACGAGAATCGCTTTTGCCCTGCGTAGTGTTCCGGGCAGCGGGTAGAACGAGGCAGAGAATTCCCGGCTAGCAGCTTCCCTGTGGCGGGGAAGTGCAAACGTACACGTTTTCGGCCGAAAACGCGTTTTCCGGCGAAAACGCACACCACGGCTCTTTCTGAGAAAAAGCAAGCACGGAGGACGAGAATCTCTTTTGCCCTGCGTAGCGTTCCGGGCAGCGGGTAGAACCAGGCAGAGAATTATTGGCTAGCAGCTTTCCTGTGGCGGGGAAGTGCAAACGTACACGTTATCGGCCGAAAACGCGTTTTCCGGCGAAAACGCACACCACGGCTCTTTCTGAGAAAAAGCAAGCACGGAGGACGAGAATCGCTTTTGCCCTGCGTAGCGTTCCGGGCAGCGGGTAGAACCAGGCAGAGAATTCCCGGCTAGCAGCTTCCCTGTGGCGGGGAAGTGCAAACGTACACGTTTTCGGCCGAAAACGCGTTTTGCGGCGAAAACGCACACCACGGCTCTTTCTGAGAAAAAGCAAGCACGGAGGACGAGAACCGCTTTTGCCCTGCGTAGCGTTCCGGGCAGCGGGTAGAACCAGGCAGAGAATTCCCGGCTAGCAGCTTCCCTGTGGCGGGGAAGTGCAAACGTACACGTTTTCGGCCGAAAACGCGTTTTCCGGCGAAAACGCACACCACGGCTCTTTCTGAGAAAAAGCAAGCACGGAGGACGAGAACCGCTTTTGCCCTGCGTAGCGTTCCGGGCAGCGGGTAGAACCAGGCAGAGAATTCCCGGCTAGCAGCTTCCCTGTGGCCGGGAAGTGCAAACGTACACGTTTTCGGCCGAAAACGCGTTTTGCGGCGAAAACGCACACCACGGCTCTTTCTGAGAAAAAGCAAGCACGGAGGACGAGAATCGCTTTTGCCCTGCGTAGTGTTCCGGGCAGCGGGTAGAACCAGGCAGATAATTCCCGGCTAGCAGCTTCCCTGTGGCCGGGAAGTGCAAACGTACACGTTTTCGGCCGAAAACGCGTTTTCCAGAGAAAAAGCACACCATGGCTCTTTCTGAGAAAAAGCAAGCACGGAGGACGAGAATCGCTTTTGCCCTGCGTAGCGTTCCGGGCAGCGGGTAGAACCAGGCAGAGAATTCCCGGCTAGCAGCTTCCCTGTGGCGGGGAAGTGCAAACGTACACGTTTTCGGCCGAAAACGCGTTTTGCGGCGAAAACGCACACCACGGCTCTTTCTGAGAAAAAGCAAGCACGGAGGACGAGAATCGCTTTTGCCCTGCGTAGCGTTCCGGGCAGCGGGTAGAACCAGGCAGAGAATTCCCTGCTAGCAGCTTCGCTGTGGCGGGGAAGTGCAAACGTACACGTTTTCGGCCGAAAACGCGTTTTCTGGCGAAAACGCACACCACGGCTCTTTCTGAGAAAAAGCAAGCACGGAGGACGAGAATCGCTTTTGCCCTGCGTAGCGTTCCGGGCAGCGGGTAGAACCAGGCAGAAAATTCCCGGCTAGCAGCTTCCCTGTGTCCGGGAAGTGCAAACGTACACGTTTTCGGCCGAAAACGCGTTTTGCGGCGAAAACGCACACCACGGCTCTTTCTGAGAAAAAGCAAGCACGGAGGACGAGAATCGCTTTTGCCCTGTGTAGCGTTCCGGGCAGCGGGTTGAACCAGGCAGAGAATTCCCGGCTAGCAGCTTCCCTGTGGCCGGGAAGTGCAAACGTACACGTTTTCGGCCGAAAACGCGTTTTCCGGCGAAAACGCACACCACGGCTCTTTCTGAGAAAAAGCAAGCACGGAGGACTAGAATCGCTTTTGCCTTGCGTAGCGTTCCGGGCAGCGGGTAGAACCAGGCAGAGAATTCCCGGCTAGCAGCTTCCCTGTGGCGGGGAAATGCAAACGTACACGTTTTCGGCCGAAAACGCGTTTTCTGGCGAAAACGCACACCACGGCTCTTTCTGAGAAAAAGCAAGCACGGAGGACGAGAATCGCTTTTGCCCTGCGTAGCGTTCCGGGCAGCGGGTAGAACCAGGCAGAGAATTCCCGGCTAGCAGCTTCCCTGTGGCGGGGAAGTGCAAACGTACACGTTTTCGGCCGAAAACGCGTTTTCCGGCGAAAACGCACACCACGGCTCTTTCTGAGAAAAAGCAAGCACGGAGGATGAGAATCGCTTTTGCCCTGCGTAGCGTTCCGGGCAGCGGGTAGAACCAGGCAGAGAATTCCCGGCTAGCAGCTTCCCTGTGGCCGGGAAGTACAAACGTACACGTTTTCGGCCGAAAACGCGTTTTCCGGCGAAAACGCACACCACGGCTCTTTCTGAGAAAAAGCAAGCACGGAGGACGAGAATCGCTTTTGCCCTGCGTAGCGTTCCGGGCAGCGGGTAGAACCAGGCAGAGAATTCCCGGCTAGCAGCTTCCCTGTGGCGGGGAAGTGCAAACGTACACGTTTCAGGCCGAAAACGCGTTTTCCGGAGAAAAAGCACACCACGGCTCTTTCTGAGAAAAAGCAAGCACGGAGGACGAGAATCGCTTTTGCCCTGCGTAGCGTTCCGGGCAGCGGGTAGAACCAGGCAGAGAATTCCCGGCTAGCAGCTTCCCTGTGGCCGGGAAGTGCAAACGTACACGTTTTCGGCCGAAAACGCGTTTTGCGGCGAAAACGCACACCACGGCTCTTTCTGAGAAAAAACAAGCACGGAGGACGAGAATCGCTTTTGCCCTGCGTAGCGTTCCGGGCAGCGGGTAGAACCAGGCAGAGAATTCCCGGCTAGCAGCTTCCCTGTGGCGGGGAAGTGCAAACGTACACGTTTTCGGCCGAAAACGCGTTTTCCGGCGAAAACGCACACCACGGCTCTTTCTGAGAAAAAGCAAGCACGGAGGACGAGAATCGCTTTTGCCCTGCGTAGCGTTCCGGGCAGCGGGTAGAACCAGGCAGAGAATTCCCGGCTAGCAGCTTCCCTGTGGCGGGGAAGTGCAAACGTACACGTTTTCGGCCGAAAACACTTTTTCCGGCGAAAACGCACACCACGGCTCTTTCTGAGAAAAAGCAAGCACGGAGGACGAGAATCGCTTTTGCCCTTCGTAGCGTTCCGAGCAGCGGGTAGAAATAGTCAACGAATTCCCGGCTAGCAGCTTCCCTGTGGCGGGGAAGTGCAAACGTACACGTTTTCGGCCGAAAACGCGTTTTCTGGCGAAAACGCACACCACGGCTCTTTCTGAGAAAAAGCAAGCACGGAGGACGAGAATCGCTTTTGCCCTGCGTAGCGTTCCGGGCAGCGGGTAGAACCAGGCAGAGAATTCCCGGCTAGCAGCTTCCCTGTGGCGGGGAAGTGCAAACGTACACGTTTTCGGCCGAAAACGCGTTTTCCGGCGAAAACGCACACCACGGCTCTTTCTGAGAAAAAGCAAGCACGGAGGACGAGAATCGCTTTTGCCCTGCGTAGTGTTCCGGGCAGCGGGTAGAACCAGGCAGAGAATTCCCGGCTAGCAGCTTCCCTGTGGCGGGGAAGTGCAAACGTACACGTTTTTGGCCGAAAACGCGTTTTCCGGCGAAAACGCACACCACGGCTCTTTCTGAGAAAAAGCAAGCACGGAGGACGAGAATCGCTTTTGCCCTGCGTAGCGTTCCGGGCAGCGGGTAGAACCAGGCAGAGAATTCCCGGCTAGCAGCTTCCCTGTGGCGGGGAAGTGCAAACGTACACGTTATCGGCCGAAAACGCGTTTTCCGGCGAAAACGCACACCACGGCTCTTTCTGAGAAAAAGCAAGCACGGAGGACGAGAATCGCTTTTGCCCTGCGTAGCGTTCCGGGCAGCGGGTAGAACCAGGCAGAGAATTCCCGGCTAGCAGCTTCCCTGTGGCCGGGAAGTGCAAACGTACACGTTTTCGGCCGAAAACGCGTTTTCCGGCGAAAACGCACACCACGGATCTTTCTGAGAAAAAGCAAGCACGGAGGACGAGAATCGCTTTTGCCCTGCGTAGTGTTCCGGGCAGCGGGTAGAACCAGGCAGATAATTCCCGGCTAGCAGCTTCCCTGTGGCCGGGAAGTGCAAACGTACACGTTTTCGGCCAAAAACGCGTTTTGCGGCGAAAACGCACACCACGGCTCTTTCTGAGAAAAAGCAAGCACGGAGGACGAGAATCGCTTTTGCCCTGCGTAGCGTTCCGGGCAGCGGGTAGAAACAGGCAGAGAATTCCCGGCTAGCAGCTTCCCTGTGGCGGGGAAGTGCAAACGTACACGTTTTCGGCCGAAAACGCGTTTTCCGGCGAAAACGCACACCACGGCTCTTTCTGAGAAAAAGCAAGCACGGAGGACGAGAATCGCTTTTGCCCAGCGTAGCGTTCCGGGCAGCGGGTAGAAATAGGCAGCGAATTGCCGGCTAGCAGCTTCCCTGTGGCCGGGAAGTGCAAACGTACACGTTTCCGGCCGAAAACGCGTTTTCCAGAGAAAAAGCACACCATGGCTCTTTCTGAGAAAAAGCAAGCACGGAGGACGAGAATCGCTTTTGCCCTGCGTAGCGTTCCGGGCAGCGGGTAGAACCAGGCAGAGAATTCCCGGCTAGCAGCTTCCCTGTGGCGGGGAAGTGCAAACGTACACGTTTTCGGCCGAAAACGCGTTTTCCCGCGAAAACGCACACCACGGCTCTTTCTGAGAAAAAGCAAGCACGGAGGACGAGAATCGCTTTTGCCCTGCGTAGCGTTCCGGGCAGCGGGTAGAACCAGGCAGAGAATTCCCGGCTAGCAGCTTCCCTGTGGCCGGGAAGTGCAAACGTACACGTTTTCGGCCGAAAACGCGTTTTCCGGCGAAAACGCACACCACGGCTCTTTCTGAGAAAAAGCAAGCACGGAGGATGAGAATCGCTTTTGCCCTTCGTAGCGTTCCGAGCAGCGGGTAGAAATAGTCAGCGAATTCCCGGCTAGCAGCTTCCCTGTGGCGGGGAAGTGCAAACGTACACGTTTTCGGCCGAAAACGCGTTTTCTGGCGAAAACGCACACCACGGCTCTTTCTGAGAAAAAGCAAGCACGGAGGACGAGAATCGCTTTTGCCCTGCGTAGCGTTCCGGGCAGCGGGTAGAACCAGGCAGAGAATTCCCGGCTAGCAGCTTCCCTGTGGCGGGGAAGTGCAAACGTACACGTTTTCGGCCGAAAACGCGTTTTCCGGCGAAAACGCACACCACGGCTCTTTCTGAGAAAAAGCAAGCACGGAGGACGAGAATCGCTTTTGCCCTGCGTAGTGTTCCGGGCAGCGGGTAGAACGAGGCAGAGAATTCCCGGCTAGCAGCTTCCCTGTGGCGGGGAAGTGCAAACGTACACGTTTTCGGCCGAAAACGCGTTTTCCGGCGAAAACGCACACCACGGCTCTTTCTGAGAAAAAGCAAGCACGGAGGACGAGAATCTCTTTTGCCCTGCGTAGCGTTCCGGGCAGCGGGTAGAACCAGGCAGAGAATTATTGGCTAGCAGCTTTCCTGTGGCGGGGAAGTGCAAACGTACACGTTATCGGCCGAAAACGCGTTTTCCGGCGAAAACGCACACCACGGCTCTTTCTGAGAAAAAGCAAGCACGGAGGACGAGAATCGCTTTTGCCCTGCGTAGCGTTCCGGGCAGCGGGTAGAACCAGGCAGAGAATTCCCGGCTAGCAGCTTCCCTGTGGCGGGGAAGTGCAAACGTACACGTTTTCGGCCGAAAACGCGTTTTGCGGCGAAAACGCACACCACGGCTCTTTCTGAGAAAAAGCAAGCACGGAGGACGAGAACCGCTTTTGCCCTGCGTAGCGTTCCGGGCAGCGGGTAGAACCAGGCAGAGAATTCCCGGCTAGCAGCTTCCCTGTGGCGGGGAAGTGCAAACGTACACGTTTTCGGCCGAAAACGCGTTTTCCGGCGAAAACGCACACCACGGCTCTTTCTGAGAAAAAGCAAGCACGGAGGACGAGAACCGCTTTTGCCCTGCGTAGCGTTCCGGGCAGCGGGTAGAACCAGGCAGAGAATTCCCGGCTAGCAGCTTCCCTGTGGCCGGGAAGTGCAAACGTACACGTTTTCGGCCGAAAACGCGTTTTGCGGCGAAAACGCACACCACGGCTCTTTCTGAGAAAAAGCAAGCACGGAGGACGAGAATCGCTTTTGCCCTGCGTAGTGTTCCGGGCAGCGGGTAGAACCAGGCAGATAATTCCCGGCTAGCAGCTTCCCTGTGGCCGGGAATTGCAAACGTACACGTTTTCGGCCGAAAACGCGTTTTCCAGAGAAAAAGCACACCATGGCTCTTTCTGAGAAAAAGCAAGCACGGAGGACGAGAATCGCTTTTGCCCTGCGTAGCGTTCCGGGCAGCGGGTAGAACCAGGCAGAGAATTCCCGGCTAGCAGCTTCCCTGTGGCGGGGAAGTGCAAACGTACACGTTTTCGGCCGAAAACGCGTTTTGCGGCGAAAACGCACACCACGGCTCTTTCTGAGAAAAAGCAAGCACGGAGGACGAGAATCGCTTTTGCCCTGCGTAGCGTTCCGGGCAGCGGGTAGAACCAGGCAGAGAATTCCCTGCTAGCAGCTTCGCTGTGGCGGGGAAGTGCAAACGTACACGTTTTCGGCCGAAAACGCGTTTTCTGGCGAAAACGCACACCACGGCTCTTTCTGAGAAAAAGCAAGCACGGAGGACGAGAATCGCTTTTGCCCTGCGTAGCGTTCCGGGCAGCGGGTAGAACCAGGCAGAAAATTCCCGGCTAGCAGCTTCCCTGTGGCCGGGAAGTGCAAACGTACACGTTTTCGGCCGAAAACGCGTTTTGCGGCGAAAACGCACACCACGGCTCTTTCTGAGAAAAAGCAAGCACGGAGGACGAGAATCGCTTTTGCCCTGTGTAGCGTTCCGGGCAGCGGGTTGAACCAGGCAGAGAATTCCCGGCTAGCAGCTTCCCTGTGGCCGGGAAGTGCAAACGTACACGTTTTCGGCCGAAAACGCGTTTTCCGGCGAAAACGCACACCACGGCTCTTTCTGAGAAAAAGCAAGCACGGAGGACTAGAATCGCTTTTGCCTTGCGTAGCGTTCCGGGCAGCGGGTAGAACCAGGCAGAGAATTCCCGGCTAGCAGCTTCCCTGTGGCGGGGAAGTGCAAACGTACACGTTTTCGGCCGAAAACGCGTTTTCCGGCGAAAACGCACACCACGGCTCTTTCTGAGAAAAAGCAAGCACGGAGGACGAGAATCGCTTTTGCCCTGCGTAGCGTTCCGGGCAGCGGGTAGAAATAGGCAGCGAATTGCCGGCTAGCAGCTTCCCTGTGGCCGGGAAGTGCAAACGTACACGTTTCCGGCCGAAAACGCGTTTTCTAGAGAAAAAGCACACCATGGCTCTTTCTGAGAAAAAGCAAGCACGGAGGACGAGAATCGCTTTTGCCCTGTGTAGCGTTCCGGGCAGCGGGTAGAACCAGGCAGAGAATTCCCTGCTAGCAGCTTCGCTGTGGCGGGGAAGTGCAAACGTACACGTTTTCGGCCGAAAACGCGTTTTCCCGCGAAAACGCACACCACTGCTCTTTCTGAGAAAAAGCGAGCACCGAGGACGAGAATCGCTTTTGCCCTGCGTAGCGTTCCGGGCAGCGGGTAGTATCAGGCAGCGAATTCCCTGCTAGCAGCTTCCCTGTGTCGGGGAAGTGCAAACGTACACGTTTTCGGCCGAAAACACGTTTTCCCGCGAAAACGCACACCACGGCTCTTTCTGAGAAAAAGCAAGCACGGAGGACGAGAATCGCTTTTGCCCTGCGTAGCGTTCCGGGCAGCGGGTAGAACCAGGCAGCGAATTGCCGGCTAGCAGCTTCCCTGTGGCCGGGAAGTGCAAACGTACACGTTTCCGGCCGAAAACGCGTTTTCCAGAGAAAAAGCACACCATGGCTCTTTCTGAGAAAAAGCAAGCACGGAGGACGAGAATCGCTTTTGCCCTGCGTAGCGTTCCGGGCAGCGGGTAGAACCAGGCAGCGAATTCCCTGCTAGCAGCTTCCCTGTGGCGGGGAAATGCAAACGTACACGTTTTCGGCCGAAAACGCGTTTTCCGGCGAAAACAAACACCACGGCTCTTTCTGAGAAAAAGCAAGCACGGAGGACGAGAATCGCTTTTGCCCTGCGTAGCCTTCCGGGCAGCGGGTAGAACCAGGCAGAGAATTCCCGGCTAGCAGCTTCCCTGTGGCCGGGAAGTGCAAACGTACACGTTTTCGGCCGAAAACGCGTTTTCCGGCGGAAACGAACACCACGGCTCTTTCTGAGAAAAAGCAAGCACGGAGGACGAGAATCGCTTTTGCCCTGCGTAGCGTTCCGGACAGCGGGTAGTACCAGGCAGCGAATTCCCTGCTAGCAGCTTCCCTGTGTCGGGGAAGTGCAAACGTACACGTTTTCGGCCGAAAACGCGTTTTCCGGCGAAAACGCACACCACGGCTCTTTCTGAGAAAAAGCAAGCACGGAGGACGAGAATCGCTTTTGCCCTGCGTAGCGTTCCGGGCAGCGGGTAGAACCAGCAGAAAATTCCCGTCTAGCAGCTTCCCTGTGGCCGGGAAGTGCAAACGTACACGTTTTCGGCCGAAAACGCGTTTTGCGGCGAAAACGCACACCACGGCTCTTTCTGAGAAAAAGCAAGCACGGAGGACGAGAATCGCTTTTGCCCTGTGTAGCGTCCCGGGCAGCGGGTAGAACCAGGCAGAGAATTCCCGGCTAGCAGCTTCCCTGTGGCGGGGAAATGCAAACGTACACGTTTTCGGCCGAAAACGCGTTTTCTGGCGAAAACGCACACCACGGCTCTTTCTGAGAAAAAGCAAGCACGGAGGACGAGAATCGCTTTTGCCCTGCGTAGCGTTCCGGGCAGCGGGTAGAACCAGGCAGAGAATTCCCGGCTAGCAGCTTCCCTGTGGCGGGGAAGTGCAAACGTACACGTTTTCGGCCGAAAACGCGTTTTCCGGCGAAAACGCACACCACGGCTCTTTCTGAGAAAAAGCAAGCACGGAGGATGAGAATCGCTTTTGCCCTGCGTAGCGTTCCGGGCAGCGGGTAGAACCAGGCAGAGAATTCCCGGCTAGCAGCTTCCCTGTGGCCGGGAAGTACAAACGTACACGTTTTCGGCCGAAAACGCGTTTTCCGGCGAAAACGCACACCACGGCTCTTTCTGAGAAAAAGCAAGCACGGAGGACGAGAATCGCTTTTGCCCTGCGTAGCGTTCCGGGCAGCGGGTAGAACCAGGCAGAGAATTCCCGGCTAGCAGCTTCCCTGTGGCGGGGAAGTGCAAACGTACACGTTTCAGGCCGAAAACGCGTTTTCCGGAGAAAAAGCACACCACGGCTCTTTCTGAGAAAAAGCAAGCACGGAGGACGAGAATCGCTTTTGCCCTGCGTAGCGTTCCGGGCCACGGGTAGAACCAGGCAGAGAATTCCCGGCTAGCAGCTTCCCTGTGGCCGGGAAGTGCAAACGTACACGTTTTCGGCCGAAAACGCGTTTTGCGGCGAAAACGCACACCACGGCTCTTTCTGAGAAAAAACAAGCACGGAGGACGAGAATCGCTTTTGCCCTGCGTAGCGTTCCGGGCAGCGGGTAGAACCAGGCAGAGAATTCCCGGCTAGCAGCTTCCCTGTGGCGGGGAAGTGCAAACGTACACGTTTTCGGCCGAAAACGCGTTTTCCGGCGAAAACGCACACCACGGCTCTTTCTGAGAAAAAGCAAGCACGGAGGACGAGAATCGCTTTTGCCCTGCGTAGCGTTCCGGGCAGCGGGTAGAACCAGGCAGAGAATTCCCGGCTAGCAGCTTCCCTGTGGCGGGGAAGTGCAAACGTACACGTTTTCGGCCGAAAACACTTTTTCCGGCGAAAACGCACACCACGGCTCTTTCTGAGAAAAAGCAAGCACGGAGGACGAGAATCGCTTTTGCCCTTCGTAGCGTTCCGAGCAGCGGGTAGAAATAGTCAACGAATTCCCGGCTAGCAGCTTCCCTGTGGCGGGGAAGTGCAAACGTACACGTTTTCGGCCGAAAACGCGTTTTCTGGCGAAAACGCACACCACGGCTCTTTCTGAGAAAAAGCAAGCACGGAGGACGAGAATCGCTTTTGCCCTGCGTAGCGTTCCGGGCAGCGGGTAGAACCAGGCAGAGAATTCCCGGCTAGCAGCTTCCCTGTGGCGGGGAAGCGCAAACGTACACGTTTTCGGCCGAAAACGCGTTTTCCGGCGAAAACGCACACCACGGCTCTTTCTGAGAAAAAGCAAGCACGGAGGACGAGAATCGCTTTTGCCCTGCGTAGTGTTCCGGGCAGCGGGTAGAACCAGGCAGAGAATTCCCGGCTAGCAGCTTCCCTGTGGCGGGGAAGTGCAAACGTACACGTTTTTGGCCGAAAACGCGTTTTCCGGCGAAAACGCACACCACGGCTCTTTCTGAGAAAAAGCAAGCACGGAGGACGAGAATCGCTTTTGCCCTGCGTAGCGTTCCGGGCAGCGGGTAGAACCAGGCAGAGAATTCCCGGCTAGCAGCTTCCCTGTGGCGGGGAAGTGCAAACGTACACGTTATCGGCCGAAAACGCGTTTTCCGGCGAAAACGCACACCACGGCTCTTTCTGAGAAAAAGCAAGCACGGAGGACGAGAATCGCTTTTGCCCTGCGTAGCGTTCCGGGCAGCGGGTAGAACCAGGCAGAGAATTCCCGGCTAGCAGCTTCCCTGTGGCCGGGAAGTGCAAACGTACACGTTTTCGGCCGAAAACGCGTTTTCCGGCGAAAACGCACACCACGGATCTTTCTGAGAAAAAGCAAGCACGGAGGACGAGAATCGCTTTTGCCCTGCGTAGTGTTCCGGGCAGCGGGTAGAACCAGGCAGATAATTCCCGGCTAGCAGCTTCCCTGTGGCCGGGAAGTGCAAACGTACACGTTTTCGGCCAAAAACGCGTTTTCCCGCGAAAACGCACACCACGGCTCTTTCTGAGAAAAAGCAAGCACGGAGGACGAGAATCGCTTTTGCCCTGCGTAGCGTTCCGGGCAGCGGGTAGAAACAGGCAGAGAATTCCCGGCTAGCAGCTTCCCTGTGGCGGGGAAGTGCAAACGTACACGTTTTCGGCCGAAAACGCGTTTTCCGGCGAAAACGCACACCACGGCTCTTTCTGAGAAAAAGCAAGCACGGAGGACGAGAATCGCTTTTGCCCAGCGTAGCGTTCCGGGCAGCGGGTAGAAATAGGCAGCGAATTGCCGGCTAGCAGCTTCCCTGTGGCCGGGAAGTGCAAACGTACACGTTTCCGGCCGAAAACGCGTTTTCCAGAGAAAAAGCACACCATGGCTCTTTCTGAGAAAAAGCAAGCACGGAGGACGAGAATCGCTTTTGCCCTGCGTAGCGTTCCGGGCAGCGGGTAGAACCAGGCAGAGAATTGCCGGCTAGCAGCTTCCCTGTGGCGGGGAAGTGCAAACGTACACGTTTTTGGCCGAAAACGCGTTTTCCCGCGAAAACGCACACCACGGCTCTTTCTGAGAAAAAGCAAGCACGGAGGACGAGAATCGCTTTTGCCCTGCGTAGCGTTCCGGGCAGCGGGTAGAACCAGGCAGAGAATTCCCGGCTAGCAGCTTCCCTGTGGCGGGGAAGTGCAAACGTACACGTTTTCGGCCGAAAACGCGTTTTCCGGCGAAAACGCACACCACGGCTCTTTCTGAGAAAAAGCAAGCACGGAGGATGAGAATCGCTTTTGCCCTTCGTAGCGTTCCGAGCAGCGGGTAGAAATAGTCAGCGAATTCCCGGCTAGCAGCTTCCCTGTGGCGGGGAAGTGCAAACGTACACGTTTTCGGCCGAAAACGCGTTTTCTGGCGAAAACGCGCACCACGGCTCTTTCTGAGAAAAAGCAAGCACGGAGGACGAGAATCGCTTTTGCCCTGCGTAGCGTTCCGGGCAGCGGGTAGAACCAGGCAGAGAATTCCCGGCTAGCAGCTTCCCTGTGGCGGGGAAGTGCAAACGTACACGTTTTCGGCCGAAAACGCGTTTTCCGGCGAAAACGCACACCACGGCTCTTTCTGAGAAAAAGCAAGCACGGAGGACGAGAATCGCTTTTGCCCTGCGTAGTGTTCCGGGCAGCGGGTAGAACGAGGCAGAGAATTCCCGGCTAGCAGCTTCCCTGTGGCGGGGAAGTGCAAACGTACACGTTTTCGGCCGAAAACGCGTTTTCCGGCGAAAACGCACACCACGGCTCTTTCTGAGAAAAAGCAAGCACGGAGGACGAGAATCTCTTTTGCCCTGCGTAGCGTTCCGGGCAGCGGGTAGAACCAGGCAGAGAATTATTGGCTAGCAGCTTTCCTGTGGCGGGGAAGTGCAAACGTACACGTTATCGGCCGAAAACGCGTTTTCCGGCGAAAACGCACACCACGGCTCTTTCTGAGAAAAAGCAAGCACGGAGGACGAGAATCGCTTTTGCCCTGCGTAGCGTTCCGGGCAGCGGGTAGAACCAGGCAGAGAATTCCCGGCTAGCAGCTTCCCTGTGGCGGGGAAGTGCAAACGTACACGTTTTCGGCCGAAAACGCGTTTTGCGGCGAAAACGCACACCACGGCTCTTTCTGAGAAAAAGCAAGCACGGAGGACGAGAACCGCTTTTGCCCTGCGTAGCGTTCCGGGCAGCGGGTAGAACCAGGCAGAGAATTCCCGGCTAGCAGCTTCCCTGTGGCGGGGAAGTGCAAACGTACACGTTTTCGGCCGAAAACGCGTTTTCCGGCGAAAACGCACACCACGGCTCTTTCTGAGAAAAAGCAAGCACGGAGGACGAGAACCGCTTTTGCCCTGCGTAGCGTTCCGGGCAGCGGGTAGAACCAGGCAGAGAATTCCCGGCTAGCAGCTTCCCTGTGGCCGGGAAGTGCAAACGTACACGTTTTCGGCCGAAAACGCGTTTTGCGGCGAAAACGCACACCACGGCTCTTTCTGAGAAAAAGCAAGCACGGAGGACGAGAATCGCTTTTGCCCTGCGTAGTGTTCCGGGCAGCGGGTAGAACCAGGCAGATAATTCCCGGCTAGCAGCTTCCCTGTGGCCGGGAAGTGCAAACGTACACGTTTTCGGCCGAAAACGCGTTTTCCAGAGAAAAAGCACACCATGGCTCTTTCTGAGAAAAAGCAAGCACGGAGGACGAGAATCGCTTTTGCCCTGCGTAGCGTTCCGGGCAGCGGGTAGAACCAGGCAGAGAATTCCCGGCTAGCAGCTTCCCTGTGGCGGGGAAGTGCAAACGTACACGTTTTCGGCCGAAAACGCGTTTTGCGGCGAAAACGCACACCACGGCTCTTTCTGAGAAAAAGCAAGCACGGAGGACGAGAATCGCTTTTGCCCTGCGTAGCGTTCCGGGCAGCGGGTAGAACCAGGCAGAGAATTCCCTGCTAGCAGCTTCGCTGTGGCGGGGAAGTGCAAACGTACACGTTTTCGGCCGAAAACGCGTTTTCTGGCGAAAACGCACACCACGGCTCTTTCTGAGAAAAAGCAAGCACGGAGGACGAGAATCGCTTTTGCCCTGCGTAGCGTTCCGGGCAGCGGGTAGAACCAGGCAGAAAATTCCCGGCTAGCAGCTTCCCTGTGGCCGGGAAGTGCAAACGTACACGTTTTCGGCCGAAAACGCGTTTTGCGGCGAAAACGCACACCACGGCTCTTTCTGAGAAAAAGCAAGCACGGAGGACGAGAATCGCTTTTGCCCTGTGTAGCGTTCCGGGCAGCGGGTTGAACCAGGCAGAGAATTCCCGGCTAGCAGCTTCCCTGTGGCCGGGAAGTGCAAACGTACACGTTTTCGGCCGAAAACGCGTTTTCCGGCGAAAACGCACACCACGGCTCTTTCTGAGAAAAAGCAAGCACGGAGGACTAGAATCGCTTTTGCCTTGCGTAGCGTTCCGGGCAGCGGGTAGAACCAGGCAGAGAATTCCCGGCTAGCAGCTTCCCTGTGGCGGGGAAATGCAAACGTACACGTTTTCGGCCGAAAACGCGTTTTCTGGCGAAAACGCACACCACGGCTCTTTCTGAGAAAAAGCAAGCACGGAGGACGAGAATCGCTTTTGCCCTGCGTAGCGTTCCGGGCAGCGGGTAGAACCAGGCAGAGAATTCCCGGCTAGCAGCTTCCCTGTGGCGGGGAACTGCAAACGTACACGTTTTCGGCCGAAAACGCGTTTTCCGGCGAAAACGCACACCACGGCTCTTTCTGAGAAAAAGCAAGCACGGAGGATGAGAATCGCTTTTGCCCTGCGTAGCGTTCCGGGCAGCGGGTAGAACCAGGCAGAGAATTCCCGGCTAGCAGCTTCCCTGTGGCCGGGAAGTACAAACGTACACGTTTTCGGCCGAAAACGCGTTTTCCGGCGAAAACGCACACCACGGCTCTTTCTGAGAAAAAGCAAGCACGGAGGACGAGAATCGCTTTTGCCCTGCGTAGCGTTCCGGGCAGCGGGTAGAACCAGGCAGAGAATTCCCGGCTAGCAGCTTCCCTGTGGCGGGGAAGTGCAAACGTACACGTTTCAGGCCGAAAACGCGTTTTCCGGAGAAAAAGCACACCACGGCTCTTTCTGAGAAAAAGCAAGCACGGAGGACGAGAATCGCTTTTGCCCTGCGTAGCGTTCCGGGCAGCGGGTAGAACCAGGCAGAGAATTCCCGGCTAGCAGCTTCCCTGTGGCCGGGAAGTGCAAACGTACACGTTTTCGGCCGAAAACGCGTTTTGCGGCGAAAACGCACACCACGGCTCTTTCTGAGAAAAAACAAGCACGGAGGACGAGAATCGCTTTTGCCCTGCGTAGCGTTCCGGGCAGCGGGTAGAACCAGGCAGAGAATTCCCGGCTAGCAGCTTCCCTGTGGCGGGGAAGTGCAAACGTACACGTTTTCGGCCGAAAACGCGTTTTCCGGCGAAAACGCACACCACGGCTCTTTCTGAGAAAAAGCAAGCACGGAGGACGAGAATCGCTTTTGCCCTGCGTAGCGTTCCGGGCAGCGGGTAGAACCAGGCAGAGAATTCCCGGCTAGCAGCTTCCCTGTGGCGGGGAAGTGCAAACGTACACGTTTTCGGCCGAAAACACTTTTTCCGGCGAAAACGCACACCACGGCTCTTTCTGAGAAAAAGCAAGCACGGAGGACGAGAATCGCTTTTGCCCTTCGTAGCGTTCCGAGCAGCGGGTAGAAATAGTCAACGAATTCCCGGCTAGCAGCTTCCCTGTGGCGGGGAAGTGCAAACGTACACGTTTTCGGCCGAAAACGCGTTTTCTGGCGAAAACGCACACCACGGCTCTTTCTGAGAAAAAGCAAGCACGGAGGACGAGAATCGCTTTTGCCCTGCGTAGCGTTCCGGGCAGCGGGTAGAACCAGGCAGAGAATTCCCGGCTAGCAGCTTCCCTGTGGCGGGGAAGTGCAAACGTACACGTTTTCGGCCGAAAACGCGTTTTCCGGCGAAAACGCACACCACGGCTCTTTCTGAGAAAAAGCAAGCACGGAGGACGAGAATCGCTTTTGCCCTGCGTAGTGTTCCGGGCAGCGGGTAGAACCAGGCAGAGAATTCCCGGCTAGCAGCTTCCCTGTGGCGGGGAAGTGCAAACGTACACGTTTTTGGCCGAAAACGCGTTTTCCGGCGAAAACGCACACCACGGCTCTTTCTGAGAAAAAGCAAGCACGGAGGACGAGAATCGCTTTTGCCCTGCGTAGCGTTCCGGGCAGCGGGTAGAACCAGGCAGAGAATTCCCGGCTAGCAGCTTCCCTGTGGCGAGGAAGTGCAAACGTACACGTTATCGGCCGAAAACGCGTTTTCCGGCGAAAACGCACACCACGGCTCTTTCTGAGAAAAAGCAAGCACGGAGGACGAGAATCGCTTTTGCCCTGCGTAGCGTTCCGGGCAGCGGGTAGAACCAGGCAGAGAATTCCCGGCTAGCAGCTTCCCTGTGGCCGGGAAGTGCAAACGTACACGTTTTCGGCCGAAAACGCGTTTTCCGGCGAAAACGCACACCACGGATCTTTCTGAGAAAAAGCAAGCACGGAGGACGAGAATCGCTTTTGCCCTGCGTAGTGTTCCGGGCAGCGGGTAGAACCAGGCAGATAATTCCCGGCTAGCAGCTTCCCTGTGGCCGGGAAGTGCAAACGTACACGTTTTCGGCCAAAAACGCGTTTTCCCGCGAAAACGCACACCACGGCTCTTTCTGAGAAAAAGCAAGCACGGAGGACGAGAATCGCTTTTGCCCTGCGTAGCGTTCCGGGCAGCGGGTAGAAACAGGCAGAGAATTCCCGGCTAGCAGCTTCCCTGTGGCGGGGAAGTGCAAACGTACACGTTTTCGGCCGAAAACGCGTTTTCCGGCGAAAACGCACACCACGGCTCTTTCTGAGAAAAAGCAAGCACGGAGGACGAGAATCGCTTTTGCCCAGCGTAGCGTTCCGGGCAGCGGGTAGAAATAGGCAGCGAATTGCCGGCTAGCAGCTTCCCTGTGGCCGGGAAGTGCAAACGTACACGTTTCCGGCCGAAAACGCGTTTTCCAGAGAAAAAGCACACCATGGCTCTTTCTGAGAAAAAGCAAGCACGGAGGACGAGAATCGCTTTTGCCCTGCGTAGCGTTCCGGGCAGCGGGTAGAACCAGGCAGAGAATTCCCGGCTAGCAGCTTCCCTGTGGCGGGGAAGTGCAAACGTACACGTTTTCGGCCGAAAACGCGTTTTCCCGCGAAAACGCACACCACGGCTCTTTCTGAGAAAAAGCAAGCACGGAGGACGAGAATCGCTTTTGCCCTGCGTAGCGTTCCGGGCAGCGGGTAGAACCAGGCAGAGAATTCCCGGCTAGCAGCTTCCCTGTGGCCGGGAAGTGCAAACGTACACGTTTTCGGCCGAAAACGCGTTTTCCGGCGAAAACGCACACCACGGCTCTTTCTGAGAAAAAGCAAGCACGGAGGATGAGAATCGCTTTTGCCCTTCGTAGCGTTCCGAGCAGCGGGTAGAAATAGTCAGCGAATTCCCGGCTAGCAGCTTCCCTGTGGCGGGGAAGTGCAAACGTACACGTTTTCGGCCGAAAACGCGTTTTCTGGCGAAAACGCACACCACGGCTCTTTCTGAGAAAAAGCAAGCACGGAGGACGAGAATCGCTTTTGCCCTGCGTAGCGTTCCGGGCAGCGGGTAGAACCAGGCAGAGAATTCCCGGCTAGCAGCTTCCCTGTGGCGGGGAAGTGCAAACGTACACGTTTTCGGCCGAAAACGCGTTTTCCGGCGAAAACGCACACCACGGCTCTTTCTGAGAAAAAGCAAGCACGGAGGACGAGAATCGCTTTTGCCCTGCGTAGTGTTCCGGGCAGCGGGTAGAACGAGGCAGAGAATTCCCGGCTAGCAGCTTCCCTGTGGCGGGGAAGTGCAAACGTACACGTTTTCGGCCGAAAACGCGTTTTCCGGCGAAAACGCACACCACGGCTCTTTCTGAGAAAAAGCAAGCACGGAGGACGAGAATCTCTTTTGCCCTGCGTAGCGTTCCGGGCAGCGGGTAGAACCAGGCAGAGAATTATTGGCTAGCAGCTTTCCTGTGGCGGGGAAGTGCAAACGTACACGTTTTCGGCCGAAAACGCGTTTTCCGGCGAAAACGCACACCACGGCTCTTTCTGAGAAAAAGCAAGCACGGAGGACGAGAATCGCTTTTGCCCTGCGTAGCGTTCCGGGCAGCGGGTAGAACCAGGCAGAGAATTCCCGGCTAGCAGCTTCCCTGTGGCGGGGAAGTGCAAACGTACACGTTTTCGGCCGAAAACGCGTTTTGCGGCGAAAACGCACACCACGGCTCTTTCTGAGAAAAAGCAAGCACGGAGGACGAGAACCGCTTTTGCCCTGCGTAGCGTTCCGGGCAGCGGGTAGAACCAGGCAGAGAATTCCCGGCTAGCAGCTTCCCTGTGGCGGGGAAGTGCAAACGTACACGTTTTCGGCCGAAAACGCGTTTTCCGGCGAAAACGCACACCACGGCTCTTTCTGAGAAAAAGCAAGCACGGAGGACGAGAACCGCTTTTGCCCTGCGTAGCGTTCCGGGCAGCGGGTAGAACCAGGCAGAGAATTCCCGGCTAGCAGCTTCCCTGTGGCCGGGAAGTGCAAACGTACACGTTTTCGGCCGAAAACGCGTTTTGCGGCGAAAACGCACACCACGGCTCTTTCTGAGAAAAAGCAAGCACGGAGGACGAGAATCGCTTTTGCCCTGCGTAGTGTTCCGGGCAGCGGGTAGAACCAGGCAGATAATTCCCGGCTAGCAGCTTCCCTGTGGCCGGGAATTGCAAACGTACACGTTTTCGGCCGAAAACGCGTTTTCCAGAGAAAAAGCACACCATGGCTCTTTCTGAGAAAAAGCAAGCACGGAGGACGAGAATCGCTTTTGCCCTGCGTAGCGTTCCGGGCAGCGGGTAGAACCAGGCAGAGAATTCCCGGCTAGCAGCTTCCCTGTGGCGGGGAAGTGCAAACGTACACGTTTTCGGCCGAAAACGCGTTTTGCGGCGAAAACGCACACCACGGCTCTTTCTGAGAAAAAGCAAGCACGGAGGACGAGAATCGCTTTTGCCCTGCGTAGCGTTCCGGGCAGCGGGTAGAACCAGGCAGAGAATTCCCTGCTAGCAGCTTCGCTGTGGCGGGGAAGTGCAAACGTACACGTTTTCGGCCGAAAACGCGTTTTCTGGCGAAAACGCACACCACGGCTCTTTCTGAGAAAAAGCAAGCACGGAGGACGAGAATCGCTTTTGCCCTGCGTAGCGTTCCGGGCAGCGGGTAGAACCAGGCAGAAAATTCCCGGCTAGCAGCTTCCCTGTGGCCGGGAAGTGCAAACGTACACGTTTTCGGCCGAAAACGCGTTTTGCGGCGAAAACGCACACCACGGCTCTTTCTGAGAAAAAGCAAGCACGGAGGACGAGAATCGCTTTTGCCCTGTGTAGCGTTCCGGGCAGCGGGTTGAACCAGGCAGAGAATTCCCGGCTAGCAGCTTCCCTGTGGCCGGGAAGTGCAAACGTACACGTTTTCGGCCGAAAACGCGTTTTCCGGCGAAAACGCACACCACGGCTCTTTCTGAGAAAAAGCAAGCACGGAGGACTAGAATCGCTTTTGCCTTGCGTAGCGTTCCGGGCAGCGGGTAGAACCAGGCAGAGAATTCCCGGCTAGCAGCTTCCCTGTGGCGGGGAAGTGCAAACGTACACGTTTTCGGCCGAAAACGCGTTTTCCGGCGAAAACGCACACCACGGCTCTTTCTGAGAAAAAGCAAGCACGGAGGACGAGAATCGCTTTTGCCCTGCGTAGCGTTCCGGGCAGCGGGTAGAAATAGGCAGCGAATTGCCGGCTAGCAGCTTCCCTGTGGCCGGGAAGTGCAAACGTACACGTTTCCGGCCGAAAACGCGTTTTCCAGAGAAAAAGCACACCATGGCTCTTTCTGAGAAAAAGCAAGCACGGAGGACGAGAATCGCTTTTGCCCTGCGTAGCGTTCCGGGCAGCGGGTAGAACCAGGCAGAGAATTCCCGGCTAGCAGCTTCCCTGTGGCGGGGAAGTGCAAACGTAAACGTTTTCGGCCGAAAACGCGTTTTCCGGCGTAAACGCACACCACGGCTCTTTCTGAGAAAAAGCAAGCACGGAGGACGAGAATCGCTTTTGCCCTGTGTAGCGTTCCGGGCAGCGGGTAGAACCAGGCAGAGAATTCCCTGCTAGCAGCTTCGCTGTGGCGGGGAAGTGCAAACGTACACGTTTTCGGCCGAAAACGCGTTTTCCCGCGAAAACGCACACCACGGCTCTTTCTGAGAAAAAGCAAGCACGGAGGACGAGAATCGCTTTTGCCCTGCGTAGCGTTCCGGGCAGCGGGTAGTACCAGGCAGCGAATTCCCTGCTAGCAGCTTCCCTGTGTCGGGGAAGTGCAAACGTACACGTTTTCGGCCGAAAACGCGTTTTCCGGCGAAAACGCACACCACGGCTCTTTCTGAGAAAAAGCAAGCACGGAGGACGAGAATCGCTTTTGCCCTGCGTAGCGTTCCGGGCAGCGGGTAGAACCAGGCAGAAAATTCCCGTCTAGCAGCTTCCCTGTGGCCGGGAAGTGCAAACGTACACGTTTTCGGCCGAAAACGCGTTTTGCGGCGAAAACGCACACCACGGCTCTTTCTGAGAAAAAGCAAGCACGGAGGACGAGAATCGCTTTTGCCCTGTGTAGCGTCCCGGGCAGCGGGTAGAACCAGGCAGAGAATTCCCGGCTAGCAGCTTCCCTGTGGCGGGGAAATGCAAACGTACACGTTTTCGGCCGAAAACGCGTTTTCTGGCGAAAACGCACACCACGGCTCTTTCTGAGAAAAAGCAAGCACGGAGGACGAGAATCGCTTTTGCCCTGCGTAGCGTTCCGGGCAGCGGGTAGAACCAGGCAGAGAATTCCCGGCTAGCAGCTTCCCTGTGGCGGGGAAGTGCAAACGTACACGTTTTCGGCCGAAAACGCGTTTTCCGGCGAAAACGCACACCACGGCTCTTTCTGAGAAAAAGCAAGCACGGAGGATGAGAATCGCTTTTGCCCTGCGTAGCGTTCCGGGCAGCGGGTAGAACCAGGCAGAGAATTCCCGGCTAGCAGCTTCCCTGTGGCCGGGAAGTGCAAACGTACACGTTTTCGGCCGAAAACGCGTTTTCCGGCGAAAACGCACACCACGGCTCTTTCTGAGAAAAAGCAAGCACGGAGGACGAGAATCGCTTTTGCCCTGCGTAGCGTTCCGGGCAGCGGGTAGAACCAGGCAGAGAATTGCCGGCTAGCAGCTTCCCTGTGGCGGGGAAGTGCAAACGTACACGTTTTCGGCCGAAAACGCGTTTTCCCGCGAAAACGCACACCACGGCTCTTTCTGAGAAAAAGCAAGCACGGAGGACGAGAATCGCTTTTGCCCTGCGTAGCGTTCCGGGCAGCGGGTAGAACCAGGCAGAGAATTCCCGGCTAGCAGCTTCCCTGTGGCCGGGAAGTGCAAACGTACACGTTTTCGGCCGAAAACGCGTTTTCCGGCGAAAACGCACACCACGGCTCTTTCTGAGAAAAAGCAAGCACGGAGGATGAGAATCGCTTTTGCCCTTCGTAGCGTTCCGAGCAGCGGGTAGAAAAAGTCAGCGAATTCCCGGCTAGCAGCTTCCCTGTGGCGGGGAAGTGCAAACGTACACGTTTTCGGCCGAAAACGCGTTTTCTGGCGAAAACGCACACCACGGCTCTTTCTGAGAAAAAGCAAGCACGGAGGACGAGAATCGCTTTTGCCCTGCGTAGCGTTCCGGGCAGCGGGTAGAACCAGGCAGAGAATTCCCGGCTAGCAGCTTCCCTGTGGCGGGGAAGTGCAAACGTACACGTTTTCGGCCGAAAACGCGTTTTCCGGCGAAAACGCACACCACGGCTCTTTCTGAGAAAAAGCAAGCACGGAGGACGAGAATCGCTTTTGCCCTGCGTAGTGTTCCGGGCAGCGGGTAGAACGAGGCAGAGAATTCCCGGCTAGCAGCTTCCCTGTGGCGGGGAAGTGCAAACGTACACGTTTTCGGCCGAAAACGCGTTTTCCGGCGAAAACGCACACCACGGCTCTTTCTGAGAAAAAGCAAGCACGGAGGACGAGAATCTCTTTTGCCCTGCGTAGCGTTCCGGGCAGCGGGTAGAACCAGGCAGAGAATTATTGGCTAGCAGCTTTCCTGTGGCGGGGAAGTGCAAACGTACACGTTATCGGCCGAAAACGCGTTTTCCGGCGAAAACGCACACCACGGCTCTTTCTGAGAAAAAGCAAGCACCGAGGACGAGAATCGCTTTTGCCCTGCGTAGCGTTCCGGGCAGCGGGTAGAACCAGGCAGAGAATTCCCGGCTAGCAGCTTCCCTGTGGCGGGGAAGTGGAAACGTACACGTTTTCGGCCGAAAACGCGTTTTGCGGCGAAAACGCACACCACGGCTCTTTCTGAGAAAAAGCAAGCACGGAGGACGAGAACCGCTTTTGCCCTGCGTAGCGTTCCGGGCAGCGGGTAGAACCAGGCAGAGAATTCCCGGCTAGCAGCTTCCCTGTGGCGGGGAAGTGCAAACGTACACGTTTTCGGCCGAAAACGCGTTTTCCGGCGAAAACGCACACCACGGCTCTTTCTGAGAAAAAGCAAGCACGGAGGACGAGAACCGCTTTTGCCCTGCGTAGCGTTCCGGGCAGCGGGTAGAACCAGGCAGAGAATTCCCGGCTAGCAGCTTCCCTGTGGCCGGGAAGTGCAAACGTACACGTTTTCGGCCGAAAACGCGTTTTGCGGCGAAAACGCACACCACGGCTCTTTCTGAGAAAAAGCAAGCACGGAGGACGAGAATCGCTTTTGCCCTGCGTAGTGTTCCGGGCAGCGGGTAGAACCAGGCAGATAATTCCCGGCTAGCAGCTTCCCTGTGGCCGGGAAGTGCAAACGTACACGTTTTCGGCCGAAAACGCGTTTTCCAGAGAAAAAGCACACCATGGCTCTTTCTGAGAAAAAGCAAGCACGGAGGACGAGAATCGCTTTTGCCCTGCGTAGCGTTCCGGGCAGCGGGTAGAACCAGGCAGAGAATTCCCGGCTAGCAGCTTCCCTGTGGCGGGGAAGTGCAAACGTACACGTTTTCGGCCGAAAACGCGTTTTGCGGCGAAAACGCACACCACGGCTCTTTCTGAGAAAAAGCAAGCACGGAGGACGAGAATCGCTTTTGCCCTGCGTAGCGTTCCGGGCAGCGGGTAGAACCAGGCAGAGAATTCCCTGCTAGCAGCTTCGCTGTGGCGGGGAAGTGCAAACGTACACGTTTTCGGCCGAAAACGCGTTTTCTGGCGAAAACGCACACCACGGCTCTTTCTGAGAAAAAGCAAGCACGGAGGACGAGAATCGCTTTTGCCCTGCGTAGCGTTCCGGGCAGCGGGTAGAACCAGGCAGAAAATTCCCGGCTAGCAGCTTCCCTGTGGCCGGGAAGTGCAAACGTACACGTTTTCGGCCGAAAACGCGTTTTGCGGCGAAAACGCACACCACGGCTCTTTCTGAGAAAAAGCAAGCACGGAGGACGAGAATCGCTTTTGCCCTGTGTAGCGTTCCGGGCAGCGGGTAGAACCAGGCAGAGAATTCCCGGCTAGCAGCTTCCCTGTGGCCGGGAAGTGCAAACGTACACGTTTCCGGCCGAAAACGCGTTTTCCGGCGAAAACGCACACCACGGCTCTTTCTGAGAAAAAGCAAGCACGGAGGACTAGAATCGCTTTTGCCTTGCGTAGCGTTCCGGGCAGCGGGTAGAACCAGGCAGAGAATTCCCGGCTAGCAGCTTCCCTGTGGCGGGGAAGTGCAAACGTACACGTTTTCGGCCGAAAACGCGTTTTGCGGCGAAAACGCACACCACGGCTCTTTCTGAGAAAAAGCAAGCACGGAGGACGAGAATCGCTTTTGCCCTGCGTAGCGTTCCGGGCAGCGGGTAGAAATAGGCAGCGAATTGCCGGCTAGCAGCTTCCCTGTGGCCGGGAAGTGCAAACGTACACGTTTCCGGCCGAAAACGCGTTTTCCAGAGAAAAAGCACACCATGGCTCTTTCTGAGAAAAAGCAAGCACGGAGGACGAGAATCGCTTTTGCCCTGCGTAGCGTTCCGGGCAGCGGGTAGAACCAGGCAGAGAATTCCCGGCTAGCAGCTTCCCTGTGGCGGGGAAGTGCAAACGTAAACGTTTTCGGCCGAAAACGCGTTTTCCGGCGTAAACGCACACCACGGCTCTTTCTGAGAAAAAGCAAGCACGGAGGACGAGAATCGCTTTTGCCCTGTGTAGCGTTCCGGGCAGCGGGTAGAACCAGGCAGAGAATTCCCTGCTAGCAGCTTCGCTGTGGCGGGGAAGTGCAAACGTACACGTTTTCGGCCGAAAACGCGTTTTCCCGCGAAAACGCACACCACGGCTCTTTCTGAGAAAAAGCAAGCACGGAGGACGAGAATCGCTTTTGCCCTGCGTAGCGTTCCGGGCAGCGGGTAGTACCAGGCAGCGAATTCCCTGCTAGCAGCTTCCCTGTGTCGGGGAAGTGCAAACGTACACGTTTTCGGCCGAAAACGCGTTTTCCGGCGAAAACGCACACCACGGCTCTTTCTGAGAAAAAGCAAGCACGGAGGACGAGAATCGCTTTTGCCCTGCGTAGCGTTCCGGGCAGCGGGTAGAACCAGGCAGAAAATTCCCGTCTAGCAGCTTCCCTGTGGCCGGGAAGTGCAAACGTACACGTTTTCGGCCGAAAACGCGTTTTGCGGCGAAAACGCACACCACGGCTCTTTCTGAGAAAAAGCAAGCACGGAGGACGAGAATCGCTTTTGCCCTGTGTAGCGTCCCGGGCAGCGGGTAGAACCAGGCAGAGAATTCCCGGCTAGCAGCTTCCCTGTGGCGGGGAAATGCAAACGTACACGTTTTCGGCCGAAAACGCGTTTTCTGGCGAAAACGCACACCACGGCTCTTTCTGAGAAAAAGCAAGCACGGAGGACGAGAATCGCTTTTGCCCTGCGTAGCGTTCCGGGCAGCGGGTAGAACCAGGCAGAGAATTCCCGGCTAGCAGCTTCCCTGTGGCGGGGAAGTGCAAACGTACACGTTTTCGGCCGAAAACGCGTTTTCCGGCGAAAACGCACACCACGGCTCTTTCTGAGAAAAAGCAAGCACGGAGGATGAGAATCGCTTTTGCCCTGCGTAGCGTTCCGGGCAGCGGGTAGAACCAGGCAGAGAATTCCCGGCTAGCAGCTTCCCTGTGGCCGGGAAGTGCAAACGTACACGTTTTCGGCCGAAAACGCGTTTTCCGGCGAAAACGCACACCACGGCTCTTTCTGAGAAAAAGCAAGCACGGAGGACGAGAATCGCTTTTGCCCTGCGTAGCGTTCCGGGCAGCGGGTAGAACCAGGCAGAGAATTCCCGGCTAGCAGCTTCCCTGTGGCGGGGAAGTGCAAACGTACACGTTTTCGGCCGAAAACGCGTTTTCTGGCGAAAACGCACACCACGGCTCTTTCTGAGAAAAAGCAAGCACGGAGGACGAGAATCGCTTTTGCCCTGCGTAGCGTTCCGGGCAGCGGGTAGAACCAGGCAGAGAATTCCCGGCTAGCAGCTTCCCTGTGGCGGGGAAGTGCAAACGTACACGTTTTCGGCCGAAAACGCGTTTTCCGGCGAAAACGCACACCACGGCTCTTTCTGAGAAAAAGCAAGCACGGAGGATGAGAATCGCTTTTGCCCTGCGTAGCGTTCCGGGCAGCGGGTAGAACCAGGCAGAGAATTCCCGGCTAGCAGCTTCCCTGTGGCCGGGAAGTGCAAACGTACACGTTTTCGGCCGAAAACGCGTTTTCCGGCGAAAACGCACACCACGGCTCTTTCTGAGAAAAAGCAAGCACGGAGGACGAGAATCGCTTTTGCCCTGCGTAGCGTTCCGGGCAGCGGGTAGAACCAGGCAGAGAATTCCCGGCTAGCAGCTTCCCTGTGGCGGGGAAGTGCAAACGTACACGTTTCAGGCCGAAAACGCGTTTTCCGGAGAAAAAGCACACCACGGCTCTTTCTGAGAAAAAGCAAGCACGGAGGACGAGAATCGCTTTTGCCCTGCGTAGCGTTCCGGGCAGCGGGTAGAACCAGGCAGAGAATTCCCGGCTAGCAGCTTCCCTGTGGCCGGGAAGTGCAAACGTACACGTTTTCGGCCGAAAACGCGTTTTGCGGCGAAAACGCACACCACGGCTCTTTCTGAGAAAAAACAAGCACGGAGGACGAGAATCGCTTTTGCCCTGCGTAGCGTTCCGGGCAGCGGGTAGAACCAGGCAGAGAATTCCCGGCTAGCAGCTTCCCTGTGGCGGGGAAGTGCAAACGTACACGTTTTCGGCCGAAAACGCGTTTTGCGGCGAAAACGCACACCACGGCTCTTTCTGAGAAAAAGCAAGCACGGAGGACGAGAATCGCTTTTGCCCTGCGTAGCGTTCCGGGCAGCGGGTAGAACCAGGCAGAGAATTCCCGGCTAGCAGCTTCCCTGTGGCGGGGAAGTGCAAACGTACACGTTTTCGGCCGAAAACACTTTTTCCGGCGAAAACGCACACCACGGCTCTTTCTGAGAAAAAGCAAGCACGGAGGACGAGAATCGCTTTTGCCCTTCGTAGCGTTCCGAGCAGCGGGTAGAAATAGTCAACGAATTCCCGGCTAGCAGCTTCCCTGTGGCGGGGAAGTGCAAACGTACACGTTTTCGGCCGAAAACGCGTTTTCTAGCGAAAACGCACACCACGGCTCTTTCTGAGAAAAAGCAAGCACGGAGGACGAGAATCGCTTTTGCCCTGCGTAGCGTTCCGGGCAGCGGGTAGAACCAGGCAGAGAATTCCCGGCTAGCAGCTTCCCTGTGGCGGGGAAGTGCAAACGTACACGTTTTCGGCCGAAAACGCGTTTTCCGGCGAAAACGCACACCACGGCTCTTTCTGAGAAAAAGCAAGCACGGAGGACGAGAATCGCTTTTGCCCTGCGTAGTGTTCCGGGCAGCGGGTAGAACCAGGCAGAGAATTCCCGGCTAGCAGCTTCCCTGTGGCGGGGAAGTGCAAACGTACACGTTTTTGGCCGAAAACGCGTTTTCCGGCGAAAACGCACACCACGGCTCTTTCTGAGAAAAAGCAAGCACGGAGGACGAGAATCGCTTTTGCCCTGCGTAGCGTTCCGGGCAGCGGGTAGAACCAGGCAGAGAATTCCCGGCTAGCAGCTTCCCTGTGGCGGGGAAGTGCAAACGTACACGTTATCGGCCGAAAACGCGTTTTCCGGCGAAAACGCACACCACGGCTCTTTCTGAGAAAAAGCAAGCACGGAGGACGAGAATCGCTTTTGCCCTGCGTAGCGTTCCGGGCAGCGGGTAGAACCAGGCAGAGAATTCCCGGCTAGCAGCTTCCCTGTGGCCGGGAAGTGCAAACGTACACGTTTTCGGCCGAAAACGCGTTTTCCGGCGAAAACGCACACCACGGATCTTTCTGAGAAAAAGCAAGCACGGAGGACGAGAATCGCTTTTGCCCTGCGTAGTGTTCCGGGCAGCGGGTAGAACCAGGCAGATAATTCCCGGCTAGCAGCTTCCCTGTGGCCGGGAAGTGCAAACGTACACGTTTTCGGCCAAAAACGCGTTTTCCCGCGAAAACGCACACCACGGCTCTTTCTGAGAAAAAGCAAGCACGGAGGACGAGAATCGCTTTTGCCCTGCGTAGCGTTCCGGGCAGCGGGTAGAAACAGGCAGAGAATTCCCGGCTAGCAGCTTCCCTGTGGCGGGGAAGTGCAAACGTACACGTTTTCGGCCGAAAACGCGTTTTCCGGCGAAAACGCACACCACGGCTCTTTCTGAGAAAAAGCAAGCACGGAGGACGAGAATCGCTTTTGCCCAGCGTAGCGTTCCGGGCAGCGGGTAGAAATAGGCAGCGAATTGCCGGCTAGCAGCTTCCCTGTGGCCCGGAAGTGCAAACGTACACGTTTCCGGCCGAAAACGCGTTTTCCAGAGAAAAAGCACACCATGGCTCTTTCTGAGAAAAAGCAAGCACGGAGGACGAGAATCGCTTTTGCCCTGCGTAGCGTTCCGGGCAGCGGGTAGAACCAGGCAGAGAATTGCCGGCTAGCAGCTTCCCTGTGGCGGGGAAGTGCAAACGTACACGTTTTCGGCCGAAAACGCGTTTTCCCGCGAAAACGCACACCACGGCTCTTTCTGAGAAAAAGCAAGCACGGAGGACGAGAATCGCTTTTGCCCTGCGTAGCGTTCCGGGCAGCGGGTAGAACCAGGCAGAGAATTCCCGGCTAGCAGCTTCCCTGTGGCGGGGAAGTGCAAACGTACACGTTTTCGGCCGAAAACGCGTTTTCCGGCGAAAACGCACACCACGGCTCTTTCTGAGAAAAAGCAAGCACGGAGGACGAGAATCGCTTTTGCCCTGCGTAGTGTTCCGGGCAGCGGGTAGAACGAGGCAGAGAATTCCCGGCTAGCAGCTTCCCTGTGGCGGGGAAGTGCAAACGTACACGTTTTCGGCCGAAAACGCGTTTTGTAGCGAAAACGCACACCACGGCTCTTTCTGAGAAAAAGCAAGCACGGAGGACGAGAATCTCTTTTGCCCTGCGTAGCGTTCCGGGCAGCGGGTAGAACCAGGCAGAGAATTATTGGCTAGCAGCTTTCCTGTGGCGGGGAAGTGCAAACGTACACGTTATCGGCCGAAAACGCGTTTTCCGGCGAAAACGCACACCACGGCTCTTTCTGAGAAAAAGCAAGCACGGAGGACGAGAATCGCTTTTGCCCTGCGTAGCGTTCCGGTCAGCGGGTAGAACCAGGCAGAGAATTCCCGGCTAGCAGCTTCCCTGTGGCGGGGAAGTGCAAACGTACACGTTTTCGGCCGAAAACGCGTTTTCCCGCGAAAACGCACACCACGGCTCTTTCTGAGAAAAAGCAAGCACGGAGGACGAGAACCGCTTTTGCCCTGCGTAGTGTTCCGGGCAGCGGGTAGAACCAGGCAGATAATTCCCGGCTAGCAGCTTCCCTGTGGCGGGGAAGTGCAAACGTACACGTTTTCGGCCAAAAACGCGTTTTCCGGCGAAAACGCACACCACGGCTCTTTCTGAGAAAAAGCAAGCACGGAGGACGAGAATCGCTTTTGCCCTGCGTAGCGTTCCGGGCAGCGGGTAGAAACAGGCAGAGAATTCCCGGCTAGCAGCTTCCCTGTGGCGGGGAAGTGCAAACGTACACGTTTTCGGCCGAAAACTCGTTTTCCGGCGAAAACGCACACCACGGCTCTTTCTGAGAAAAAGCAAGCACGGAGGACGAGAATCGCTTTTGCTCAGCGTAGCGTTCCGAGCAGCGGGTAGAAATAGGCAGCGAATTGCCGGCTAGCAGCTTCCCTGTGGCCGGGAAGTGCAAACGTACACGTTTCCGGCCGAAAACGCGTTTTCCGGAGAAAAAGCACACCATGGCTCTTTCTGAGAAAAAGCAAGCACGGAGGACGAGAATCGCTTTTGCCCTGCGTAGCGTTCCGGGCAGCGGGTAGAACCAGGCAGAGAATTCCCGGCTAGCAGCTTCCCTGTGGCGGGGAAGTGCAAACGTACACGTTTTCGGCCGAAAACGCGTTTTCCCGCGAAAACGCACACCACGGCTCTTTCTGAGAAAAAGCAAGCACGGAGGACGAGAATCGCTTTTGCCCTGCGTAGCGTTCCGGGCAGCGGGTAGAACCAGGCAGAGAATTCCCGGCTAGCAGCTTCCCTGTGGCCGGGAAGTGCAAACGTACACGTTTTTGGCCGAAAACGCGTTTTCCGGCGAAAACGCACACCACGGCTCTTTCTGAGAAAAAGCAAGCACGGAGGACGAGAATCGCTTTTGCCCTGCGTAGTGTTCCGGGCAGCGGGTAGAACCAGGCAGAGAATTCCCGGCTAGCAGCTTCCCTGTGGCCGGGAAGTGCAAACGTACACGTTTCCGGCCGAAAACGCGTTTTCCGGCGAAAACGCACACCACGGCTCTTTCTGAGAAAAAGCAAGCACGGAGGACGAGAATCGCTTTTGCCCTGCGTAGTGTTCCGGGCAGCGGGTAGAACCAGGCAGAGAATTCCCGGCTAGCAGCTTCCCTGTGGCCGGGAAGTGCAAACGTACACGTTTCCGGCCGAAAACGCGTTTTCCGGCGAAAACGCACACCACGGCTCTTTCTGAGAAAAAGCAAGCACGGAGGACGAGAATCGCTTTTGCCCTGCGTAGCGTTCCGGGCAGCGGGTAGAACCAGGCAGAGAATTCCCGGCTAGCAGCTTCCCTGTGGCCGGGAAGTGCAAACGTACACGTTTTCGGCCGAAAACACGTTTTCCGGCGAAAACGCACATCACGGCTCTGTCTGAGAAAAAGCAAGCACGGAGGACGAGAATCGCTTTTGCCCTGCGTAGCGTTCCGAGCAGCGGGTAGAAATAGGCAGCGAATTCCCGGCTAGCAGCTTCCCTGTGGCGGGGAAGTGCAAACGTACACGTTTTCGGCCGAAAACTCGTTTTGCGGCGAAAACGCACACCACGGCTCTTTCTGAGAAAAAGCAAGCACGGAGGACGAGAATCGCTTTTGCCCTGCGTAGCGTTCCGGGCAGCGGGTAGAACCAGGCAGAGAATTCCCGGCTAGCAGCTTCCCTGTGGCCGGGAAGTGCAAACGTACACGTTTTCGGCCGAAAACGCGTTTTCCCGCGAAAACGCACACCACGGCTCTTTCTGAGAAAAAGCAAGCACGGAGGACGAGAATCGCTTTTGCCCTGTGTAGCGTTCCGGGCAGCGGGTAGAACCAGGCAGAGAATTCCCGGCTAGCAGCTTCCCTGTGGCCGGGAAGTGCAAACGTACACGTTTTCGGCCGAAAACGCGTTTTCCGGCGAAAACGCACACCACGGCTCTTTCTGAGAAAAAGCAAGCACGGAGGACGAGAATCGCTTTTGCCCTGCGTAGCGTTCCGAGCAGCGGGTAGAAATAGGCAGCGAATTCCCGGCTAGCAGCTTCCCTGTGGCGGGGAAGTGCAAACGTACACGTTTTCGGCCGAAAACTCGTTTTGCGGCGAAAACGCACACCACGGCTCTTTCTGAGAAAAAGCAAGCACGGAGGACGAGAATCGCTTTTGCCCTGCGTAGCGTTCCGGGCAGCGGGTAGAACCAGGCAGAGAATTCCCGGCTAGCAGCTTCCCTGTGGCCGGGAAGTGCAAACGTACACGTTTTCGGCCGAAAACGCGTTTTCCCGCGAAAACGCACACCACGGCTCTTTCTGAGAAAAAGCAAGCACGGAGGACGAGAATCGCTTTTGCCCTGTGTAGCGTTCCGGGCAGCGGGTAGAACCAGGCAGAGAATTCCCGGCTAGCAGCTTCCCTGTGGCCGGGAAGTGCAAACGTACACGTTTTCGGCCGAAAACGCGTTTTCCGGCGAAAACGCACACCACGGCTCTTTCTGAGAAAAAGCAAGCACGGAGGACGAGAATCGCTTTTGCCCTGCGTAGCGTTCCGGTCAGCGGGTAGAACCAGGCAGAGAATTCCCGGCTAGCAGCTTCCCTGTGGCGGGGAAGTGCAAACGTACACGTTTTCGGCCGAAAACGCGTTTTTCGGTGAAAACGCACACCACGGCTCTTTCTGAGAAAAAGCAAGCACGGAGGACGAGAATCGCTTTTGCACTGCGTAGCGTTCCGAGCAGCGGGTAGAAATAGGCAGAGAATTCCCGGCTAGCAGCTTCCCTCTGGCCGGGAAGTGCAAACGTACACGTTTCCGGCCGAAAACGCGTTTTCCGGAGAAAAAGCACACCATGGCTCTTTCTGAGAAAAAGCAAGCACGGAGGACGAGAATCGCTTTTACCCTGTGTAGCGTTCCGGGCAGCGGGTAGAACCAGGCAGAGAATTCCCGGCTAGCAGCTTCCCTGTGGCCGGGAAGTGCAAACGTACACGTTTTCGGCCGAAAACGCGTTTTCCCGCGAAAACGCACACCACGGCTCTTTCTGAGAAAAAGCAAGCACGGAGGACGAGAATCGCTTTTGCCCTGCGTAGCGTTCCGGGCAGCGGGTAGAACCAGGCAGAGAATTCCCGGCTAGCAGCTTCCCTGTGGCCGGGAAGTGCAAACGTACACGTTTTTGGCCGAAAACGCGTTTTCCGGCGAAAACGCACACCACGGCTCTTTCTGAGAAAAAGCAAGCACGGAGGACGAGAATCGCTTTTGCCCTGCGTAGTGTTCCGGGCAGCGGGTAGAACCAGGCAGAGAATTCCCGGCTAGCAGCTTCCCTGTGGCCGGGAAGTGCAAACGTACACGTTTCCGGCCGAAAACGCGTTTTCCGGCGAAAACGCACACCACGGCTCTTTCTGAGAAAAAGCAAGCACGGAGGACGAGAATCGCTTTTGCCCTGCGTAGTGTTCCGGGCAGCGGGTAGAACCAGGCAGAGAATTCCCGGCTAGCAGCTTCCCTGTGGCGGGGAAGTGCAAACGTACACGTTTTCGGCCGAAAACGCGTTTTCCGGCGAAAACGCACACCACGGCTCTTTCTGAGAAAAAGCAAGCACGGAGGACGAGAATCGCTTTTGCCCTGTGTAGCGTTCCGGGCAGCGGGTAGAACCAGGCAGAGAATTCCCGGCTAGCAGCTTCCCTGTGGCCGGGAAGTGCAAACGTACACGTTTTCGGCCGAAAACGCGTTTTCCGGCGAAAACGCACACCACGGCTCTTTCTGAGAAAAAGCAAGCACGGAGGACGAGAATCGCTTTTGCCCTGCGTAGCGTTCCGGTCAGCGGGTAGAACCAGGCAGAGAATTCCCGGCTAGCAGCTTCCCTGTGGCGGGGAAGTGCAAACGTACACGTTTTCGGCCGAAAACGCGTTTTTCGGTGAAAACGCACACCACGGCTCTTTCTGAGAAAAAGCAAGCACGGAGGACGAGAATCGCTTTTGCACTGCGTAGCGTTCCGAGCAGCGGGTAGAAATAGGCAGAGAATTCCCGGCTAGCAGCTTCCCTGTGGCCGGGAAGTGCAAACGTACACGTTTCCGGCCGAAAACGCGTTTTCCGGAGAAAAAGCACACCATGGCTCTTTCTGAGAAAAAGCAAGCACGGAGGACGAGAATCGCTTTTGCCCTGCGTAGCGTTCCGGGCAGCGGGTAGAACCAGGCAGAGAATTCCCGGCTAGCAGCTTCCCTGTGGCCGGGAAGTGCAAACGTACACGTTTTCGGCCGAAAACACGTTTTCCGGCGAAAACGCACATCACGGCTCTTTCTGAGAAAAAGCAAGCACGGAGGACGAGAATCGCTTTTGCCCTGCGTAGCGTTCCGAGCAGCGGGTAGAAATAGGCAGCGAATTCCCGGCTAGCAGCTTCCCTGTGGCGGGGAAGTGCAAACGTACACGTTTTCGGCCGAAAACTCGTTTTGCGGCGAAAACGCACACCACGGCTCTTTCTGAGAAAAAGCAAGCACGGAGGACGAGAATCGCTTTTGCCCTGCGTAGCGTTCCGGGCAGCGGGTAGAACCAGGCAGAGAATTCCCGGCTAGCAGCTTCCCTGTGGCCGGGAAGTGCAAACGTACACGTTTTCGGCCGAAAACGCGTTTTCCCGCGAAAACGCACACCACGGCTCTTTCTGAGAAAAAGCAAGCACGGAGGACGAGAATCGCTTTTGCCCTGTGTAGCGTTCCGGGCAGCGGGTAGAACCAGGCAGAGAATTCCCGGCTAGCAGCTTCCCTGTGGCCGGGAAGTGCAAACGTACACGTTTTCGGCCGAAAACGCGTTTTCCGGCGAAAACGCACACCACGGCTCTTTCTGAGAAAAAGCAAGCACGGAGGACGAGAATCGCTTTTGCCCTGCGTAGCGTTCCGGTCAGCGGGTAGAACCAGGCAGAGAATTCCCGGCTAGCAGCTTCCCTGTGGCGGGGAAGTGCAAACGTACACGTTTTCGGCCGAAAACGCGTTTTTCGGTGAAAACGCACACCACGGCTCTTTCTGAGAAAAAGCAAGCACGGAGGACGAGAATCGCTTTTGCACTGCGTAGCGTTCCGAGCAGCGGGTAGAAATAGGCAGAGAATTCCCGGCTAGCAGCTTCCCTCTGGCCGGGAAGTGCAAACGTACACGTTTCCGGCCGAAAACGCGTTTTCCGGAGAAAAAGCACACCATGGCTCTTTCTGAGAAAAAGCAAGCACGGAGGACGAGAATCGCTTTTACCCTGTGTAGCGTTCCGGGCAGCGGGTAGAACCAGGCAGAGAATTCCCGGCTAGCAGCTTCCCTGTGGCCGGGAAGTGCAAACGTACACGTTTTCGGCCGAAAACGCGTTTTCCCGCGAAAACGCACACCACGGCTCTTTCTGAGAAAAAGCAAGCACGGAGGACGAGAATCGCTTTTGCCCTGCGTAGCGTTCCGGGCAGCGGGTAGAACCAGGCAGAGAATTCCCGGCTAGCAGCTTCCCTGTGGCCGGGAAGTGCAAACGTACACGTTTTTGGCCGAAAACGCGTTTTCCGGCGAAAACGCACACCACGGCTCTTTCTGAGAAAAAGCAAGCACGGAGGACGAGAATCGCTTTTGCCCTGCGTAGTGTTCCGGGCAGCGGGTAGAACCAGGCAGAGAATTCCCGGCTAGCAGCTTCCCTGTGGCCGGGAAGTGCAAACGTACACGTTTCCGGCCGAAAACGCGTTTTCCGGCGAAAACGCACACCACGGCTCTTTCTGAGAAAAAGCAAGCACGGAGGACGAGAATCGCTTTTGCCCTGCGTAGTGTTCCGGGCAGCGGGTAGAACCAGGCAGAGAATTCCCGGCTAGCAGCTTCCCTGTGGCGGGGAAGTGCAAACGTACACGTTTTCGGCCGAAAACGCGTTTTCCGGCGAAAACGCACACCACGGCTCTTTCTGAGAAAAAGCAAGCACGGAGGACGAGAATCGCTTTTGCCCTGTGTAGCGTTCCGGGCAGCGGGTAGAACCAGGCAGAGAATTCCCGGCTAGCAGCTTCCCTGTGGCCGGGAAGTGCAAACGTACACGTTTTCGGCCGAAAACGCGTTTTCCGGCGAAAACGCACACCACGGCTCTTTCTGAGAAAAAGCAAGCACGGAGGACGAGAATCGCTTTTGCCCTGCGTAGCGTTCCGGTCAGCGGGTAGAACCAGGCAGAGAATTCCCGGCTAGCAGCTTCCCTGTGGCGGGGAAGTGCAAACGTACACGTTTTCGGCCGAAAACGCGTTTTTCGGTGAAAACGCACACCACGGCTCTTTCTGAGAAAAAGCAAGCACGGAGGACGAGAATCGCTTTTGCACTGCGTAGCGTTCCGAGCAGCGGGTAGAAATAGGCAGAGAATTCCCGGCTAGCAGCTTCCCTGTGGCCGGGAAGTGCAAACGTACACGTTTCCGGCCGAAAACGCGTTTTCCGGAGAAAAAGCACACCATGGCTCTTTCTGAGAAAAAGCAAGCACGGAGGACGAGAATCGCTTTTGCCCTGCGTAGCGTTCCGGGCAGCGGGTAGAACCAGGCAGAGAATTCCCGGCTAGCAGCTTCCCTGTGGCCGGGAAGTGCAAACGTACACGTTTTCGGCCGAAAACACGTTTTCCGGCGAAAACGCACATCACGGCTCTGTCTGAGAAAAAGCAAGCACGGAGGACGAGAATCGCTTTTGCCCTGCGTAGCGTTCCGAGCAGCGGGTAGAAATAGGCAGCGAATTCCCGGCTAGCAGCTTCCCTGTGGCGGGGAAGTGCAAACGTACACGTTTTCGGCCGAAAACTCGTTTTGCGGCGAAAACGCACACCACGGCTCTTTCTGAGAAAAAGCAAGCACGGAGGACGAGAATCGCTTTTGCCCTGCGTAGCGTTCCGGGCAGCGGGTAGAACCAGGCAGAGAATTCCCGGCTAGCAGCTTCCCTGTGGCCGGGAAGTGCAAACGTACACGTTTTCGGCCGAAAACGCGTTTTCCCGCGAAAACGCACACCACGGCTCTTTCTGAGAAAAAGCAAGCACGGAGGACGAGAATCGCTTTTGCCCTGTGTAGCGTTCCGGGCAGCGGGTAGAACCAGGCAGAGAATTCCCGGCTAGCAGCTTCCCTGTGGCCGGGAAGTGCAAACGTACACGTTTTCGGCCGAAAACGCGTTTTCCGGCGAAAACGCACACCACGGCTCTTTCTGAGAAAAAGCAAGCACGGAGGACGAGAATCGCTTTTGCCCTGCGTAGCGTTCCGAGCAGCGGGTAGAAATAGGCAGCGAATTCCCGGCTAGCAGCTTCCCTGTGGCGGGGAAGTGCAAACGTACACGTTTTCGGCCGAAAACTCGTTTTGCGGCGAAAACGCACACCACGGCTCTTTCTGAGAAAAAGCAAGCACGGAGGACGAGAATCGCTTTTGCCCTGCGTAGCGTTCCGGGCAGCGGGTAGAACCAGGCAGAGAATTCCCGGCTAGCAGCTTCCCTGTGGCCGGGAAGTGCAAACGTACACGTTTTCGGCCGAAAACGCGTTTTCCCGCGAAAACGCACACCACGGCTCTTTCTGAGAAAAAGCAAGCACGGAGGACGAGAATCGCTTTTGCCCTGTGTAGCGTTCCGGGCAGCGGGTAGAACCAGGCAGAGAATTCCCGGCTAGCAGCTTCCCTGTGGCCGGGAAGTGCAAACGTACACGTTTTCGGCCGAAAACGCGTTTTCCGGCGAAAACGCACACCACGGCTCTTTCTGAGAAAAAGCAAGCACGGAGGACGAGAATCGCTTTTGCCCTGCGTAGCGTTCCGGTCAGCGGGTAGAACCAGGCAGAGAATTCCCGGCTAGCAGCTTCCCTGTGGCGGGGAAGTGCAAACGTACACGTTTTCGGCCGAAAACGCGTTTTTCGGTGAAAACGCACACCACGGCTCTTTCTGAGAAAAAGCAAGCACGGAGGACGAGAATCGCTTTTGCACTGCGTAGCGTTCCGAGCAGCGGGTAGAAATAGGCAGAGAATTCCCGGCTAGCAGCTTCCCTCTGGCCGGGAAGTGCAAACGTACACGTTTCCGGCCGAAAACGCGTTTTCCGGAGAAAAAGCACACCATGGCTCTTTCTGAGAAAAAGCAAGCACGGAGGACGAGAATCGCTTTTACCCTGTGTAGCGTTCCGGGCAGCGGGTAGAACCAGGCAGAGAATTCCCGGCTAGCAGCTTCCCTGTGGCCGGGAAGTGCAAACGTACACGTTTTCGGCCGAAAACGCGTTTTCCCGCGAAAACGCACACCACGGCTCTTTCTGAGAAAAAGCAAGCACGGAGGACGAGAATCGCTTTTGCCCTGCGTAGCGTTCCGGGCAGCGGGTAGAACCAGGCAGAGAATTCCCGGCTAGCAGCTTCCCTGTGGCCGGGAAGTGCAAACGTACACGTTTTTGGCCGAAAACGCGTTTTCCGGCGAAAACGCACACCACGGCTCTTTCTGAGAAAAAGCAAGCACGGAGGACGAGAATCGCTTTTGCCCTGCGTAGTGTTCCGGGCAGCGGGTAGAACCAGGCAGAGAATTCCCGGCTAGCAGCTTCCCTGTGGCCGGGAAGTGCAAACGTACACGTTTCCGGCCGAAAACGCGTTTTCCGGCGAAAACGCACACCACGGCTCTTTCTGAGAAAAAGCAAGCACGGAGGACGAGAATCGCTTTTGCCCTGCGTAGTGTTCCGGGCAGCGGGTAGAACCAGGCAGAGAATTCCCGGCTAGCAGCTTCCCTGTGGCGGGGAAGTGCAAACGTACACGTTTTCGGCCGAAAACGCGTTTTCCGGCGAAAACGCACACCACGGCTCTTTCTGAGAAAAAGCAAGCACGGAGGACGAGAATCGCTTTTGCCCTGTGTAGCGTTCCGGGCAGCGGGTAGAACCAGGCAGAGAATTCCCGGCTAGCAGCTTCCCTGTGGCCGGGAAGTGCAAACGTACACGTTTTCGGCCGAAAACGCGTTTTCCGGCGAAAACGCACACCACGGCTCTTTCTGAGAAAAAGCAAGCACGGAGGACGAGAATCGCTTTTGCCCTGCGTAGCGTTCCGGTCAGCGGGTAGAACCAGGCAGAGAATTCCCGGCTAGCAGCTTCCCTGTGGCGGGGAAGTGCAAACGTACACGTTTTCGGCCGAAAACGCGTTTTTCGGTGAAAACGCACACCACGGCTCTTTCTGAGAAAAAGCAAGCACGGAGGACGAGAATCGCTTTTGCACTGCGTAGCGTTCCGAGCAGCGGGTAGAAATAGGCAGAGAATTCCCGGCTAGCAGCTTCCCTGTGGCCGGGAAGTGCAAACGTACACGTTTCCGGCCGAAAACGCGTTTTCCGAAGAAAAAGCACACCATGGCTCTTTCTGAGAAAAAGCAAGCACGGAGGACGAGAATCGCTTTTGCCCTGCGTAGCGTTCCGGGCAGCGGGTAGAACCAGGCAGAGAATTCCCGGCTAGCAGCTTCCCTGTGGCCGGGAAGTGCAAACGTACACGTTTTCGGCCGAAAACGCGTTTTCCCGCGAAAACGCACACCACGGCTCTTTCTGAGAAAAAGCAAGCACGGAGGACGAGAATCGCTTTTGCCCTGCGTAGCGTTCCGGGCAGCGGGTAGAACCAGGCAGAGAATTCCCGGCTAGCAGCTTCCCTGTGGCCGGGAAGTGCAAACGTACACGTTTTTGGCCGAAAACGCGTTTTCCGGCGAAAACGCACACCACGGCTCTTTCTGAGAAAAAGCAAGCACGGAGGACGAGAATCGCTTTTGCCCTGCGTAGTGTTCCGGGCAGCGGGTAGAACCAGGCAGAGAATTCCCGGCTAGCAGCTTCCCTGTGGCCGGGAAGTGCAAACGTACACGTTTCCGGCCGAAAACGCGTTTTCCGGCGAAAACGCACACCACGGCTCTTTCTGAGAAAAAGCAAGCACGGAGGACGAGAATCGCTTTTGCCCTGCGCAGTGTTCCGGGCAGCGGGTAGAACCAGGCAGAGAATTCCCGGCTAGCAGCTTCCCTGTGGCCGGGAAGTGCAAACGTACACGTTTCCGGCCGAAAACGCGTTTTCCGGCGAAAACGCACACCACGGCTCTTTCTGAGAAAAAGCAAGCACGGAGGACGAGAATCGCTTTTGCCCTGCGTAGCGTTCCGGGCAGCGGGTAGAACCAGGCAGAGAATTCCCGGCTAGCAGCTTCCCTGTGGCCGGGAAGTGCAAACGTACACGTTTTCGGCCGAAAACACGTTTTGCGGCGAAAACGCACATCACGGCTCTGTCTGAGAAAAAGCAAGCACGGAGGACGAGAATCGCTTTTGCCCTGCGTAGCGTTCCGAGCAGCGGGTAGAAATAGGCAGCGAATTCCCGGCTAGCAGCTTCCCTGTGGCGGGGAAGTGCAAACGTACACGTTTTCGGCCGAAAACTCGTTTTGCGGCGAAAACGCACACCACGGCTCTTTCTGAGAAAAAGCAAGCACGGAGGACGAGAATCGCTTTTGCCCTGCGTAGCGTTCCGGGCAGCGGGTAGAACCAGGCAGAGAATTCCCGGCTAGCAGCTTCCCTGTGGCGGGGAAGTGCAAACGTACACGTTTTCGGCCGAAAACGCGTTTTCCCGCGAAAACGCACACCACGGCTCTTTCTGAGAAAAAGCAAGCACGGAGGACGAGAATCGCTTTTGCCCTGTGTAGCGTTCCGGGCAGCGGGTAGAACCAGGCAGAGAATTCCCGGCTAGCAGCTTCCCTGTGGCCGGGAAGTGCAAACGTACACGTTTTCGGCCGAAAACGCGTTTTCCGGCGAAAACGCACACCACGGCTCTTTCTGAGAAAAAGCAAGCACGGAGGACGAGAATCGCTTTTGCCCTGCGTAGCGTTCCGGTCAGCGGGTAGAACCAGGCAGAGAATTCCCGGCTAGCAGCTTCCCTGTGGCGGGGAAGTGCAAACGTACACGTTTTCGGCCGAAAACGCGTTTTTCGGTGAAAACGCACACCACGGCTCTTTCTGAGAAAAAGCAAGCACGGAGGACGAGAATCGCTTTTGCACTGCGTAGCGTTCCGAGCAGCGGGTAGAAATAGGCAGCGAATTGCCGTCTAGCAGCTTCCCTGTGGCCGGGAAGTGCAAACGTACACGTTTCCGGCCGAAAACGCGTTTTCCGGAGAAAAAGCACACCATGGCTCTTTCTGAGAAAATGCAAGCACGGAGGACGAGAATCGCTTTTGCCCTGCGTAGCGTTCCGGGCAGCGGGTAGAACCAGGCAGAGAATTCCCGGCTAGCAGCTTCCCTGTGGCCGGGAAGTGCAAACGTACACGTTTTCGGCCGAAAACGCGTTTTCCCGCGAAAACGCACACCACGGCTCTTTCTGAGAAAAAGCAAGCACGGAGGACGAGAATCGCTTTTGCCCTGTGTAGCGTTCCGGGCAGCGGGTAGAACCAGGCAGAGAATTCCCGGCTAGCAGCTTCCCTGTGGCCGGGAAGTGCAAACGTACACGTTATCGGCCGAAAACGCGTTTTCCGGCGAAAACGCACACCACGGCTCTTTCTGAGAAAAAGCAAGCACGGAGGACGAGAATCGCTTTTGCCCTGCGTAGCGTTCCGGTCAGCGGGTAGAACCAGGCAGAGAATTCCCGGCTAGCAGCTTCCCTGTGGCGGGGAAGTGCAAACGTACACGTTTTCGGCCGAAAACGCGTTTTTCGGTGAAAACGCACACCACGGCTCTTTCTGAGAAAAAGCAAGCACGGAGGACGAGAATCGCTTTTGCACTGCGTAGCGTTCCGAGCAGCGGGTAGAAATAGGCAGCGAATTGCCGGCTAGCAGCTTCCCTGTGGCCGGGAAGTGCAAACGTACACGTTTCCGGCCGAAAACGCGTTTTCCGGAGAAAAAGCACACCATGGCTCTTTCTGAGAAAATGCAAGCACGGAGGACGAGAATCGCTTTTGCCCTGCGTAGCGTTCCGGGCAGCGGGTAGAACCAGGCAGAGAATTCCCGGCTAGCAGCTTCCCTGTGGCCGGGAAGTGCAAACGTACACGTTTTTGGCCGAAAACGCGTTTTCCGGCGAAAACGCACACCACGGCTCTTTCTGAGAAAAAGCAAGCACGGAGGACGAGAATCGCTTTTGCCCTGCGTAGCGTTCCGGTCAGCGGGTACAACCAGGCAGAGAATTCCCGGCTAGCAGCTTCCCTGTGGCCGGGAAGTGCAAACGTACACGTTTTCGGCCGAAAACGTGTTTTCCGGCGAAAACGCACACCACGGCTCTTTCTGAGAAAAAGCAAGCACGGAGGACGAGAATCGCTTTTGCCCTGCGTAGCGTTCCGGGCAGCGGGTAGAACCAGGCAGAGAATTCCCGGCTAGCAGCTTCCCTGTGGCGGGGAAGTGCAAACGTACACGTTTTCGGCCGAAAAGAATTTTTCAGGCGAAAACGCACACCACGGCTCTTTCTGAGAAAAAGCAAGCACGGAGGACGAGAATCGCTTTTGCCCTTCGTAGCGTTCCGAGCAGCGGGTAGAAATAGTTAGCGAATTCCCGGCTAGCAGCTTCCCTGTGGCGGGGAAGTGCAAACGTACACGTTTTCGGCCGAAAACGCGTTTTCCGGCGAAAACGCACACCACGGTTCTTTCTGAGAAAAAGCAAGCACGGAGGACGAGAACCGCTTTTGCCCTGCGTAGCGTTCCGGGCAGCGGGTAGAAATAGGCAGCGAATTGCCGGCTAGCAGCTTCCCTGTGGCCGGGAAGTGCAAACGTACACGTTTCCGGCCGAAAACGCGTTTTCCGGAGAAAAAGCACACCATGGCTCTTTCTGAGAAAAAGCAAGCACGGAGGACGAGAATCGCTTTTGCCCTGCGTAGCGTTCCGGGCAGCGGGTAGAACCAGGCAGAGAATTCCCGGCTAGCAGCTTCCCTGTGGCCGGGAAGTGCAAACGTACACGTTTTCGGCCGAAAACGCGTTTTCCGGCGAAAACGCACACCATGGCTCTTTCTGAGAAAAAGCAAGCACGGAGGACGAGAATCGCTTTTGCTCAGCGTAGCGTTCCGAGCAGCGGGTAGAAATAGGCAGCGAATTGCCGGCTAGCAGCTTCCCTGTGGCCGGGAAGTGCAAACGTACACGTTTCCGGCCGAAAACGCGTTTTCCGGAGAAAAAGCACACCATGGCTCTTTCTGAGAAAAAGCAAGCACGGAGGACGAGAATCGCTTTTGCCCTGCGTAGCGTTCCGGGCAGCGGGTAGAACCAGGCAGAGAATTCCCGGCTAGCAGCTTCCCTGTGGCGGGGAAGTGCAAACGTACACGTTTTAGGCCGAAAACGCGTTTTCCCGCGAAAACGCACACCACGGCTCTTTCTGAGAAAAAGCAAGCACGGAGGACGAGAATCGCTTTTGCCCTGCGTAGCGTTCCGGGCAGCGGGTAGAACCAGGCAGAGAATTCCCGGCTAGCAGCTTCCCTGTGGCCGGGAAGTGCAAACGTACACGTTTTTGGCCGAAAACGCGTTTTCCGGCGAAAACGCACACCACGGCTCTTTCTGAGAAAAAGCAAGCACGGAGGACGAGAATCGCTTTTGCCCTGCGTAGCGTTCCGGTCAGCGGGTAGAACCAGGCAGAGAATTCCCGGCTAGCAGCTTCCCTGTGGCGGGGAAGTGCAAACGTACACGTTTTCGGCCGAAAACGCGTTTTCCGGTGAAAACGCACACCACGGCTCTTTCTGAGAAAAAGCAAGCACGGAGGACGAGAATCGCTTTTGCCCAGCGTAGCGTTCCGAGCAGCGGGTAGAAATAGGCAGCGAATTCCCGGCTAGCAGCTTCCCTGTGGCCGGGAAGTGCAAACGTACACGTTTCCGGCCGAAAACGCGTTTTCCGGAGAAAAAGCACACCATGGCTCTTTCTGAGAAAAAGCAAGCACGGAGGACGAGAATCGCTTTTGCCCTGCGTAGCGTTCCGGGCAGCGGGTAGAACCAGGCAGAGAATTCCCGTCTAGCAGCTTCCCTGTGGCCGGGAAGTGCAAACGTACACGTTTTCGGCCAAAAACGCGTTTTCCTGCGAAAACGCACACCACGGCTCTTTCTGAGAAAAAGCAAGCACGGAGGACGAGAATCGCTTTTGCCCTGCGTAGCGTTCCGGTCAGCGGGTAGAACCAGGCAGAGAATTCCCGGCTAGCAGCTTCCCTGTGGCCGGGAAGTGCAAACGTACACGTTTTCGGCCGAAAACGCGTTTTGCGGCGAAAACGCACACCACGGCTCTTTCTGAGAAAAAGCAAGCTCGGAGGACGAGAATCGCTTTTGCCCTGCGTAGTGTTCCGGGCAGCGGGTAGAACCAGGCAGAGAATTCCCGGCTAGCAGCTTCCCTGTGGCCGGGAAGTGCAAACGTACACGTTTTCGGCCGAAAACGCGTTTTCCGGCGAAAACGCACACCACGGCTCTTTCTGAGAAAAAGCAAGCACGGAGGACGAGAATCGCTTTTGCCCTGCGTAGTGTTCCGGGCAGCGGGTAGAACCAGGCAGAAAATTCCCGGCTAGCAGCTTCCCTGTGGCCGGGAAGTGCAAACGTACACGTTTTCGGCCGAAAACGCGTTTTCCGGCGAAAACGCACACCACGGCTCTTTCTGAGAAAAAGCAAGCACGGAGGACGAGAATCGCTTTTGCCCTGCGTAGCGTTCCGAGCAGCGGGTAGAAATAGGCAGCGAATTCCCGGCTAGCAGCTTCCCTGTGGCGGGGAAGTGCAAACGTACACGTTTTCGGCCGAAAACGCGTTTTGCGGCGAAAACGCACACCACGGCTCTTTCTGAGAAAAAGCAAGCACGGAGGACGAGAATCGCTTTTGCCCTGCGTAGCGTTCCGGGCAGCGGGTAGAACCAGGCAGCGAATTCCCTGCTAGCAGCTTCCCTGTGGCGGGGAAGTGCAAACGTACACGTTTTCGGCCGAAAACGCGTTTTCCGGCGAAAACGCACACCACGGCTCTTTCTGAGAAAAAGCAAGCACGGAGGACGAGAATCGCTTTTGCCCTGCGTAGCTTTCCGGGCAGCGGGTAGAACCAGGCAGAGAATTCCCGGTTAGCAGCTTCCCTGTGGCGGGGAAGTGCAAACGTACACGTTTTCGGCCGAAAAGAATTTTTCAGGCGAAAACGCACACCATGGCTCTTTCTGAGAAAAAGCAAGCACGGAGGACGAGAATCGCTTTTGCCCTGCGTAGCGTTCCGGGCAGCGGGTAGAACCAGGCAGAGAATTCCCGGCTAGCAGCTTCCCTGTGGCCGGGAAGTGCAAACGTACACGTTTTCGGCCGAAAACGCGTTTTGCGGCGAAAACGCACACCACGGCTCTTTCTGAGAAAAAGCAAGCACGGAGGACGAGAATCGCTTTTGCCCTGCGTAGCGTTCCGGTCAGCGGGTAGAACCAGGCAGAGAATTCCCGGCTAGCAGCTTCCCTGTGGCGGGGAAGTGCAAACGTACACGTTTTTGGCCGAAAACGCGTTTTCCGGCGAAAACGCACACCACGGCTCTTTCTGAGAAAAAGCAAGCACGGAGGACGAGAATCGCTTTTGCCCAGCGTAGCGTTCCGAGCAGCGGGTAGAAATAGGCAGCGAATTGCCGGCTAGCAGCTTCCCTGTGGCCGGGAAGTGCAAACGTACACGTTTCCGGCCGAAAACGCGTTTTCCGGAGAAAAAGCACACCATGGCTCTTTCTGAGAAAAAGCAAGCACGGAGGACGAGAATCGCTTTTGCCCTGCGTAGCGTTCCGGGCAGCGGGTAGAACCAGGCAGAGAATTCCCGGCTAGCAGCTTCCCTGTGGCGGGGAAGTGCAAACATACACGTTTTCGGCCGAAAACGCGTTTTCTGGCGAAAACGCACACCACGGCTCTTTCTGAGAAAAAGCAAGCACGGAGGACGAGAATCGCTTTTGCCCTGCGTAGCGTTCCGGGCAGCGGGTAGAACCAGGCAGAGAATTCCCGGCTAGCAGCTTCCCTGTGGCCGGGAAGTGCAAACGTACACGTTTTTGGCCGAAAACGCGTTTTCCGGCGAAAACGCACACCACGGCTCTTTCTGAGAAAAAGCAAGCACGGAGGACGAGAATCGCTTTTACCCTGCGTAGCGTTCCGGTCAGCGGGTAGAACCAGGCAGAGAATTCCCGGCTAGCAGCTTCCCTGTGGCCGGGAAGTGCAAACGTACACGTTTTCGGCCGAAAACGCGTTTTGCGGTGAAAACGCACACCACGGCTCTTTCTGAGAAAAAGCAAGCACGGAGGACGAGAATCGCTTTTGCCCTGCGTAGCGTTCCGGGCAGCGGGTAGAACCAGGCAGCGAATTCCCTGCTAGCAGCTTCCCTGTGGCGGGGAAATGCAAACGTACACGTTTTCGGCCGAAAACGCGTTTTCCGGCGAAAACGCACACCACGGCTCTTTCTGAGAAAAAGCAAGCACGGAGGACGAGAATCGCTTTTGCCCTGCGTAGCGTTCCGGGCAGCGGGTAGAACCAGGCAGCGAATTCCCTGCTAGCAGCTTCCCTGTGGCGGGGAATTGCAAACGTACACGTTTTTGGCCGAAAACGCGTTTTCCGGCGAAAACGCACACCACGGCTCTTTCTGAGAAAAAGCAAGCACGGAGGACGAGAATCGCTTTTGCCCTGCGTAGCGTTCCGGGCAGCGGGTAGAACCAGGCAGAGAATTCCCGGCTAGCAGCTTCCCTGTGGCCGGGAAGTGCAAACGTACACGTTTTCGGCCGAAAACGCGTTTTCCGGCGAAAACGCACACCACGGCTCTTTCTGAGAAAAAGCAAGCACGGAGGACGAGAATCGCTTTTGCCCTGCGTAGCGTTCCGGGCAGCGGGTAGAACCAGGCAGATAATTCCCGGCTAGCAGCTTCCCTGTGGCCGGGAAGTGCAAACGTACACGTTTTCGGCCGAAAACGCGTTTTCTGGCGAAAACGCACACCACGGCTCTTTCTGAGAAAAAGCAAGCACGGAGGACGAGAATCGCTTTTGCCCTGCGTAGCGTTCCGGGCAGCGGGTAGAACCAGGCAGAGAATTCCCGGCTAGCAGCTTCCCTGTGGCCGGGAAGTGCAAACGTACACGTTTTTGGCCGAAAACGCGTTTTCCGGCGAAAACGCACACCACGGCTCTTTCTGAGAAAAAGCAAGCACGGAGGACGAGAATCGCTTTTGCCCTGCGTAGCGTTCTGGTCAGCGGGTAGAACCAGGCAGAGAATTCCCGGCTAGCAGCTTCCCTGTGGCCGGGAAGTGCAAACGTACACGTTTTCGGCCGAAAACGCGTTTTGCGGCGAAAACGCACACCACGGCTCTTTCTGAGAAAAAAGCAAGCACGGAGGACGAGAATCGCTTTTGCCCTGCGTAGCGTTCCGAGCAGCGGGTAGAAATAGGCAGCGAATTCCCGGCTAGCAGCTTCCCTGTGGCGGGGAAGTGCAAACGTACACGTTTTCGGCCGAAAACGCGTTTTGCGGCGAAAACGCACACCACGGCTCTTTCTGAGAAAAAGCAAGCACGGAGGACGAGAATCGCTTTTGCCCTGCGTAGCGTTCCGGGCAGCGGGTAGAACCAGGCAGCGAATTCCCTGCTAGCAGCTTCCCTGTGGCGGGGAAATGCAAACGTACACGTTTTCGGCCGAAAACGCGTTTTCCGGCGAAAACGCACACCACGGCTCTTTCTGAGAAAAAGCAAGCACGGAGGACGAGAATCGCTTTTGCCCTGCGTAGCGTTCCGGGCAGCGGGTAGAACCAGGCAGCGAATTCCCTGCTAGCAGCTTCCCTGTGGCGGGGAAGTGCAAACGTACACGTTTTTGGCCGAAAACGCGTTTTCCGGCGAAAACGCACACAACGGCTCTTTCTGAGAAAAAGCAAGCACGGAGGACGAGAATCGCTTTTGCCCTGCGTAGCGTTCCGGGCAGCGGGTAGAACCAGGCAGAGAATTCCCGGCTAGCAGCTTCCCTGTGGCCGGGAAGTGCAAACGTACACGTTTTCGGCCGAAAACGCGTTTTCCGGCGAAAACGCACACCACGGCTCTTTCTGAGAAAAAGCAAGCACGGAGGACGAGAATCGCTTTTGCCCTGCGTAGCGTTCCGGGCAGCGGGTAGAACCAGGCAGATAATTCCCGGCTAGCAGCTTCCCTGTGGCCGGGAAGTGCAAACGTACACGTTTTCGGCCAAAAACGCGTTTTCCGGCGAAAACGCACACCACGGCTCTTTCTGAGAAAAAGCAAGCACGGAGGACGAGAATCGCTTTTGCCCTGCGTAGCGTTCCGGGCAGCGGGTAGAACCAGGCAGAGAATTCCCGGCTAGCAGCTTCCCTGTGGCGGGGAAGTGCAAACGTACACGTTTTCGGCCGAAAACGCGTTTTCCGGCGAAAACGCACACCACGGCTCTTTCTGAGAAAAAGCAAGCACGGAGGACGAGAATCGCTTTTGCCCAGTGTAGCGTTCCGAGCAGCGGGTAGAAATAGGCAGCGAATTGCCGGCTAGCAGCTTCCCTGTGGCCGGGAAGTGCAAACGTACACGTTTCCGGCCGAAAATGCGTTTTCCGGAGAAAAAGCACACCATGGCTCTTTCTGAGAAAAAGCAAGCACGGAGGACGAGAATCGCTTTTGCCCTGCGTAGCGTTCCGGGCAGCGGGTAGAACCAGGCAGAGAATTCCCGGCTAGCAGCTTCCCTGTGGCGGGGAAGTGCAAACGTACACGTTTTCGGCCGAAAACGCGTTTTCTGGCGAAAACGCACACCACGGCTCTTTCAGAGAAAAAGCAAGCACGGAGGACGAGAATCGCTTTTGCCCTGCGTAGCGTTCCGGGCAGCGGGTAGAACCAGGCAGAGAATTCCCGGCTAGCAGCTTCCCTGTGGCCGGGAAGTGCAAACGTACACGTTTTTGGCCGAAAACGCGTTTTCCGGCGAAAACGCACACCACGGCTCTTTCTGAGAAAAAGCAAGCACGGAGGACGAGAATCGCTTTTGCCCTGCGTAGCGTTCTGGTCAGCGGGTAGAACCAGGCAGAGAATTCCCGTCTAGCAGCTTCCCTGTGGCGGGGAAGTGCAAACGTACACGTTTTCGGCCGAAAACGCGTTTTGCGGCGAAAACGCACACCACGGCTCTTTCTGAGAAAAAAGCAAGCACGGAGGACGAGAATCGCTTTTGCCCTGCGTAGCGTTCCGAGCAGCGGGTAGAAATAGTCAGCGAATTCCCGGCTAGCAGCTTCCCTGTGGCCGGGAAGTGCAAACGTACACGTTTTCGGCCAAAAACGCGTTTTCCGTCGAAAACGCACACCACGGCTCTTTCTAAGAAAAAGCAAGCACGGAGGACGAGAATCGCTTTTGCCCTGCGTAGCGTTCCGGGCAGCGGGTAGAACCAGGCAGAGAATTCCCGGCTAGCAGCTTCCCTGTGGCGGGGAAGTGCAAACGTACAGGTTTTCGGCCGAAAACGCGTTTTCCGGCGAAAACGCACACCACGGCTCTTTCTGAGAAATAGCAAGCACGGAGGACGAAAATCGCTTTTGCCCTGCGTAGCGTTCCGGTCAGCGGGTAGAACCAGGCAGAGAATTCCCGGCTAGCAGCTTCCCTGTGGCCGGGAAGTGCAAACGTATACGTTTTCGGCCGAAAACACGTTTTGCGGCGAAAACGCACACCACGGCTCTTTCTGAGAAAAAGCAAGCACGGAGGACGAGAATCGCTTTTGCCCTGCGTAGTGTTCCGGGCAGCGGGTAGAACCAGGCAGAGAATTCCCGGCTAGCAGCTTCCCTGTGGCGGGGAAGTGCAAACGTACACGTTTTCGGCCGAAAACGCGTTTTCCGGCGAAAACGCACACCACGGCTCTTTCTGAGAAAAAGCAAGCACGGAGGACGAGAATCGCTTTTGCCCTGCGTAGCGTTCCGGGCAGCGGGTAGAACCAGGCAGAGAATTCCCGGCTAGCAGCTTCCCTGTGGCGGGGAAGTGCAAACGTACACGTTTTTGGCTGAAAACACGTTTTGCGGCGAAAACGCACACCACGGCTCTTTCTGAGAAAAAGCAAGCACGGAGGACGAGAATCGCTTTTGCCCTGCGTAGTGTTCCGGGCAGCGGGTAGAACCAGGCAGAGAATTCCCGGCTAGCAGCTTCCCTGTGGCCGGGAAGTGCAAACGTACACGTTTTCGGCCAAAAACGCGTTTTCCGTCGAAAACGCACACCACGGCTCTTTCTGAGAAAAAGCAAGCACGGAGGACGAGAATCGCTTTTGCCCTGCGTAGCGTTCCGGGCAGCGGGTAGAACCAGGCAGAGAATTCCCGGCTAGCAGCTTCCCTGTGGCGGGGAAGTGCAAACGTACACGTTTTCGGCCGAAAACGCGTTTTCCGGCGAAAACGCACACCACGGCTCTTTCTGAGAAATAGCAAGCACGGAGGACGAGAATCGCTTTTGCCCAGCGTAGCGTTCCGAGCAGCGGGTAGAAATAGGCAGCGAATTGCCGGCTAGCAGCTTCCCTGTGGCCGGGAAGTGCAAACGTACACGTTTCCGGCCGAAAACGCGTTTTCCGGAGGAAACGCACACCACGGCTCTTTCTGAGAAAAAGCAAGCACGGAGGACGAGAATCGCTTTTGCCCTGCGTAGCGTTCCGGACAGCGGGTAGAACATGGCAGAGAATTCCCGTCTAGAATCTTCCCTGTGGCGGGGAAGTGCAAACGTACGCGTTTTCGGCCGAAAACGCGTTTTCCCGCGAAAACGCACACCACGGCTCTTTCTGAGAAAAAGCAAGCACGGAGGACGAGAATCGCTTTTGCCCTGCGTAGTGTTCCGGGCAGCGGGTAGAACGAGGCAGAGAATTCCCGGCTAGCAGCTTCCCTGTGGCGGGGAAGTGCAAACGTACACGTTTTCGGCCGAAAACGCGTTTTCCGGCGAAAAAGCACACCACGGCTCTTTCTGAGAAAAAGCAAGCACGGAGGACGAGAATCGCTTTTGCCCTGCGTAGCGTTCCGGGCAGCGGGTAGAACCAGGCAGCGAATTCCCTGCTATCAGCTTCCCTTTTGGCGGGGAAGTGCAAACGTACACGTTTTCGGCCGAAAACGCGTTTTCCGGCGAAAACGCACACCACGGCTCTTTCTGAGAAAAAGCAAGCACGGAGGACGAGAATCGCTTTTGCCCTGCGTAGCGTTCCGGGCAGCGGGTAGAACCAGGCAGAGAATTCCCGGCTAGCAGCTTCCCTGTGGCGGGGAAGTGCAAACGTACACGTTTTCGGCCGAAAAAGCGTTTTCCGGCGAAAACGCACACCACGGCTCTTTCTGAGAAAAAGCAAGCACGGAGGACGAGAATCGCTTCTGCTCTGCGTAGCGTTCCGGGCAGCGGGTAGAACCAGGCAGAGAATTCCCGGCTAGCAGCTTCCCTGTGGCGGGGAAGTGCAAACGTACACGTTTTCGGGCGAAAACGCGTTTTCCCGCGAAAACGCACACCACGGCTCTTTCTGAGAAAAAGCAAGCACGGAGGACGAGAATCGCTTTTGACCTGCGTAGTGTTCCGGGCAGCGGGTAGAACCAGGCAGAGAATTCCCGGCTAGCAGCTTCCCTGTGGCCGGGAAGTGCAAACGTACACGTTTTCGGCCGAAAACGCGTTTTGCGGCGAAAACGCACACCACGGCTCTTTCTGAGAAAAAGCAAGCACGGAGGACGAGAATCGCTTTTGCCCTGCGTAGCGTTCCGAGCAGCGGGTAGAACCAGGCAGCGAATTCCCTGCTAGCAGCTTCCCTGTGGCGGGGAAATGCAAACGTACACGTTTTCGGCCGAAAACGCGTTTTCCGGCGAAAACGCACACCATGGCTCTTTCTGAGAAAAAGCAAGCACGGAGGACGAGAATCGCTTTTGCCCTGCGTAGCGTTCCGGGCAGCGGGTAGAACCAGGCAGAGAATTCCCGGCTAGCAGCTTCCCTGTGGCCGGGAAGTGCAAACGTACACGTTTTCGGCCGAAAACGCGTTTTCCGGCGAAAACGCACACCACGGCTCTCTCTGAGAAAAAGCAAGCACGGAGGACGAGAATCGCTTTTGCCCTGCGTAGCGTTCCGGGCAGCGGGTAGAACCAGGCAGAGAATTCCCGGCTAGCAGCTTCCCTGTGGCGGGGAAGTGCAAACGTACACGTTTTCGGCCGAAAACGCGTTTTACGGCGAAAACGCACACCACGGCTCTTTCTGAGAAAAAGCAAGCACGGAGGACGAGAATCGCTCTTGCCCTGCGTAGCGTTCCGGGCAGCGGGTAGAACCAGGCAGAGAATTCCCGGCTAGCAGCTTCCCTGTGGCGGGGAAGTGCAAACGTACACGTTTTCGGCCGAAAACACGTTTTCCGGCGAAAACGCACACCACGGCTCTTTCTGAGAAAAAGCAAGCACGGAGGACGAGAATCGCTTTTGCCCTGCGTAGCGTTCCGGGCAGCGGGTAGAACCAGGCAGAGAATTCCCGGCTAGCAGCTTCCCTGTGGCGGGGAAATGCAAACGTACACGTTTTCGGCCGAAAACGCGTTTTCCGGCGAAAACGCACACCATGGCTCTTTCTGAGAAAAAGCAAGCACGGAGGACGAGAATCGCTTTTGCCCTGCGTAGCGTTCCGGGCAGCGGGTAGAACCAGGCAGAGAATTCCCGGCTAGCAGCTTCCCTGTGGCCGGGAAGTGCAAACGTACACGTTTTCGGCCGAAAACGCGTTTTGCGGCGAAAACGCACACCACGGCTCTTTCTGAGAAAAAGCAAGCACGGAGGACGAGAATCGCTTTTGCCCTGCGTAGCGTTCCGGGCAGCGGGTAGAACCAGGCAGAGAATTCCCGGCTAGCAGCTTCCCTGTGGCCGGGAAGTGCAAACGTACACGTTTTCGGCCGAAAACGCGTTTTACGGCGAAAACGCACACCACGGCTCTTTCTGAGAAAAAGCAAGCACGGAGGACGAGAATCGCTCTTGCCCTGCGTAGCGTTCCGGGCAGCGGGTAGAACCAGGCAGAGAATTCCCGGCTAGCAGCTTCCCTGTGGCGGGGAAGTGCAAACGTACACGTTTTCGGCCGAAAACACGTTTTCCGGCGAAAACGCACACCACGGCTCTTTCTGAGAAAAAGCAAGCACGGAGGACGAGAATCGCTTTTGCCCTGCGTAGCGTTCCGAGCAGCGGGTAGAAATAGGCAGCGAATTCCCGGCTAGCAGCTTCCCTGTGGCGGGGAAGTGCAAACGTACACGTTTTCGGCCGAAAACGCGTTTTGCGGCGAAAACGCACACCACGGCTCTTTCTGAGAAAAAGCAAGCACGGAGGACGAGAATCGCTTTTGCCCTGCGTAGTGTTCCGGGCAGCGGGTAGAACCAGGCAGAGAATTCCCGGCTAGCATCTTCCCTGTGGCCGGGAAGTGCAAACGTACACGTTTTCGGCCGAAAACGCGTTTTGCGGCGAAAACGCACACCACGGCTCTTTCTGAGAAAAAGCAAGCACGGAGGACGAGAATCGCTTTTGCCCTGCGTAGCGTTCCGGACAGCGGGTAGAACCAGGCAGAGAATTCCCGGCTAGCAGCTTCCCTGTGGCGGGGAAGTGCAAACGTACACGTTTTCGGCCGAAAACGCGTTTTCCAGCGAAAACGCACACCACGGCTCTTTCTGAGAAAAAGCAAGCACGGAGGACGAGAATCGCTTTTGCCCAGCGTAGCGTTCCGAGCAGCGGGTAGAAATAGGCAGCGAATTGCCGGCTAGCAGCTTCCCTGTGGCCGGGAAGTGCAAACGTACACGTTTCCGGCCGTAAACGCGTTTTCCGGCGAAAACGCACACCACGGCTCTTTCTGAGAAAAAGCAAGCACGGAGGACGAGAATCGCTTTTGCCCAGCGTAGCGTTCCGAGCAGCGGGTAGAAATAGGCAGCGAATTGCCGGCTAGCAGCTTCCCTGTGGCGGGGAAGTGCAAACGTACACGTTTCCGGCCGTAAACGCGTTTTCCGGAGAAAAAGCACACCATGGCTCTTTCTGAGAAAAAGCAAGCACGGAGGACTAGAATCGCTTTGGCCCGGCGTAGCGTTCCGGGCAGCGGGTAGAACCAGGCAGAGAATTCCCGGCTAGCAGCTTCCCTGTGGCGGGGAAGTGCAAACGTACACGTTTTCGGCCGAAAACACGTTTTCCGGCGAAAACGCACACCACGGCTCTTTCTGAGAAAAAGCAAGCACGGAGGACGAGAATCGCTTTTGCCCTGCGTAGCGTTCCGGGCAGCGGGTAGAACCAGGCAGAGAATTCCCGGCTAGCAGCTTCCCTGTGGCGGGGAAGTGCAAACGTACACGTTTTTGGCCGAAAACGCGTTTTCCGGCGAAAACGCACACCACGGCTCTTTCTGAGAAAAAGCAAGCACGGAGGACGAGAATCGCTTTTGCCCTGCGTAGCGTTCCGGGCAGCGGGTAGAACCAGGCAGAGAATTCCCGGCTAGCAGCTTCCCTGTGGCCGGGAAGTGCAAACGTACACGTTTTCGGCCGAAAACGCGTTTTCCGGCGAAAATGCACACCACGGCTCTTTCTGAGAAAAAGCAAGCACGGAGGACGAGAATCGCTTTTGCCCTGCGTAGTGTTCCGGGCAGCGGGTAGAACCAGGCAGAGAATTCCCGGCTAGCAGCTTCCCTGTGGCGGGGAAGTGCAAACGTACACGTTTTCGGCCAAAAACGCGTTTTCCGGCGAAAACGCACACCACGGCTCTTTCTGAGAAAAAGCAAGCACGGAGGACGAGAATCGCTTTTGCCCTGCGTAGCGTTCCGGGCAGCGGGTAGAACCAGGCAGAGAATTCCCGGCTAGCAGCTTCCCTGTGGCCGGGAAGTGCAAACGTACACGTTTTCGGCCGAAAACGCGTTTTCCGGCGAAAACGCACACCACGGCTCTTAGAAATAGCAAGCACGGAGGACGAGAATCGCTTTTGCCCAGCGTAGCGTTCCGAGCAGCGGGTAGAAATAGGCAGCGAATTGCCGGCTAGCAGCTTCCCTGTGGCCGGGAAGTGCAAACGTACACGTTTTTGGCCGAAAACGCGTTTTCCGGAGAAAAAGCACACCATGGCTCTTTCTGAGAAAAAGCAAGCACGGAGGACGAGAATCGCTTTTGCCCTGCGTAGCGTTCCGGGCAGCGGGTAGAACCAGGCAGAGAATTCCCGGCTAGCAGCTTCCCTGTGGCGGGGAAGTGCAAACGTACACGTTTTCGGCCGAAAACGCGTTTTCCGGCGAAAACGCACACCACGGCTCTTTCTGAGAAAAAGCAAGCACGGAGGACGAGAATCGCTTTTGCCCTGCGTAGCGTTCCGGGCAGCGGGTAGAACCAGGCAGAGAATTCCCTGCTAGCAGCTTCCCTGTGGCGGGGAAGTGCAAACGTACACGTTTTTGGCCGAAAACGCGTTTTCCGGCGAAAACGCACACCACGGCTCTTTCTGAGAAAAAGCAAGCACGGAGGACGAGAATCGCTTTTGCCCTGCGTAGCGTTCCGGGCAGCGGGTAGAACCAGGCAGAGAATTCCCGGCTAGCAGCTTCCCTGTGGCCGGGAAGTGCAAACGTACACGTTTTTGGCCGAAAACGCGTTTTGCGGCGAAAACGCACACCACGGCTCTTTCTGAGAAAAAGCAAGCACGGAGGACGAGAATCGCTTTTGCCCTGCGTAGTGTTCCGGGCAGCGGGTAGAACCAGGCAGAGAATTCCCGGCTAGCAGCTTCCCTGTGGCCGGGAAGTGCAAACGTACACGTTTTCGGCCAAAAACGCGTTTTCCGTCGAAAACGCACACCACGGCTCTTTCTGAGAAAAAGCAAGCACGGAGGACGAGAATCGCTTTTGCCCTGCGTAGCGTTCCGGGCAGCGGGTAGAACCAGGCAGAGAATTCCCGGCTAGCAGCTTCCCTGTGGCGGGGAAGTGCAAACGTACACGTTTCCGGCCGAAAACGCGTTTTCCGGCGAAAACGCACACCACGGCTCTTTCTGAGAAATAGCAAGCACGGAGGACGAGAATCGCTTTTGCCCAGCGTAGCGTTCCGAGCAGCGGGTAGAAATAGGCAGCGAATTGCCGGCTAGCAGCTTCCCTGTGGCCGGGAAGTGCAAACGTACACGTTTCCGGCCGAAAACGCGTTTTCCCGCGAAAAAGCACACCACGGCTCTTTCTGAGAAAAAGCAAGCACGGAGGACGAGAATCGCTTTTGCCCTGCGTAGTGTTCCGGGCAGCGGGTAGAACGAGGCAGAGAATTCCCGGCTAGCAGCTTCCCTGTGGCGGGGAAGTGCAAACGTACACGTTTTCGGCCGAAAACGCGTTTTCCGGCGAAAAAGCACACCACGGCTCTTTCTGAGAAAAAGCAAGCACGGAGGACGAGAATCGCTTTTGCCCTGCGTAGCGTTCCGGGCAGCGGGTAGAACCAGGCAGCGAATTCCCTGCTATCAGCTTCCCTGTGGCGGGGAAGTGCAAACGTACACGTTTTCGGCCGAAAACGCGTTTTCCGGCGAAAACGCACACCACGGCTCTTTCTGAGAAAAAGCAAGCACGGAGGACGAGAATCGCTTTTGCCCTGCGTAGCGTTCCGGGCAGCGGGTAGAACCAGGCAGAGAATTCCCGGCTAGCAGCTTCCCTGTGGCGGGGAATTGCAAACGTACACGTTTTCGGCCGTAAACGCGTTTTCCGGCGAAAACGCACACCACGGCTCTTTCTGAGAAAAAGCAAGCACGGAGGACGAGAATCGCTTTTGCCCTGCGTAGCGTTCCGGGCAGCGGGTAGAACCAGGCAGAGAATTCCCGGCTAGCAGCTTCCCTGTGGCGGGGAAGTGCAAACGTACACGTTTTCGGCCGAAAACGCGTTTTGTAGCGAAAACGCACACCACGGCTCTTTCTGAGAAAAAGCAAGCACGGAGGACGAGAATCGCTTTTGCCCTGCGTAGCGTTCCGGGCAGCGGGTAGAACCAGGCAGAGAATTCCCGGCTAGCAGCTTCCCTGTGGCGGGGAAGTGCAAACGTACACGTTTTCGTCCGAAAAGGCGTTTTCCGGCGAAAACGCACACCACGGCTCTTTCTGAGAGAAACCAAGCACGGAGGACGAGAATCGCTTTTGTCCAGCGTAGCGTTCCGAGCAGTGGGTAGAAATAGGCAGCGAATTGCCGGCTAGCAGCTTCCCTGTGGCCGGGAAGTGCAAACGTACACGTTTCCGGCCGAAAACGCGTTTTCCGGAGAAAAAGCACACCATGGCTCTTTCTGAGAAAAAGCAAGCACGGAGGACGAGAATCGCTTTTGCCCTGCGTAGCGTTCCGGGCAGCGGGTAGAACCAGGCAGAGAATTCCCGGCTAGCAGCTTCCCTGTGGCCGGTAAGTGCAAACGTACACGTTTTCGGCCGAAAACGCGTTTTCCGGCGAAAACGCACACCACGGCTCTTTCTGAGAAAAGCAAGCACGGAGGACGAGAATCGCTTTTGCCCTGCGTAGCGTTCCGGGCAGCGGGTAGAACCAGGCAGAGAATTCCCGGCTAGCAGCTTCCCTGTGGCGGGGAAGTGCAAACGTACACGTTTTTGGCCGAAAACGCGTTTTGCGGCGAAAACGCACACCACGGCTCTTTCTGAGAAAAAGCAAGCACGGAGGACGAGAATCGCTTTTGCCCTGCGTAGCGTTCCGGGCAGCGGGTAGAACCAGGCAGAGAATTCCCGGCTAGCAGCTTCCCTGTGGCCGGGAAGTGCAAACGTACACGTTTTCGGCCGAAAACGCGTTTTGCGGCGAAAACTCACACCACGGCTCTTTCTGAGAAAAAGCAAGCACGGAGGACGAGAATCGCTTTTGCCCTGCGTAGCGTTCCGGGCAGCGGGTAGAACCAGGCAGCGAATTCCCTGCTAGCAGCTTCCCTGTGGCGGGGAAATGCAAACGTACACGTTTTCGGCCGAAAACGCGTTTTCCGGCGAAAACGCACACCACGGCTCTTTCTGAGAAAAAGCAAGCACGGAGGACGAGAATCGCTTTTGCCCTGCGTAGCGTTCCGGGCAGCGGGTAGAACCAGGCAGCGAATTCCCTGCTAGCAGCTTCCCTGTGGCGGGGAAGTGCAAACGTACACGTTTTTGGCCGAAAACGCGTTTTCCGGCGAAAACGCACACCACGGCTCTTTCTGAGAAAAAGCAAGCACGGAGGACGAGAATCGCTTTTGTCCAGCGTAGCGTTCCGAGCAGCGGGTAGAAATAGGCAGCGAATTGCCGGCTAGCAGCTTCCCTGTGGCCGGGAAGTGCAAACGTACACGTTTCCGGCCGAAAACGCGTTTTCCGGAGAAAAAGCACACCATGGCTCTTTCTGAGAAAAAGCAAGCACGGAGGACGAGAATCGCTTTTGCCCTGCGTAGCGTTCCGGGCAGCGGGTAGAACCAGGCAGAGAATTCCCGGCTAGCAGCTTCCCTGTGGCCGGTAAGTGCAAACGTACACGTTTTCGGCCGAAAACGCGTTTTCCGGCGAAAACGCACACCACGGCTCTTTCTGAGAAAAGCAAGCACGGAGGACGAGAATCGCTTTTGCCCTGCGTAGCGTTCCGGGCAGCGGGTAGAACCAGGCAGAGAATTCCCGGCTAGCAGCTTCCCTGTGGCGGGGAAGTGCAAACGTACACGTTTTTGGCCGAAAACGCGTTTTGCGGCGAAAACGCACACCACGGCTCTTTCTGAGAAAAAGCAAGCACGGAGGACGAGAATCGCTTTTGCCCTGCGTAGCGTTCCGGGCAGCGGGTAGAACCAGGCAGAGAATTCCCGGCTAGCAGCTTCCCTGTGGCCGGGAAGTGCAAACGTACACGTTTTCGGCCGAAAACGCGTTTTCCGGCGAAAACTCACACCACGGCTCTTTCTGAGAAAAAGCAAGCACGGAGGACGAGAATCGCTTTTGCCCTGCGTAGCGTTCCGGGCAGCGGGTAGAACCAGGCAGCGAATTCCCTGCTAGCAGCTTCCCTGTGGCGGGGAAATGCAAACGTACACGTTTTCGGCCGAAAACGCGTTTTCCGGCGAAAACGCACACCACGGCTCTTTCTGAGAAAAAGCAAGCACGGAGGACGAGAATCGCTTTTGCCCTGCGTAGCGTTCCGGGCAGCGGGTAGAACCAGGCAGCGAATTCCCTGCTAGCAGCTTCCCTGTGGCGGGGAAGTGCAAACGTACACGTTTTTGGCCGAAAACGCGTTTTCCGGCGAAAACGCACACCACGGCTCTTTCTGAGAAAAAGCAAGCACGGAGGACGAGAATCGCTTTTGCCCTGCGTAGCGTTCCGGGCAGCGGGTAGAACCAGGCAGAGAATTCCCGGCTAGCAGCTTCCCTGTGGCCGGGAAGTGCAAACGTACACGTTTTCGGCCGAAAACGCGTTTTCCGGCGAAAACGCACACCACGGCTCTTTCTGAGAAAAAGCAAGCACGGAGGACGAGAATCGCTTTTGCCCTGCGTAGCGTTCCAGGCAGCGGGTAGAACCAGGCAGAGAATTCCCGGCTAGCAGCTTCCCTGTGGCGGGGAAGTGCAAACGTACACGTTTTCGGCCGAAAACGCGTTTTCCGGAGAAAAAGCACACCATGGCTCTTTCTGAGAAAAAGCAAGCACGGAGGACGAGAATCGCTTTTGCCCTGCGTAGCGTTCCGGGCAGCGGGTCGAACCAGGCAGAGAATTCCCGGCTAGCAGCTTCCCTGTGGCCGGGAAGTGCAAACGTACACGTTTTCGGCCGAAAACGCGTTTTGCGGCGAAAACGCACACCACGGCTCTTTCTGAGAAAAAGCAAGCACGGAGGACGAGAATCGCTTTTGCCCTGCGTAGCGTTCCTGGCAGCGGGTAGAACCAGGCAGAAAATTCCCGGCTAGCAGCTTCCCTGTGGCCGGGAAGTGCAAACGTACACGTTTTCGGCCGAAAACGCGTTTTCTGGCGAAAACGCAACCACGGCTCTTTCTGAGAAAAAGCAAGCACGGAGGACGAGAATCGCTTTTGCCCTGCGTAGCGTTCCGGGCAGCGGGTAGAACCAGGCAGAGAATTCCCGGCTAGCAGCTTCCCTGTGGCGGGGAAGTGCAAACGTACACGTTTTCAGCCGAAAACGCGTTTTCCGGCGAAAACGCACACCACGGCTCTTTCTGAGAAAAAGCAAGCACGGAGGACGAGAATCGCTTTTGCCCTGCGTAGCGTTCCGAGCAGCGGGTAGAAATAGTTAGCGAATTCCCGGCTAGCAGCTTCCCTGTGGCGGGGAAGTGCAAACGTACACGTTTTCGGCCGAAAACGCGTTTTGCGGCGAAAACGCAAACCACGGCTCTTTCTGAGAAAAAGCAAGCACGGAGGACGAGAATCGCTTTTGCCCTGCGTAGCGTTCCGGGCAGCGGGTAGAACCAGGCAGAGAATTCCCTGCTAGCAGCTTCCCTGTGGCGGGGAAGTGCAAACGTACACGTTTTCGGCCGAAAACGCGTTTTGCGGCGAAAACGCACACCACGGCTCTTTCTGAGAAAAAGCAAGCACGGAGGACGAGAATCGCTTTTGCCCTGCGTAGCGTTCCGGGCAGCGGGTAGAAATAGGCAGCGAATTGCCGGCTAGCAGCTTCCCTGTGGCCGGGAAGTGCAAACGTACACGTTTTCGGCCGAAAACACGTTTTCCGGCGAAAACGCACACCACGGCTCTTTCTGAGAAAAAGCAAGCACGGAGGACGAGAATCGCTTTTGCCCTGCGTAGCGTTCCGGGCAGCGGGTAGAACCAGGCAGATAATTCCCGGCTAGCAGCTTCCCTGTGGCCGGGAAGTGCAAACGTACACGTTTTCGGCCAAAAACGCGTTTTCCGGCGAAAACGCACACCACGGCTCTTTCTGAGAAAAAGCAAGCACGGAGGACGAGAATCGCTTTTGCCCTGCGTAGCGTTCCGGGCAGCGGGTAGAACCAGGCAGAGAATTCCCGGCTAGCGGCTTCCCTGTGGCCGGGAAGTGCAAACGTACACGTTTTCGGCCGAAAACGCGTTTTGCGGCGAAAACGCACACCACGGCTCTTTCTGAGAAAAAGCAAGCACGGAGGACGAGAATCGCTTTTGCCCTGCGTAGTGTTCCGGGCAGCGGGTAGAACCAGGCAGATAATTCCCGGCTAGCAGCTTCCCTGTGGCCGGGAAGTGCAAACGAACACGTTTTCGGCCGAAAACGCGTTTTCCCGCGAAAACGCACACCACGGCTCTTTCTGAGAAAAAGCAAGCACGGAGGACGAGAATCGCTTTTGCCCTGCGTAGCGTTCCGGGCAGCGGTTAGAAATAGGCAGCGAATTGCCGGCTAGCAGCTTCCCTGTGGCCGGGAAGTGCAAACGTACAGGTTTCCGGCCGAAAACGCGTTTTCCAGAGAAAAAGCACACCATGGCTCTTTCTGAGAAAAAGCAAGCACGGAGGACGAGAATCGCTTTTGCCCTGCGTAGCGTTCCGGGCAGCGGGTAGAACCAGGCAGAGAATTCCCGGCTAGCAGCTTCCCTGTGGCGGGGAAGTGCAAACGTACACGTTTTCGGCCGAAAACGCGTTTTGTAGCGAAAACGCACACCACGGCTCTTTCTGAGAAAAAGCAAGCACGGAGGACGAGAATCGCTTTTGCCCTGCGTAGCGTTCCGAGCAGCGGGTAGAACCAGGCAGAGAATTCCCGGCTAGCGGCTTCCCTGTGGCCGGGAAGTGCAAACGTACACGTTTTCGGCCGAAAACGCGTTTTGCGGCGAAAACGCACACCACGGCTCTTTCTGAGAAAAAGCAAGCACGGAGGACGAGAATCGCTTTTGCCCTGCGTAGTGTTCCGGGCAGCGGGTAGAACCAGGCAGATAATTCCCGGCTAGCAGCTTCCCTGTGGCCGGGAAGTGCAAACGAACACGTTTTAGGCCGAAAACGCGTTTTCCCGCGAAAACGCACACCACGGCTCTTTCTGAGAAAAAGCAAGCACGGAGGACGAGAATCGCTTTTGCCCTGCGTAGCGTTCCGGGCAGCGGTTAGAAATAGGCAGCGAATTGCCGGCTAGCAGCTTCCCTGTGGCCGGGAAGTGCAAACGTACAGGTTTCCGGCCGAAAACGCGTTTTCCAGAGAAAAAGCACACCATGGCTCTTTCTGAGAAAAAGCAAGCACGGAGGACGAGAATCGCTTTTGCCCTGCGTAGCGTTCCGGGCAGCGGGTAGAACCAGGCAGAGAATTCCCGGCTAGCAGCTTCCCTGTGGCGGGGAAGTGCAAACGTACACGTTTTCGGCCGAAAACGCGTTTTCCGGCGAAAACGCACACCACGGCTCTTTCTGAGAAAAAGCAAGCACGGAGGACGAGAATCGCTTTTGCCCTGTGTAGCGTTCCGGGCAGCGGGTAGAACCAGGCAGAGAATTCCCTGCTAGCAGCTTCGCTGTGGCGGGGAAGTGCAAACGTACACGTTTTCGGCCGAAAACGCGTTTTCCCGCGAAAACGCACACCACGGCTCTTTCTGAGAAAAAGCAAGCACCGAGGACGAGAATCGCTTTTGCCCTGCGTAGCGTTCCGGGCAGCGGGTAGTATCAGGCAGCGAATTCCCTGCTAGCAGCTTCCCTGTGTCGGGGAAGTGCAAACGTACACGTTTTCGGCCGAAAACACGTTTTCCCGCGAAAACGCACACCACGGCTCTTTCTGAGAAAAAGCAAGCACGGAGGACGAGAATCGCTTTTGCCCTGCGTAGCGTTCCGGGCAGCGGGTAGAACCAGGCAGCGAATTGCCGGCTAGCAGCTTCCCTGTGGCCGGGAAGTGCAAACGTACACGTTTCCGGCCGAAAACGCGTTTTCCAGAGAAAAAGCACACCATGGCTCTTTCTGAGAAAAAGCAAGCACGGAGGACGAGAATCGCTTTTGCCCTGCGTAGCGTTCCGGGCAGCGGGTAGAACCAGGCAGAAAATTCCCGGCTAGCAGCTTCCCTGTGGCCGGGAAGTGCTAACGTACACGTTTTCGGCCGAAAACGCGTTTTGCGGCGAAAACGCACACCACGGCTCTTTCTGAGAAAAAGCAAGCATGGAGGACGAGAATCGCTTTTGCCCTGCGTAGCGTTCCGGGCAGCGGGTAGAACCAGGCAGAAAATTCCCGGCTAGCAGCTTCCCTGTGGCCGGGAAGTGCAAACGTACACGTTTTCGGCCGAAAACGCGTTTTGCGGCGAAAACGTACACCACGGCTCTTTCTGAGAAAAAGCAAGCACGGAGGACGAGAATCGCTTTTGCCCTGCGTAGCGTTCCGGGCAGCGGGTAGAACCAGGCAGCGAATTCCCTGCTAGCAGCTTCCCTGTGGCGGGGAAATGCAAACGTACACGTTTTCGGCCGAAAACTTGTTTTCCGGCGAAAACGCACACCACGGCTCTTTCTGAGAAAAAGCAAGCACGGAGGACGAGAATCGCTTTTGCCCTGCGTAGCGTTCCGGGCAGCGGGTAGAACCAGGCAGAAAATTCCCTGCTAGCAGCTTCCCTGTGGCGGGGAAGTGCAAACGTACACGTTTTCGGCCGAAAACGCGTTTTCCGGCGAAAACAAACACCACGGCTCTTTCTGAGAAAAAGCAAGCACGGAGGACGAGAATCGCTTTTGCCCTGCGTAGCCTTCCGGGCAGCGGGTAGAACCAGGCAGAGAATTCCCGGCTAGCAGCTTCCCTGTGGCCGGGAAGTGCAAACGTACACGTTTTCGGCCGAAAACGCGTTTTCCGGCGGAAACGAACACCACGGCTCTTTCTGAGAAAAAGCAAGCACGGAGGACGAGAATCGCTTTTGCCCTGCGTAGCGTTCCGGACAGCGGGTAGAACATGGCAGAGAATTGCCGTCTAGAATCTTCCCTGTGGCGGGGAAGTGCAAACGTACGCGTTTTCGGCCGAAAACACTTTTTCCCGCGAAAACGCACACCACGGCTCTTTCTGAGAAAAAGCAAGCACGGAGGACGAGAATCGCTTTTGCCCTGCGTAGTGTTCCGGGCAGCGGGTAGAACCAGGCAGAGAATTCCCGGCTAGCATCTTCCCTGTGGCGGGGAAGTGCAAACGTACACGTTTTCGGCCGAAAACGCGTTTTCCGGCGAAAACGCACACCACGGCTCTTTCTGAGAAAAAGCAAGCACGGAGGACGAGAATCGCTTTTGCCCTGCGTAGCGTTCCGGGCAGCGGGTAGAACGAGGCAGAGAATTCCCGGCTAGCAGCTTCCCTGAGGCGGGGAAGTGCAAACGTACACGTTTTCGGCCGAAAACGCGTTTTCCGGCGAAAAAGCACACCACGGCTCTTTCTGAGAAAAAGCAAGCACGGAGGACGAGAATCGCTTTTGCCCTGCGTAGCCTTTCGGGCAGCGGGTAGAACCAGGCAGCGAATTCCCTGCTATCAGCTTCCCTGTGGCCGGGAAGTGCAAACGTACACGTTTTCGGCCGAAAACGCGTTTTGCGGCGAAAACGCACACCACGGCTCTTTCTGAGAAAAAGCAAGCACGGAGGACGAGAACCGCTTTTGCCCTGCGTAGCGTTCCGGGCAGCGGGTAGAACCAGGCAGAGAATTCCCGGCTAGCAGCTTCCCTGTGGCGGGGAAGTGCAAACGTACACGTTTTCGGCCGAAAACGCGTTTTCCGGCGAAAACGCACACCACGGCTCTTTCTGAGAAAAAGCAAGCACGGAGGACGAGAACCGCTTTTGCCCTGCGTAGCGTTCCGGGCAGCGGGTAGAACCAGGCAGAGAATTCCCGGCTAGCAGCTTCCCTGTGGCCGGGAAGTGCAAACGTACACGTTTTCGGCCGAAAACGCGTTTTGCGGCGAAAACGCACACCACGGCTCTTTCTGAGAAAAAGCAAGCACGGAGGACGAGAATCGCTTTTGCCCTGCGTAGTGTTCCGGGCAGCGGGTAGAACCAGGCAGATAATTCCCGGCTAGCAGCTTCCCTGTGGCCGGGAAGTGCAAACGTACACGTTTTCGGCCGAAAACGCGTTTTCCAGAGAAAAAGCACACCATGGCTCTTTCTGAGAAAAAGCAAGCACGGAGGACGAGAATCGCTTTTGCCCTGCGTAGCGTTCCGGGCAGCGGGTAGAACCAGGCAGAGAATTCCCGGCTAGCAGCTTCCCTGTGGCGGGGAAGTGCAAACGTACACGTTTTCGGCCCAAAACGCGTTTTGCGGCGAAAACGCACACCACGGCTCTTTCTGAGAAAAAGCAAGCACGGAGGACGAGAATCGCTTTTGCCCTGCGTAGCGTTCCGGGCAGCGGGTAGAACCAGGCAGAGAATTCCCTGCTAGCAGCTTCGCTGTGGCGGGGAAGTTCAAACGTACACGTTTTCGGCCGAAAACGTGTTTTCTGGCGAAAACGCACACCACGGCTCTTTCTGAGAAAAAGCAAGCACGGAGGACGAGAATCGCTTTTGCCCTGCGTAGCGTTCCGGGCAGCGGGTAGAACCAGGCAGAAAATTCCCGGCTAGCAGCTTCCCTGTGGCCGGGAAGTGCAAACGTACACGTTTTCGGCCGAAAACGCGTTTTCCCGCGAAAACGCACACCACGGCTCTTTCTGAGAAAAAGCAAGCACGGAGGACGAGAATCGCTTTTGCCCTGTGTAGCGTTCCGGGCAGCGGGTTGAACCAGGCAGAGAATTCCCGGCTAGCAGCTTCCCTGTGGCCGGGAAGTGCAAACGTACACGTTTTCGGCCGAAAACGCGTTTTCCGGCGAAAACGCACACCACGGCTCTTTCTGAGAAAAAGCAAGCACGGAGGACTAGAATCGCTTTTGCCTTGCGTAGCGTTCCGGGCAGCGGGTAGAACGAGGCAGAGAATTCCCGGCTAGCAGCTTCCCTGTGGCGGGGAAGTGCAAACGTACACGTTTTCGGCCGAAAACGCGTTTTCCGGCGAAAAAGCACACCACGGCACTTTCTGAGAAAAAGCAAGCACGGAGGACGAGAATCGCTTTTGCCCTGCGTAGCCTTTCGGGCAGCGGGTAGAACCAGGCAGCGAATTCCCTGCTATCAGCTTCCCTGTGGCCGGGAAGTGCAAACGTACACGTTTTCGGCCGAAAACGCGTTTTGCGGCGAAAACGCACACCACGGCTCTTTCTGAGAAAAAGCAAGCACGGAGGACGAGAACCGCTTTTGCCCTGTGTAGCGTTCCGGGCAGCGGGTAGAACCAGGCAGAGAATTCCCGGCTAGCAGCTTCCCTGTGGCGGGGAAGTGCAAACGTACACGTTTTCGGCCGAAAACGCGTTTTCCGGCGAAAACGCACACCACGGCTCTTTCTGAGAAAAAGCAAGCACGGAGGACGAGAACCGCTTTTGCCCTGCGTAGCGTTCCGGGCAGCGGGTAGAACCAGGCAGAGAATTCCCGGCTAGCAGCTTCCCTGTGGCCGGGAAGTGCAAACGTACACGTTTTCGGCCGAAAACGCGTTTTGCGGCGAAAACGCACACCACGGCTCTTTCTGAGAAAAAGCAAGCACGGAGGACGAGAATCGCTTTTGCCCTGCGTAGTGTTCCGGGCAGCGGGTAGAACCAGGCAGATAATTCCCGGCTAGCAGCTTCCCTGTGGCCGGGAAGTGCAAACGTACACGTTTTCGGCCGAAAACGCGTTTTCCAGAGAAAAAGCACACCATGGCTCTTTCTGAGAAAAAGCAAGCACGGAGGACGAGAATCGCTTTTGCCCTGCGTAGCGTTCCGGGCAGCGGGTAGAACCAGGCAGAGAATTCCCGGCTAGCAGCTTCCCTGTGGCGGGGAAGTGCAAACGTACACGTTTTCGGCCCAAAACGCGTTTTGCGGCGAAAACGCACACCACGGCTCTTTCTGAGAAAAAGCAAGCACGGAGGACGAGAATCGCTTTTGCCCTGCGTAGCGTTCCGGGCAGCGGGTAGAACCAGGCAGAGAATTCCCTGCTAGCAGCTTCGCTGTGGCGGGGAAGTGCAAACGTACACGTTTTCGGCCGAAAACTTGTTTTCTGGCGAAAACGCACACCACGGCTCTTTCTGAGAAAAAGCAAGCACGGAGGACGAGAATCGCTTTTGCCCTGCGTAGCGTTCCGGGCAGCGGGTAGAACCAGGCAGAAAATTCCCGGCTAGCAGCTTCCCTGTGGCCGGGAAGTGCAAACGTACACGTTTTCGGCCGAAAACGCGTTTTGCGGCGAAAACACACACCACGGCTCTTTCTGAGAAAAAGCAAGCACGGAGGACGAGAATCGCTTTTGCCCTGCGTAGCGTTCCGGGCAGCGGGTAGAACCAGGCAGAGAATTCCCGGCTAGCAGCTTCCCTGTGGCCGGGAAGTGCAAACGTACACGTTTTCGGCCGAAAACGCGTTTTCCGGCGAAAACGCACACCACGGCTCTTTCTGAGAAAAAGCAAGCACGGAGGACTAGAATCGCTTTTGCCTTGCGTAGCGTTCCGGGCAGCGGGTAGAACCAGGCAGAGAATTCCCGGCTAGCAGCTTCCCTGTGGCGGGGAAGTGCAAACGTACACGTTTTCGGCCGAAAACGCGTTTTCCGGCGAAAACGCACACCACGGCTCTTTCTGAGAAAAACTAAGCACGGAGGACGAGAATCGCTTTTGCCCTGCGTAGCGTTCCGGGCAGCGGGTAGAAATAGGCAGCGAATTGCCGGCTAGCAGCTTCCCTGTGGCCGGGAAGTGCAAACGTACACGTTTTCGGCCGAAAACGCGTTTTCCAGAGAAAAAGCACACCATGGCTCTTTCTGAGAAAAAGCAAGCACGGAGGACGAGAATCGCTTTTGCCCTGCGTAGCGTTCCGGGCAGCGGGTAGAACCAGGCAGAGAATTCCCGGCTAGCAGCTTCCCTGTGGCGGGGAAGTGCAAACGTAAACGTTTTCGGCCGAAAACGCGTTTTCCGGCGTAAACGCACACCACGGCTCTTTCTGAGAAAAAGCAAGCACGGAGGACGAGAATCGCTTTTGCCCTGTGTAGCGTTCCGGGCAGCGGGTAGAACCAGGCAGAGAATTCCCTGCTAGCAGCTTCGCTGTGGCGGGGAAGTGCAAACGTACACGTTTTCGGCCGAAAACGCGTTTTCCGGCGAAAACGCACACCACGGCTCTTTCTGAGAAAAAGCAAGCACGGAGGACGAGAATCGCTTTTGCCCTGCGTAGCGTTCCGGGCAGCGGGTAGAACCAGGCAGAAAATTCCCTGCTAGCAGCTTCCCTGTGGCGGGGAAGTGCAAACGTACACGTTTTCGGCCGAAAACGCGTTTTCCGGCGAAAACAAACACCACGGCTCTTTCTGAGAAAAAGCAAGCACGGAGGACGAGAATCGCTTTTGCCCTGCGTAGCCTTCCGGGCAGCGGGTAGAACCAGGCAGAGAATTCCCGGCTAGCAGCTTCCCTGTGGCCGGGAAGTGCAAACGTACACGTTTTCGGCCGAAAACGCGTTTTCCGGCGGAAACGAACACCACGGCACTTTCTGAGAAAAAGCAAGCACGGAGGACGAGAATCGCTTTTGCCCTGCGTAGCGTTCCGGACAGCGGGTAGAACATGGCAGAGAATTGCCGTCTAGAATCTTCCCTGTGGCGGGGAAGTGCAAACGTACGCGTTTTCGGCCAAAAACACTTTTTCCCGCGAAAACGCACACCACGGCTCTTTCTGAGAAAAAGCAAGCACGGAGGACGAGAATCGCTTTTGCCCTGCGTAGTGTTCCGGGCAGCGGGTAGAACCAGGCAGAGAATTCCCGGCTAGCATCTTCCCTGTGGCGGGGAAGTGCAAACGTACACGTTTTCGGCCGAAAACGCGTTTTCCGGCGAAAACGCACACCACGGCTCTTTCTGAGAAAAAGCAAGCACGGAGGACGAGAATCGCTTTTGCCCTGCGTAGCGTTCCGGGCAGCGGGTAGAACGAGGCAGAGAATTCCCGGCTAGCAGCTTCCCTGTGGCGGGGAAGTGCAAACGTACACGTTTTCGGCCGAAAACGCGTTTTCCGGCGAAAAAGCACACCACGGCTCTTTCTGAGAAAAAGCAAGCACGGAGGACGAGAATCGCTTTTGCCCTGCGTAGCCTTTCGGGCAGCGGGTAGAACCAGGCAGCGAATTCCCTGCTATCAGCTTCCCTGTGGCCGGGAAGTGCAAACGTACACGTTTTCGGCCGAAAACGCGTTTTGCGGCGAAAACGCACACCACGGCTCTTTCTGAGAAAAAGCAAGCACGGAGGACGAGAACCGCTTTTGCCCTGCGTAGCGTTCCGGGCAGCGGGTAGAACCAGGCAGAGAATTCCCGGCTAGCAGCTTCCCTGTGGCGGGGAAGTGCAAACGTACACGTTTTCGGCCGAAAACGCGTTTTCCGGCGAAAACGCACACCACGGCTCTTTCTGAGAAAAAGCAAGCACGGAGGACGAGAACCGCTTTTGCCCTGCGTAGCGTTCCGGGCAGCGGGTAGAACCAGGCAGAGAATTCCCGGCTAGCAGCTTCCCTGTGGCCGGGAAGTGCAAACGTACACGTTTTCGGCCGAAAACGCGTTTTGCGGCGAAAACGCACACCACGGCTCTTTCTGAGAAAAAGCAAGCACGGAGGACGAGAATCGCTTTTGCCCTGCGTAGTGTTCCGGGCAGCGGGTAGAACCAGGCAGATAATTCCCGGCTAGCAGCTTCCCTGTGGCCGGGAAGTGCAAACGTACACGTTTTCGGCCGAAAACGCGTTTTCCAGAGAAAAAGCACACCATGGCTCTTTCTGAGAAAAAGCAAGCACGGAGGACGAGAATCGCTTTTGCCCTGCGTAGCGTTCCGGGCAGCGGGTAGAACCAGGCAGAGAATTCCCGGCTAGCAGCTTCCCTGTGGCGGGGAAGTGCAAACGTACACGTTTTCGGCCCAAAACGCGTTTTGCGGCGAAAACGCACACCACGGCTCTTTCTGAGAAAAAGCAAGCACGGAGGACGAGAATCGCTTTTGCCCTGCGTAGCGTTCCGGGCAGCGGGTAGAACCAGGCAGAGAATTCCCTGCTAGCAGCTTCGCTGTGGCGGGGAAGTGCAAACGTACACGTTTTCGGCCGAAAACGTGTTTTCTGGCGAAAACGCACACCACGGCTCTTTCTGAGAAAAAGCAAGCACGGAGGACGAGAATCGCTTTTGCCCTGCGTAGCGTTCCGGGCAGCGGGTAGAACCAGGCAGAAAATTCCCGGCTAGCAGCTTCCCTGTGGCCGGGAAGTGCAAACGTACACGTTTTCGGCCGAAAACGCGTTTTCCCGCGAAAACGCACACCACGGCTCTTTCTGAGAAAAAGCAAGCACGGAGGACGAGAATCGCTTTTGCCCTGTGTAGCGTTCCGGGCAGCGGGTTGAACCAGGCAGAGAATTCCCGGCTAGCAGCTTCCCTGTGGCCGGGAAGTGCAAACGTACACGTTTTCGGCCGAAAACGCGTTTTCCGGCGAAAACGCACACCACGGCTCTTTCTGAGAAAAAGCAAGCACGGAGGACTAGAATCGCTTTTGCCTTGCGTAGCGTTCCGGGCAGCGGGTAGAACGAGGCAGAGAATTCCCGGCTAGCAGCTTCCCTGTGGCGGGGAAGTGCAAACGTACACGTTTTCGGCCGAAAACGCGTTTTCCGGCGAAAAAGCACACCACGGCACTTTCTGAGAAAAAGCAAGCACGGAGGACGAGAATCGCTTTTGCCCTGCGTAGCCTTTCGGGCAGCGGGTAGAACCAGGCAGCGAATTCCCTGCTATCAGCTTCCCTGTGGCCGGGAAGTGCAAACGTACACGTTTTCGGCCGAAAACGCGTTTTGCGGCGAAAACGCACACCACGGCTCTTTCTGAGAAAAAGCAAGCACGGAGGACGAGAACCGCTTTTGCCCTGTGTAGCGTTCCGGGCAGCGGGTAGAACCAGGCAGAGAATTCCCGGCTAGCAGCTTCCCTGTGGCGGGGAAGTGCAAACGTACACGTTTTCGGCCGAAAACGCGTTTTCCGGCGAAAACGCACACCACGGCTCTTTCTGAGAAAAAGCAAGCACGGAGGACGAGAACCGCTTTTGCCCTGCGTAGCGTTCCGGGCAGCGGGTAGAACCAGGCAGAGAATTCCCGGCTAGCAGCTTCCCTGTGGCCGGGAAGTGCAAACGTACACGTTTTCGGCCGAAAACGCGTTTTGCGGCGAAAACGCACACCACGGCTCTTTCTGAGAAAAAGCAAGCACGGAGGACGAGAATCGCTTTTGCCCTGCGTAGTGTTCCGGGCAGCGGGTAGAACCAGGCAGATAATTCCCGGCTAGCAGCTTCCCTGTGGCCGGGAAGTGCAAACGTACACGTTTTCGGCCGAAAACGCGTTTTCCAGAGAAAAAGCACACCATGGCTCTTTCTGAGAAAAAGCAAGCACGGAGGACGAGAATCGCTTTTGCCCTGCGTAGCGTTCCGGGCAGCGGGTAGAACCAGGCAGAGAATTCCCGGCTAGCAGCTTCCCTGTGGCGGGGAAGTGCAAACGTACACGTTTTCGGCCCAAAACGCGTTTTGCGGCGAAAACGCACACCACGGCTCTTTCTGAGAAAAAGCAAGCACGGAGGACGAGAATCGCTTTTGCCCTGCGTAGCGTTCCGGGCAGCGGGTAGAACCAGGCAGAGAATTCCCTGCTAGCAGCTTCGCTGTGGCGGGGAAGTGCAAACGTACACGTTTTCGGCCGAAAACTTGTTTTCTGGCGAAAACGCACACCACGGCTCTTTCTGAGAAAAAGCAAGCACGGAGGACGAGAATCGCTTTTGCCCTGCGTAGCGTTCCGGGCAGCGGGTAGAACCAGGCAGAAAATTCCCGGCTAGCAGCTTCCCTGTGGCCGGGAAGTGCAAACGTACACGTTTTCGGCCGAAAACGCGTTTTGCGGCGAAAACGCACACCACGGCTCTTTCTGAGAAAAAGCAAGCACGGAGGACGAGAATCGCTTTTGCCCTGCGTAGCGTTCCGGGCAGCGGGTAGAACCAGGCAGAGAATTCCCGGCTAGCAGCTTCCCTGTGGCCGGGAAGTGCAAACGTACACGTTTTCGGCCGAAAACGCGTTTTCCGGCGAAAACGCACACCACGGCTCTTTCTGAGAAAAAGCAAGCACGGAGGACTAGAGTCGCTTTTGCCTTGCGTAGCGTTCCGGGCAGCGGGTAGAACCAGGCAGAGAATTCCCGGCTAGCAGCTTCCCTGTGGCGGGGAAGTGCAAACGTACACGTTTTCGGCCGAAAACGCGTTTTCCGGCGAAAACGCACACCACGGCTCTTTCTGAGAAAAACTAAGCACGGAGGACGAGAATCGCTTTTGCCCTGCGTAGCGTTCCGAGCAGCGGGTAGAAATAGGCAGCGAATTGCCGGCTAGCAGCTTCCCTGTGGCCGGGAAGTGCAAACGTAAACGTTTTCGGCCGAAAACGCGTTTTCCGGCGTAAACGCACACCACGGCTCTTTCTGAGAAAAAGCAAGCACGGAGGACGAGAATCGCTTTTGCCCTGTGTAGCGTTCCGGGCAGCGGGTAGAACCAGGCAGAGAATTCCCTGCTAGCAGCTTCGCTGTGGCGGGGAAGTGCAAACGTACACGTTTTCGGCCGAAAACGCGTTTTCCCGCGAAAACGCACACCACGGCTCTTTCTGAGAAAAAGCAAGCACCGAGGACGAGAATCGCTTTTGCCCTGCGTAGCGTTCCGGGCAGCGGGTAGTACCAGGCAGCGAATTCCCTGCTAGCAGCTTCCCTGTGTCGGGGAAGTGCAAACGTACACGTTTTCGGCCGAAAACGCGTTTTGCGGTGAAAACGCACACCACGGCTCTTTCTGAGAAAAAGCAAGCACGGAGGACGAGAATCGCTTTTGCCCTGCGTAGCGTTCCGGGCAGCGGGTAGAACCAGGCAGAAAATTCCCGGCTAGCAGCTTCCCTGTGGCGGGGAAGTGCAAACGTACACGTTTTCGGCCGAAAACGCGTTTTCCGGCGAAAACGCACACCACGGCTCTTTCTGAGAAAAAGCAAGCACGGAGGACGAGAATCGCTTTTGCCCTGCGTAGCGTTCCGGGCAGCGGGTAGAACCAGGCAGAAAATTCCCGGCTAGCAGCTTCCCTGTGGCCGGGAAGTGCAAACGTACACGTTTTCGGCCGAAAACGCGTTTTGCGGCGAAAACGCACACCACGGCTCTTTCTGAGAAAAAGCAAGCACGGAGGACGAGAATCGCTTTTGCCCTGTGTAGCGTCCCGGGCAGCGGGTAGAACCAGGCAGAGAATTCCCGGCTAGCAGCTTCCCTGTGGCGGGGAAATGCAAACGTACACGTTTTCGGCCGAAAACGCGTTTTCTGGCGAAAACGCACACCACGGCTCTTTCTGAGAAAAAGCAAGCACGGAGGACGAGAATCGCTTTTGCCCTGCGTAGCGTTCCGGGCAGCGGGTAGAACCAGGCAGAGAATTCCCGGCTAGCAGCTTCCCTGTGGCGGGGAAGTGCAAACGTACACGTTTTCGGCCGAAAACGCGTTTTCCGGCGAAAACGCACACCACGGCTCTTTCTGAGAAAAAGCAAGCACGGAGGATGAGAATCGCTTTTGCCCTGCGTAGCGTTCCGGGCAGCGGGTAGAACCAGGCAGAGAATTCCCGGCTAGCAGCTTCCCTGTGGCCGGGAAGTGCAAACGTACACGTTTTCGGCCGAAAACGCGTTTTCCGGCGAAAACGCACACCACGGCTCTTTCTGAGAAAAAGCAAGCACGGAGGACGAGAATCGCTTTTGCCCTGCGTAGCGTTCCGGGCAGCGGGTAGAACCAGGCAGAGAATTCCCGGCTAGCAGCTTCCCTGTGGCGGGGAAGTGCAAACGTACACGTTTCAGGCCGAAAACGCGTTTTCCGGAGAAAAAGCACACCACGGCTCTTTCTGAGAAAAAGCAAGCACGGAGGACGAGAATCGCTTTTGCCCTGCGTAGCGTTCCGGGCAGCGGGTAGAACCAGGCAGAGAATTCCCGGCTAGCAGCTTCCCTGTGGCCGGGAAGTGCAAACGTACACGTTTTCGGCCGAAAACGCGTTTTCCGGCGAAAACGCACACCACGGCTCTTTCTGAGAAAAAGCAAGCACGGAGGACGAGAATCGCTTTTGCCCTGCGTAGCGTTCCGGGCAGCGGGTAGAACCAGGCAGAGAATTCCCGGCTAGCAGCTTCCCTGTGGCGGGGAAGTGCAAACGTACACGTTTTCGGCCGAAAACGCGTTTTCCGGCGAAAACGCACACCACGGCTCTTTCTGAGAAAAAGCAAGCACGGAGGACGAGAATCGCTTTTGCCCTGCGTAGCGTTCCGGGCAGCGGGTAGAACCAGGCAGAGAATTCCCGGCTAGCAGCTTCCCTGTGGCGGGGAAGTGCAAACGTACACGTTTTCGGCCGAAAACACTTTTTCCGGCGAAAACGCACACCACGGCTCTTTCTGAGAAAAAGCAAGCACGGAGGACGAGAATCGCTTTTGCCCTTCGTAGCGTTCCGAGCAGCGGGTAGAAATAGTCAACGAATTCCCGGCTAGCAGCTTCCCTGTGGCGGGGAAGTGCAAACGTACACGTTTTCGGCCGAAAACGCGTTTTCTGGCGAAAACGCACACCACGGCTCTTTCTGAGAAAAAGCAAGCACGGAGGACGAGAATCGCTTTTGCCCTGCGTAGCGTTCCGGGCAGCGGGTAGAACCAGGCAGAGAATTCCCGGCTAGCAGCTTCCCTGTGGCGGGGAAGTGCAAACGTACACGTTTTCGGCCGAAAACGCGTTTTCCGGCGAAAACGCACACCACGGCTCTTTCTGAGAAAAAGCAAGCACGGAGGACGAGAATCGCTTTTGCCCTGCGTAGTGTTCCGGGCAGCGGGTAGAACCAGGCAGAGAATTCCCGGCTAGCAGCTTCCCTGTGGCGGGGAAGTGCAAACGTACACGTTTTCGGCCGAAAACGCGTTTTCAGGCGAAAACGCACACCACGGCTCTTTCTGAGAAAAAGCAAGCACGGAGGACGAGAATCGCTTTTGCCCTGCGTAGCGTTCCGGGCAGCGGCTAGAACCAGGCAGAGAATTCCCGGCTAGCAGCTTCCCTGTGGCGGGGAAGTGCAAACGTACACGTTTTCGGCCGAAAACGCGTTTTCAGGCGAAAACGCACACCACGGCTCTTTCTGAGAAAAAGCAAGCACGGAGGACGAGAATCGCTTTTGCCCTGCGTAGCGTTCCGGGCAGCGGGTAGAACCAGGCAGAGAATTCCCGGCTAGCAGCTTCCCTGTGGCGGGGAAGTGCAAACGTACACGTTTCAGGCCGAAAACGCGTTTTCCGGAGAAAAAGCACACCACGGCTCTTTCTGAGAAAAAGCAAGCACGGAGGACGAGAATCGCTTTTGCCCTGCGTAGCGTTCCGGGCAGCGGGTAGAACCAGGCAGAGAATTCCCGGCTAGCAGCTTCCCTGTGGCCGGGAAGTGCAAACGTACACGTTTTCGGCCGAAAACGCGTTTTCCGGCGAAAACGCACACCACGGCTCTTTCTGAGAAAAAGCAAGCACGGAGGACGAGAATCGCTTTTGCCCTGCGTAGCGTTCCGGGCAGCGGGTAGAACCAGGCAGAGAATTCCCGGCTAGCAGCTTCCCTGTGGCGGGGAAGTGCAAACGTACACGTTTTCGGCCGAAAACGCGTTTTGCGGCGAAAACGCACACCACGGCTCTTTCTGAGAAAAAGCAAGCACGGAGGACGAGAATCGCTTTTGCCCTGCGTAGCGTTCCGGGCAGCGGGTAGAACCAGGCAGAGAATTCCCGGCTAGCAGCTTCCCTGTGGCGGGGAAGTGCAAACGTACACGTTTTCGGCCGAAAACACTTTTTCCGGCGAAAACGCACACCACGGCTCTTTCTGAGAAAAAGCAAGCACGGAGGACGAGAATCGCTTTTGCCCTTCGTAGCGTTCCGAGCAGCGGGTAGAAATAGTCAACGAATTCCCGGCTAGCAGCTTCCCTGTGGCGGGGAAGTGCAAACGTACACGTTTTCGGCCGAAAACGCGTTTTCTGGCGAAAACGCACACCACGGCTCTTTCTGAGAAAAAGCAAGCACGGAGGACGAGAATCGCTTTTGCCCTGCGTAGCGTTCCGGGCAGCGGGTAGAACCAGGCAGAGAATTCCCGGCTAGCAGCTTCCCTGTGGCGGGGAAGTGCAAACGTACACGTTTTCGGCCGAAAACGCGTTTTCCGGCGAAAACGCACACCACGGCTCTTTCTGAGAAAAAGCAAGCACGGAGGACGAGAATCGCTTTTGCCCTGCGTAGTGTTCCGGGCAGCGGGTAGAACCAGGCAGAGAATTCCCGGCTAGCAGCTTCCCTGTGGCGGGGAAGTGCAAACGTACACGTTTTCGGCCGAAAACGCGTTTTCAGGCGAAAACGCACACCACGGCTCTTTCTGAGAAAAAGCAAGCACGGAGGACGAGAATCGCTTTTGCCCTGCGTAGCGTTCCGGGCAGCGGGTAGAACCAGGCAGAGAATTCCCGGCTAGCAGCTTCCCTGTGGCGGGGAAGTGCAAACGTACACGTTATCGGCCGAAAACGCGTTTTCCGGCGAAAACGCACACCACGGCTCTTTCTGAGAAAAAGCAAGCACGGAGGACGAGAATCGCTTTTGCCCTGCGTAGCGTTCCGGGCAGCGGGTAGAACCAGGCAGAGAATTCCCGGCTAGCAGCTTCCCTGTGGCCGGGAAGTGCAAACGTACACGTTTTCGGCCGAAAACGCGTTTTCCGGCGAAAACGCACACCACGGCACTTTCTGAGAAAAAGCAAGCACGGAGGACGAGAATCGCTTTTGCCCTGCGTAGTGTTCCGGGCAGCGGGTAGAACCAGGCAGAGAATTCCCGGCTAGCAGCTTCCCTGTGGCGGGGAAGTGCAAACGTACACGTTTTCGGCCAAAAACGCGTTTTCCCGCGAAAACGCACACCACGGCTCTTTATGAGAAAAAGCAAGCACGGAGGACGAGAATCGCTTTTGCCCTGCGTAGCGTTCCGGGCAGCGGGTAGAAACAGGCAGAGAATTCCCGGCTAGCAGCTTCCCTGTGGCGGGGAAGTGCAAACGTACACGTTTTCGGCCGAAAACGCGTTTTCCGGCGAAAACGCACACCACGGCTCTTTCTGAGAAAAAGCAAGCACGGAGGACGAGAATCGCTTTTGCCCAGCGTAGCGTTCCGGGCAGCGGGTAGAAATAGGCAGCGAATTGCCGGCTAGCAGCTTCCCTGTGGCCGGGAAGTGCAAACGTACACGTTTCCGGCCGAAAACGCGTTTTCCAGAGAAAAAGCACACCATGGCTCTTTCTGAGAAAAAGCAAGCACGGAGGACGAGAATCGCTTTTGCCCTGCGTAGCGTTCCGGGCAGCGGGTAGAACCAGGCAGAGAATTGCCGGCTAGCAGCTTCCCTGTGGCGGGGAAGTGCAAACGTACACGTTTTCGGCCGAAAACGCGTTTTCCGGCGAAAACGCACACCACGGCTCTTTCTGAGAAAAAGCAAGCACGGAGGACGAGAATCGCTTTTGCCCTGCGTAGCGTTCCGGGCAGCGGGTAGAACCAGGCAGACAATTCCCGGCTAGCAGCTTCCCTGTGGCGGGGAATTGCAAACGTACACGTTTTCGGCCGAAAACGCGTTTTCCGGCGAAAACGCACACCACGGCTCTTTCTGAGAAAAAGCAAGCACGGAGGATGAGAATCGCTTTTGCCCTTCGTAGCGTTCCGAGCAGCGGGTAGAAATAGTCAACGAATTCCCGGCTAGCAGCTTCCCTGTGGCGGGGAAGTGCAAACGTACACGTTTTCGGCCGAAAACGCGTTTTCTGGCGAAAACGCACACCACGGCTCTTTCTGAGAAAAAGCAAGCACGGAGGACGAGAATCGCTTTTGCCCTGCGTAGCGTTCCGGGCAGCGGGTAGAACCAGGCAGAGAATTCCCGGCTAGCAGCTTCCCTGTGGCGGGGAAGTGCAAACGTACACGTTTTCGGCCGAAAACGCGTTTTCCGGCGAAAACGCACACCTCGGCTCTTTCTGAGAAAAAGCAAGCACGGAGGACGAGAATCGCTTTTGCCCTGCGTAGTGTTCCGGGCAGCGGGTAGAACGAGGCAGAGAATTCCCGGCTAGCAGCTTCCCTGTGGCGGGGAAGTGCAAACGTACACGTTTTCGGCTGAAAACGCGTTTTCCGGCGAAAACGCACACCACGGCTCTTTCTGAGAAAAAGCAAGCACGGAGGACGAGAATCTCTTTTGCCCTGCGTAGCGTTCCGGGCAGCGGGTAGAACCAGGCAGAGAATTATTGGCTAGCAGCTTTCCTGTGGCGGGGAAGTGCAAACGTACACGTTATCGGCCGAAAACGCGTTTTCCGGCGAAAACGCACACCACGGCTCTTTCTGAGAAAAAGCAAGCACGGAGGACGAGAATCGCTTTTGCCCTGCGTAGCGTTCCGGGCAGCGGGTAGAACCAGCAGAGAATTCCCGGCTAGCAGCTTCCCTGTGGCGGGGAAGTGCAAACGTACACGTTTTCGACCGAAAACGCGTTTTGCGGCGAAAACGCACACCACGGCTCTTTCTGAGAAAAAGCAAGCACGGAGGACGAGAATCGCTTTTGCCCAGCGTAGCGTTCCGAGCAGCGGGTAGAAATAGGCAGCGAATTCCCGGCTAGGAGCTTCCCTGTGGCCTGGAAGTGCAAACGTACACGTTTTCGGCCGAAAACAGTTTTTCCGGCGAAAACGCACACCATGGCTCTTTCTGAGAAAAAGCAAGCACGGAGGACGAGAATCGCTTTTGCCCTGCGTAGCGTTCCGGGCAGCGGGTAGAACCAGGCAGAGAATTCCCGGCTAGCAGCTTCCCTGTGGCCGGGAAGTGCAAACGTACACGTTTTCGGCCAAAAACGCGTTTTCCGGCGAAAACGCACACCACGGCTCTTTCTGAGAAAAAGCAAGCACGGAGGACGAGAATCGCTTTTGCCCTGCGTAGCGTTCCGGGCAGCGGGTAGAACCAGCAGAGAATTCCCGGCTAGCAGCTTCCCTGTGGCGGGGAAGTGCAAACGTACACGTTTTCGGCCGAAAACGCGTTTTCCGGCGAAAACGCACACCACGGCTCTTTCTGAGAAAAAGCAAGCACGGAGGACGAGAATCGCTTTTGCCCAGCGTAGCGTTCCGAGCAGCGGGTAGAAATAGGCAGCGAATTGCCGGCTAGCAGCTTCCCTGTGGCCGGGAAGTGCAAACGTACACGTTTCCGGCCGAAAATGCGTTTTCCGGAGAAAAAGCACACCATGGCTCTTTCTGAGAAAAAGCAAGCACGGAGGACGAGAATCGCTTTTGCCCTGCGTAGCGTTCCGGGCAGCGGGTAGAACCAGGCAGAGAATTCCCGGCTAGCAGCTTCCCTGTGGCGGGGAAGTGCAAACGTACACGTTTTCGGCCGAAAACGCGTTTTCTGGCGAAAACGCACACCACGGCTCTTTCTGAGAAAAAGCAAGCACGGAGGACGAGAATCGCTTTTGCCCTGCGTAGCGTTCCGGGCAGCGGGTAGAACCAGGCAGCGAATTGCCGGCTAGCAGCTTCCCTGTGGCCGGGAAGTGCAAACGTACACGTTTTTGGCCGAAAACGCGTTTTCCGGCGAAAACGCACACCACGGCTCTTTCTGAGAAAAAGCAAGCACGGAGGACGAGAATCGCTTTTGCCCTGCGTAGCGTTCTGGTCAGCGGGTAGAACCAGGCAGAGAATTCCCGGCTAGCAGCTTCCCTGTGGCCGGGAAGTGCAAACGTACACGTTTTCGGCCGAAAACGCGTTTTGCGGCGAAAACGCACACCACGGCTCTTTCTGAGAAAAAAGCAAGCACGGAGGACGAGAATCGCTTTTGCCCTGCGTAGCGTTCCGAGCAGCGGGTAGAAATAGGCAGCGAATTCCCGGCTAGCAGCTTCCCTGTGGCGGGGAAGTGCAAACGTACACGTTTTCGGCCGAAAACGCGTTTTGCGGCGAAAACGCACACCACGGCTCTTTCTGAGAAAAAGCAAGCACGGAGGACGAGAATCGCTTTTGCCCTGCGTAGCGTTCCGGGCAGCGGGTAGAACCAGGCAGAGAATTCCCGGCTAGCAGCTTCCCTGTGACCGGGAAGTGCAAACGTACACGTTTTCGGCCGAAAACGCGTTTTGCGGCGAAAACGCACACCACGGCTCTTTCTGAGAAAAAGCAAGCACGGAGGACGAGAATCGCTTTTGCCCTGCGTAGTGTTCCGGGCAGCGGGTAGAACGAGGCAGAGAATTCCCGGCTAGCAGCTTCCCTGTGGCGGGGAAGTGCAAACGTACACGTTTTCGGCTGAAAACGCGTTTTCCGGCGAAAACGCACACCACGGCTCTTTCTGAGAAAAAGCAAGCACGGAGGACGAGAATCTCTTTTGCCCTGCGTAGCGTTCCGGGCAGCGGGTAGAACCAGGCAGAGAATTATTGGCTAGCAGCTTTCCTGTGGCGGGGAAGTGCAAACGTACACGTTATCGGCCGAAAACGCGTTTTCCGGCGAAAACGCACACCACGGCTCTTTCTGAGAAAAAGCAAGCACGGAGGACGAGAATCGCTTTTGCCCTGCGTAGCGTTCCGGGCAGCGGGTAGAACCAGCAGAGAATTCCCGGCTAGCAGCTTCCCTGTGGCGGGGAAGTGCAAACGTACACGTTTTCGACCGAAAACGCGTTTTGCGGCGAAAACGCACACCACGGCTCTTTCTGAGAAAAAGCAAGCACGGAGGACGAGAATCGCTTTTGCCCAGCGTAGCGTTCCGAGCAGCGGGTAGAAATAGGCAGCGAATTCCCGGCTAGGAGCTTCCCTGTGGCCTGGAAGTGCAAACGTACACGTTTTCGGCCGAAAACAGTTTTTCCGGCGAAAACGCACACCATGGCTCTTTCTGAGAAAAAGCAAGCACGGAGGACGAGAATCGCTTTTGCCCTGCGTAGCGTTCCGGGCAGCGGGTAGAACCAGGCAGAGAATTCCCGGCTAGCAGCTTCCCTGTGGCCGGGAAGTGCAAACGTACACGTTTTCGGCCAAAAACGCGTTTTCCGGCGAAAACGCACACCACGGCTCTTTCTGAGAAAAAGCAAGCACGGAGGACGAGAATCGCTTTTGCCCTGCGTAGCGTTCCGGGCAGCGGGTAGAACCAGCAGAGAATTCCCGGCTAGCAGCTTCCCTGTGGCGGGGAAGTGCAAACGTACACGTTTTCGGCCGAAAACGCGTTTTCCGGCGAAAACGCACACCACGGCTCTTTCTGAGAAAAAGCAAGCACGGAGGACGAGAATCGCTTTTGCCCAGCGTAGCGTTCCGAGCAGCGGGTAGAAATAGGCAGCGAATTGCCGGCTAGCAGCTTCCCTGTGGCCGGGAAGTGCAAACGTACACGTTTCCGGCCGAAAATGCGTTTTCCGGAGAAAAAGCACACCATGGCTCTTTCTGAGAAAAAGCAAGCACGGAGGACGAGAATCGCTTTTGCCCTGCGTAGCGTTCCGGGCAGCGGGTAGAACCAGGCAGAGAATTCCCGGCTAGCAGCTTCCCTGTGGCGGGGAAGTGCAAACGTACACGTTTTCGGCCGAAAACGCGTTTTCTGGCGAAAACGCACACCACGGCTCTTTCTGAGAAAAAGCAAGCACGGAGGACGAGAATCGCTTTTGCCCTGCGTAGCGTTCCGGGCAGCGGGTAGAACCAGGCAGCGAATTGCCGGCTAGCAGCTTCCCTGTGGCCGGGAAGTGCAAACGTACACGTTTTTGGCCGAAAACGCGTTTTCCGGCGAAAACGCACACCACGGCTCTTTCTGAGAAAAAGCAAGCACGGAGGACGAGAATCGCTTTTGCCCTGCGTAGCGTTCTGGTCAGCGGGTAGAACCAGGCAGAGAATTCCCGGCTAGCAGCTTCCCTGTGGCCGGGAAGTGCAAACGTACACGTTTTCGGCCGAAAACGCGTTTTGCGGCGAAAACGCACACCACGGCTCTTTCTGAGAAAAAAGCAAGCACGGAGGACGAGAATCGCTTTTGCCCTGCGTAGCGTTCCGAGCAGCGGGTAGAAATAGGCAGCGAATTCCCGGCTAGCAGCTTCCCTGTGGCGGGGAAGTGCAAACGTACACGTTTTCGGCCGAAAACGCGTTTTGCGGCGAAAACGCACACCACGGCTCTTTCTGAGAAAAAGCAAGCACGGAGGACGAGAATCGCTTTTGCCCTGCGTAGCGTTCCGGGCAGCGGGTAGAACCAGGCAGAGAATTCCCGGCTAGCAGCTTCCCTGTGACCGGGAAGTGCAAACGTACACGTTTTCGGCCGAAAACGCGTTTTGCGGCGAAAACGCACACCACGGCTCTTTCTGAGAAAAAGCAAGCACGGAGGACGAGAATCGCTTTTGCCCTGCGTAGCGTTCCGGTCAGCGGGTAGAACCAGGCAGATAATTCCCGGCTAGCAGCTTCCCTGTGGCCGGGAAGTGCAAACGTACACGTTTTCGGCCAAAAACGCGTTTTCCGTCGAAAACGAACACCACGGCTCTTTCTGAGAAAAAGCAAGCACGGAGGACGAGAATCGCTTTTGCCCTGCGTAGCGTTCCGGGCAGCGGGTAGAACCAGGCAGAGAATTCCCGGCTAGCAGCTTCCCTGTGGCGGGGAAGTGCAAACGTACACGTTTTTGGCCGAAAACGCGTTTTCCGGCGAAAACGCACACCACGGCTCTTTCTGAGAAAAAGCAAGCACGGAGGACGAGAATCGCTTTTGCCCAGCGTAGCGTTCCGAGCAGCGGGTAGAAATAGGCAGCGAATTGCCGGCTAGCAGCTTCCCTGTGGCCGGGAAGTGCAAACGTACACGTTTCCGGCCGAAAACGCGTTTTCCGGAGAAAAAGCACACCATGGCTCTTTCTGAGAAAAAGCAAGCACGGAGGACGAGAATCGCTTTTGCCCTGCGTAGCGTTCCGGGCAGCGGGTAGAACCAGGCAGAGAATTCCCGGCTAGCAGCTTCCCTGTGGCGGGGAAGTGCAAACATACACGTTTTCGGCCGAAAACGCGTTTTCTGGCGAAAACGCACACCACGGCTCTTTCTGAGAAAAAGCAAGCACGGAGGACGAGAATCGCTTTTGCCCTGCGTAGCGTTCCGGGCAGCGGGTAGAACCAGGCAGAGAATTCCCGGCTAGCAGCTTCCCTGTGGCCGGGAAGTGCAAACGTACACGTTTTTGGCCGAAAACTCGTTTTCCGGCGAAAACGCACACCACGGCTCTTTCTGAGAAAAAGCAAGCACGGAGGACGAGAATCGCTTTTACCCTGCGTAGCGTTCCGGTCAGCGGGTAGAACCAGGCAGAGAATTCCCGGCTAGCAGCTTCCCTGTGGCCGGGAAGTGCAAACGTACACGTTTTCGGCCGAAAACGCGTTTTGCGGTGAAAACGCACACCACGGCTCTTTCTGAGAAAAAGCAAGCACGGAGGACGAGAATCGCTTTTGCCCTGCGTAGCGTTCCGGGCAGCGGGTAGAACCAGGCAGCGAATTCCCTGCTAGCAGCTTCCCTGTGGCGGGGAAATGCAAACGTACACGTTTTCGGCCGAAAACGCGTTTTCCGGCGAAAACGCACACCACGGCTCTTTCTGAGAAAAAGCAAGCACGGAGGACGAGAATCGCTTTTGCCCTGCGTAGCGTTCCGGGCAGCGGGTAGAACCAGGCAGCGAATTCCCTGCTAGCAGCTTCCCTGTGGCGGGGAAGTGCAAACGTACACGTTTTTGGCCGAAATCGCGTTTTCCGGCGAAAACGCACACCACGGCACTTTCTGAGAAAAAGCAAGCACGGAGGACGAGAATCGCTTTTGCCCTGCGTAGCGTTCCGGGCAGCGGGTAGAACCAGGCAGAGAATTCCCGGCTAGCAGCTTCCCTGTGGCCGGGAAGTGCAAACGTACACGTTTTCGGCCGAAAACGCGTTTTCCGGCGAAAACGCACACCACGGCTCTTTCTGAGAAAAAGCAAGCACGGAGGACGAGAATCGCTTTTGCCCTGCGTAGCGTTCCGGGCAGCGGGTAGAAATAGGCAGCGAATTGCCGGCTAGCAGCTTCCCTGTGGCCGGGAAGTGCAAACGTACACGTTTTCGGCCGAAAACGCGTTTTCCGGCGAAAACGCACACCACGGCTCTTTCTGAGAAAAAGCAAGCACGGAGGACGAGAATCGCTTTTGCCCTGCGTAGCGTTCCGGGCAGCGGGTAGAACCAGGCAGAGAATTCCCGGCTAGCAGCTTCCCTGTGGCGGGGAAGTGCAAACGTACACGTTTTCGGCCGAAAACGCGTTTTCTGGCGAAAACGCACACCACGGCTCTTTCTGAGAAAAAGCAAGCACGGAGGACGAGAATCGCTTTTGCCCTGCGTAGCGTTCCGGGCAGCGGGTAGAACCAGGCAGAGAATTCCCGGCTAGCAGCTTCCCTGTGGCCGGGAAGTGCAAACGTACACGTTTTCGGCCAAAAACGCGTTTTCCGGCGAAAACGCACACCACGGCTCTTTCTGAGAAAAAGCAAGCACGGAGGACGAGAATCGATTTTGCCCTGCGTAGCGTTCCGGGCAGCGGGTAGAACCAGCAGAGAATTCCCGGCTAGCAGCTTCCCTGTGGCGGGGAAGTGCAAACGTACACGTTTTCGGCCGAAAACGCGTTTTCCGGCGAAAACGCACACCACGGCTCTTTCTGAGAAAAAGCAAGCACGGAGGACGAGAATCGCTTTTGCCCAGTGTAGCGTTCCGAGCAGCGGGTAGAAATAGGCAGCGAATTGCCGGCTAGCAGCTTCCCTGTGGCCGGGAAGTGCAAACGTACACGTTTCCGGCCGAAAATGCGTTTTCCGGAGAAAAAGCACACCATGGCTCTTTCTGAGAAAAAGCAAGCACGGAGGACGAGAATCGCTTTTGCCCTGCGTAGCGTTCCGGGCAGCGGGTAGAACCAGGCAGAGAATTCCCGGCTAGCAGCTTCCCTGTGGCGGGGAAGTGCAAACGTACACGTTTTCGGCCGAAAACGCGTTTTCTGGCGAAAACGCACACCACGGCTCTTTCTAAGAAAAAGCAAGCACGGAGGACGAGAATCGCTTTTGCCCTGCGTAGCGTTCCGGGCAGCGGGTAGAACCAGGCAGAGAATTCCCGGCTAGCAGCTTCCCTGTGGCCGGGAAGTGCAAACGTACACGTTTTTGGCCGAAAACGCGTTTTCCAGCGAAAACGCACACCACGGCTCTTTCTGAGAAAAAGCAAGCACGGAGGACGAGAATCGCTTTTGCCCTGCGTAGCGTTCTGGTCAGCGGGTAGAACCAGGCAGAGAATTCCCGGCTAGCAGCTTCCCTGTGGCCGGGAAGTGCAAACGTACACGTTTTCGGCCGAAAACGCGTTTTGCGGCGAAAACGCACACCACGGCTCTTTCTGAGAAAAAAGCAAGCACGGAGGACGAGAATCGCTTTTGCCCTGCGTAGCGTTCCGAGCAGCGGGTAGAAATAGTCAGCGAATTCCCGGCTAGCAGCTTCCCTGTGGCCGGGAAGTGCAAACGTACACGTTTTCGGCCAAAAACGCGTTTTCCGTCGAAAACGCACACCACGGCTCTTTCTGAGAAAAAGCAAGCACGGAGGACGAGAATCGCTTTTGCCCTGCGTAGCGTTCCGGGCAGCGGGTAGAACCAGCAGAGAATTCCCGGCTAGCAGCTTCCCTGTGGCGGGGAAGTGCAAACGTACACGTTTTCGGCCGAAAACGCGTTTTCCGGCGAAAACGCACACCACGGCTCTTTCTGAGAAAAAGCAAGCACGGAGGACGAGAATCGCTTTTGCCCAGCGTAGCGTTCCGAGCAGCGGGTAGAAATAGGCAGCGAATTGCCGGCTAGCAGCTTCCCTGTGGCCGGGAAGTGCAAACGTACACGTTTCCGGCCGAAAATGCGTTTTCCGGAGAAAAAGCACACCATGGCTCTTTCTGAGAAAAAGCAAGCACGGAGGACGAGAATCGCTTTTGCCCTGCGTAGCGTTCCGGGCAGCGGGTAGAACCAGGCAGAGAATTCCCGGCTAGCAGCTTCCCTGTGGCGGGGAAGTGCAAACGTACACGTTTTCGGCCGAAAACGCGTTTTCTGGCGAAAACGCACACCACGGCTCTTTCTGAGAAAAAGCAAGCACGGAGGACGAGAATCGCTTTTGCCCTGCGTAGCGTTCCGGGCAGCGGGTAGAACCAGGCAGCGAATTGCCGGCTAGCAGCTTCCCTGTGGCCGGGAAGTGCAAACGTACACGTTTTTGGCCGAAAACGCGTTTTCCGGCGAAAACGCACACCACGGCTCTTTCTGAGAAAAAGCAAGCACGGAGGACGAGAATCGCTTTTGCCCTGCGTAGCGTTCTGGTCAGCGGGTAGAACCAGGCAGAGAATTCCCGGCTAGCAGCTTCCCTGTGGCCGGGAAGTGCAAACGTACACGTTTTCGGCCAAAAACGCGTTTTCCGGCGAAAACGCACACCACGGCTCTTTCTGAGAAAAAGCAAGCACGGAGGACGAGAATCGCTTTTGCCCTGCGTAGCGTTCCGGGCAGCGGGTAGAACCAGGCAGAGAATTCCCGGCTAGCAGCTTCCCTGTGGCGGGGAAGTGCAAACGTACACGTTTTCAGCCGAAAACGCGTTTTCTGGCGAAAACGCACACCACGGCTCTTTCTGAGAAAAAGCAAGCACGGAGGACGAGAATCGCTTTTGCCCTGCGTAGCGTTCCGGGCAGCGGGTAGAACCAGGCAGAGAATTCCCGGCTAGCAGCTTCCCTGTGGCCGGGAAGTGCAAACGTACACGTTTTCGGCCAAAAACGCGTTTTCCGGCGAAAACGCACACCACGTCTCTTTCTGAGAAAAAGCAAGCACGGAGGACGAGAATCGCTTTTGCCCTGCGTAGCGTTCCGGGCAGCGGGTAGAACCAGCAGAGAATTCCCGGCTAGCAGCTTCCCTGTGGCGGGGAAGTGCAAACGTACACGTTTTCGGCCGAAAACGCGTTTTCCGGCGAAAACGCACACCACGGCTCTTTCTGAGAAAAAGCAAGCACGGAGGACGAGAATCGCTTTTGCCCAGCGTAGCGTTCCGAGCAGCGGGTAGAAATAGGCAGCGAATTCCCGGCTAGGAGCTTCCCTGTGGCCTGGAAGTGCAAACGTACACGTTTTCGGCCGAAAACAGTTTTTCCGGCGAAAACGCACACCATGGCTCTTTCTGAGAAAAAGCAAGCACGGAGGACGAGAATCGCTTTTGCCCTGCGTAGCGTTCCGGGCAGCGGGTAGAACCAGGCAGAGAATTCCCGGCTAGCAGCTTCCCTGTGGCCGGGAAGTGCAAACGTACACGTTTTCGGCCAAAAACGCGTTTTCCGGCGAAAACGCACACCACGGCTCTTTCTGAGAAAAAGCAAGCACGGAGGACGAGAATCGCTTTTGCCCTGCGTAGCGTTCCGGGCAGCGGGTAGAACCAGCAGAGAATTCCCGGCTAGCAGCTCCCCTGTGGCGGGGAAGTGCAAACGTACACGTTTTCGGCCGAAAACGCGTTTTCCGGCGAAAACGCACACCACGGCTCTTTCTGAGAAAAAGCAAGCACGGAGGACGAGAATCGCTTTTGCCCAGCGTAGCGTTCCGAGCAGCGGGTAGAAATAGGCAGCGAATTGCCGGCTAGCAGCTTCCCTGTGGCCGGGAAGTGCAAACGTACACGTTTCCGGCCGAAAATGCGTTTTCCGGAGAAAAAGCACACCATGGCTCTTTCTGAGAAAAAGCAAGCACGGAGGACGAGAATCGCTTTTGCCCTGCGTAGCGTTCCGGGCAGCGGGTAGAACCAGGCAGAGAATTCCCGGCTAGCAGCTTCCCTGTGGCGGGGAAGTGCAAACGTACACGTTTTCGGCCGAAAACGCGTTTTCTGGCGAAAACGCACACCACGGCTCTTTCTGAGAAAAAGCAAGCACGGAGGACGAGAATCGCTTTTGCCCTGCGTAGCGTTCCGGGCAGCGGGTAGAACCAGGCAGCGAATTGCCGGCTAGCAGCTTCCCTGTGGCCGGGAAGTGCAAACGTACACGTTTTTGGCCGAAAACGCGTTTTCCGGCGAAAACGCACACCACGGCTCTTTCTGAGAAAAAGCAAGCACGGAGGACGAGAATCGCTTTTGCCCTGCGTAGCGTTCTGGTCAGCGGGTAGAACCAGGCAGAGAATTCCCGGCTAGCAGCTTCCCTGTGGCGGGGAAGTGCAAACGTACACGTTTTCGGCCGAAAACGCGTTTTGCGGCGAAAACGCACACCACGGCTCTTTCTGAGAAAAAGCAAGCACGGAGGACGAGAATCGCTTTTGCCCTGCGTAGCGTTCCGGGCAGCGGGTAGAACCAGGCAGAGAATTCCCGGCTAGCAGCTTCCCTGTGACCGGGAAGTGCAAACGTACACGTTTTCGGCCGAAAACGCGTTTTGCGGCGAAAACGCACACCACGGCTCTTTCTGAGAAAAAGCAAGCACGGAGGACGAGAATCGCTTTTGCCCTGCGTAGCGTTCCGGTCAGCGGGTAGAACCAGGCAGATAATTCCCGGCTAGCAGCTTCCCTGTGGCCGGGAAGTGCAAACGTACACGTTTTCGGCCAAAAACGCGTTTTCCGGCGAAAACGAACACCACGGCTCTTTCTGAGAAAAAGCAAGCACGGAGGACGAGAATCGCTTTTGCCCTGCGTAGCGTTCCGGGCAGCGGGTAGAACCAGGCAGAGAATTCCCGGCTAGCAGCTTCCCTGTGGCGGGGAAGTGCAAACGTACACGTTTTTGGCCGAAAACGCGTTTTCCGGCGAAAACGCACACCACGGCTCTTTCTGAGAAAAAGCAAGCACGGAGGACGAGAATCGCTTTTGCCCAGCGTAGCGTTCCGAGCAGCGGGTAGAAATAGGCAGCGAATTGCCGGCTAGCAGCTTCCCTGTGGCCGGGAAGTGCAAACGTACACGTTTCCGGCCGAAAACGCGTTTTCCGGAGAAAAAGCACACCATGGCTCTTTCTGAGAAAAAGCAAGCACGGAGGACGAGAATCGCTTTTGCCCTGCGTAGCGTTCCGGGCAGCGGGTAGAACCAGGCAGAGAATTCCCGGCTAGCAGCTTCCCTGTGGCGGGGAAGTGCAAACATACACGTTTTCGGCCGAAAACGCGTTTTCTGGCGAAAACGCACACCACGGCTCTTTCTGAGAAAAAGCAAGCACGGAGGACGAGAATCGCTTTTGCCCTGCGTAGCGTTCCGGGCAGCGGGTAGAACCAGGCAGAGAATTCCCGGCTAGCAGCTTCCCTGTGGCCGGGAAGTGCAAACGTACACGTTTTTGGCCGAAAACTCGTTTTCCGGCGAAAACGCACACCACGGCTCTTTCTGAGAAAAAGCAAGCACGGAGGACGAGAATCGCTTTTACCCTGCGTAGCGTTCCGGTCAGCGGGTAGAACCAGGCAGAGAATTCCCGGCTAGCAGCTTCCCTGTGGCCGGGAAGTGCAAACGTACACGTTTTCGGCCGAAAACGCGTTTTGCGGTGAAAACGCACACCACGGCTCTTTCTGAGAAAAAGCAAGCACGGAGGACGAGAATCGCTTTTGCCCTGCGTAGCGTTCCGGGCAGCGGGTAGAACCAGGCAGCGAATTCCCTGCTAGCAGCTTCCCTGTGGCGGGGAAGTGCAAACGTACACGTTTTCGGCCGAAAACGCGTTTTCCGGCGAAAACGCACACCACGGCTCTTTCTGAGAAAAAGCAAGCACGGAGGACGAGAATCGCTTTTGCCCTGCGTAGCGTTCCGGGCAGCGGGTAGAACCAGGCAGCGAATTCCCTGCTAGCAGCTTCCCTGTGGCGGGGAAGTGCAAACGTACACGTTTTTGGCCGAAATCGCGTTTTCCGGCGAAAACGCACACCACGGCACTTTCTGAGAAAAAGCAAGCACGGAGGACGAGAATCGCTTTTGCCCTGCGTAGCGTTCCGGGCAGCGGGTAGAACCAGGCAGAGAATTCCCGGCTAGCAGCTTCCCTGTGGCCGGGAAGTGCAAACGTACACGTTTTCGGCCGAAAACGCGTTTTCCGGCGAAAACGCACACCACGGCTCTTTCTGAGAAAAAGCAAGCACGGAGGACGAGAATCGCTTTTGCCCTGCGTAGCGTTCCGGGCAGCGGGTAGAAATAGGCAGCGAATTGCCGGCTAGCAGCTTCCCTGTGGCCGGGAAGTGCAAACGTACACGTTTTCGGCCGAAAACGCGTTTTCCGGCGAAAACGCACACCACGGCTCTTTCTGAGAAAAAGCAAGCACGGAGGACGAGAATCGCTTTTGCCCTGCGTAGCGTTCCGGGCAGCGGGTAGAACCAGGCAGAGAATTCCCGGCTAGCAGCTTCCCTGTGGCGGGGAAGTGCAAACGTACACGTTTTCGGCCGAAAACGCGTTTTCTGGCGAAAACGCACACCACGGCTCTTTCTGAGAAAAAGCAAGCACGGAGGACGAGAATCGCTTTTGCCCTGCGTAGCGTTCCGGGCAGCGGGTAGAACCAGGCAGAGAATTCCCGGCTAGCAGCTTCCCTGTGGCCGGGAAGTGCAAACGTACACGTTTTCGGCCAAAAACGCGTTTTCCGGCGAAAACGCACACCACGGCTCTTTCTGAGAAAAAGCAAGCACGGAGGACGAGAATCGATTTTGCCCTGCGTAGCGTTCCGGGCAGCGGGTAGAACCAGCAGAGAATTCCCGGCTAGCAGCTTCCCTGTGGCGGGGAAGTGCAAACGTACACGTTTTCGGCCGAAAACGCGTTTTCCGGCGAAAACGCACACCACGGCTCTTTCTGAGAAAAAGCAAGCACGGAGGACGAGAATCGCTTTTGCCCAGTGTAGCGTTCCGAGCAGCGGGTAGAAATAGGCAGCGAATTGCCGGCTAGCAGCTTCCCTGTGGCCGGGAAGTGCAAACGTACACGTTTCCGGCCGAAAATGCGTTTTCCGGAGAAAAAGCACACCATGGCTCTTTCTGAGAAAAAGCAAGCACGGAGGACGAGAATCGCTTTTGCCCTGCGTAGCGTTCCGGGCAGCGGGTAGAACCAGGCAGAGAATTCCCGGCTAGCAGCTTCCCTGTGGCGGGGAAGTGCAAACGTACACGTTTTCGGCCGAAAACGCGTTTTCTGGCGAAAACGCACACCACGGCTCTTTCTAAGAAAAAGCAAGCACGGAGGACGAGAATCGCTTTTGCCCTGCGTAGCGTTCCGGGCAGCGGGTAGAACCAGGCAGAGAATTCCCGGCTAGCAGCTTCCCTGTGGCCGGGAAGTGCAAACGTACACGTTTTTGGCCGAAAACGCGTTTTCCAGCGAAAACGCACACCACGGCTCTTTCTGAGAAAAAGCAAGCACGGAGGACGAGAATCGCTTTTGCCCTGCGTAGCGTTCTGGTCAGCGGGTAGAACCAGGCAGAGAATTCCCGGCTAGCAGCTTCCCTGTGGCCGGGAAGTGCAAACGTACACGTTTTCGGCCGAAAACGCGTTTTGCGGCGAAAACGCACACCACGGCTCTTTCTGAGAAAAAAGCAAGCACGGAGGACGAGAATCGCTTTTGCCCTGCGTAGCGTTCCGAGCAGCGGGTAGAAATAGTCAGCGAATTCCCGGCTAGCAGCTTCCCTGTGGCCGGGAAGTGCAAACGTACACGTTTTCGGCCAAAAACGCGTTTTCCGTCGAAAACGCACACCACGGCTCTTTCTGAGAAAAAGCAAGCACGGAGGACGAGAATCGCTTTTGCCCTGCGTAGCGTTCCGGGCAGCGGGTAGAACCAGGCAGAGAATTCCCGGCTAGCAGCTTCCCTGTGGCGGGGAAGTGCAAACGTACACGTTTTCGGCCGAAAACGCGTTTTCCGGCGAAAACGCACACCACGGCTCTTTCTGAGAAATAGCAAGCACGGAGGACGAGAATCGCTTTTGCCCTGCGTAGCGTTCCGAGCAGCGGGTAGAACCAGGCAGAGAATTCCCGGCTAGCAGCTTCCCTGTGGCCAAGAAGTGCAAACGTACACGTTTTCGGCCGAAAACACGTTTTGCGGCGAAAACGCACACCACGGCTCTTTCTGAGAAAAAGCAAGCACGGAGGACGAGAATCGCTTTTGCCCTGCGTAGTGTTCCGGGCAGCGGGTAGAACCAGGCAGAGAATTCCCGGCTAGCAGCTTCCCTGTGGCCGGGAAGTGCAAACGTACACGTTTTCGGCCGAAAACGCGTTTTGCGGCGAAAACGCACACCACGGCTCTTTCTGAGAAAAAGCAAGCACGGAGGACGAGAATCGCTTTTGCCCTGCGTAGCGTTCCGGGCAGCGGGTAGAACCAGGCAGAGAATTCCCGGCTAGCAGCTTCCCTGTGGCCGGGAAGTGCAAACGTACACGTTTTCGGCCGAAAACGCGTTTTCCGGCGAAAACGCACACCACGGCTCTTTCTGAGAAAAAGCAAGCACGGAGGACGAGAATCGCTTTTGCCCTGCGTAGCGTTCCGGGCAGCGGGTAGAACCAGGCAGAGAATTCCCGGCTAGCAGCTTCCCTGTGGCGGGGAAGTGCAAACGTACACGTTTTTGGCCGAAAACACGTTTTGCGGCGAAAACGCACACCACGGCTCTTTCTGAGAAAAAGCAAGCACGGAGGACGAGAATCGCTTTTGCCCTGCGTAGTGTTCCGGGCAGCGGGTAGAACCAGGCAGAGAATTCCCGGCTAGCAGCTTCCCTGTGGCGGGGAAGTGCAAACGTACACGTTTTCGGCCCAAAAACGCGTTTTCCGTCGAAAACGCACACCACGGCTCTTTCTGAGAAAAAGCAAGCACGGAGGACGAGAATCGCTTTTGCCCTGCGTAGCGTTCCGGGCAGCGGGTAGAACCAGGCAGAGAATTCCCGGCTAGCAGCTTCCCTGTGGCGGGGAAGTGCAAACGTACACGTTTTCGGCCGAAAACGCGTTTTCCGGCGAAAACGCACACCACGGCTCTTTCTGAGAAATAGCAAGCACGGAGGACGAGAATCGCTTTTGCCCAGCGTAGCGTTCCGAGCAGCGGGTAGAAATAGGCAGGGAATTGCCGGCTAGCAGCTTCCCTGTGGCCGGGAAGTGCAAACGTACACGTTTCCGGCCGAAAACGCGTTTTCCGGAGAAAACGCACACCACGGCTCTTTCTGAGAAAAAGCAAGCACGGAGGACGAGAATCGCTTTTGCCCTGCGTAGCGTTCCGGACAGCGGGTAGAACATGGCAGAGAATTCCCGTCTAGAATCTTCCCTGTGGCGGGGAAGTGCAAACGTACGCGTTTTCGGCCGAAAACGCGTTTTCCCGCGAAAACGCACACCACGGCTCTTTCTGAGAAAAAGCAAGCACGGAGGACGAGAATCGCTTTTGCCCTGCGTAGTGTTCCGGGCAGCGGGTAGAACGAGGCAGAGAATTCCCGGCTAGCAGCTTCCCTGTGGCGGGGAAGTGCAAACGTACACGTTTTCGGCCGAAAACGCGTTTTCCGGCGAAAAAGCACACCACGGCTCTTTCTGAGAAAAAGCAAGCACGGAGGACGAGAATCGCTTTTGCCCTGCGTAGCGTTCCGGGCAGCGGGTAGAACCAGGCAGCGAATTCCCTGCTATCAGCTTCCCTTTTGGCGGGGAAGTGCAAACGTACACGTTTTCGGCCGAAAACGCGTTTTCCGGCGAAAACGCACACCACGGCTCTTTCTGAGAAAAAGCAAGCACGGAGGACGAGAATCGCTTTTGCCCTGCGTAGCGTTCCGGGCAGCGGGTAGAACCAGGCAGAGAATTCCCGGCTAGCAGCTTCCCTGTGGCGGGGAAGTGCAAACGTACACGTTTTCGGGCGAAAACGCGTTTTCCCGCGAAAACGCACACCACGGCTCTTTCTGAGAAAAAGCAAGCACGGAGGACGAGAATCGCTTTTGCCCTGCGTAGCGTTCCGAGCAGCGGGTAGAACCAGGCAGCGAATTCCCTGCTAGCAGCTTCCCTGTGGCGGGGAAATGCAAACGTACACGTTTTCGGCCGAAAACGCGTTTTCCGGCGAAAACGCACACCATGGCTCTTTCTGAGAAAAAGCAAGCACGGAGGACGAGAATCGCTTTTGCCCTGCGTAGCGTTCCGGGCAGCGGGTAGAACCAGGCAGAGAATTCCCGGCTAGCAGCTTCCCTGTGGCCGGGAAGTGCAAACGTACACGTTTTCGGCCGAAAACGCGTTTTGCGGCGAAAACGCACACCACGGCTCTTTCTGAGAAAAAGCAAGCACGGAGGACGAGAATCGCTTTTGCCCTGCGTAGCGTTCCGGGCAGCGGGTAGAACCAGGCAGAGAATTCCCGGCTAGCAGCTTCCCTGTGGCGGGGAAGTGCAAACGTACACGTTTTCGGCCGAAAACGCGTTTTACTGCGAAAACGCACACCACGGCTCTTTCTGAGAAAAAGCAAGCACGGAGGACGAGAATCGCTCTTGCCCTGCGTAGCGTTCCGGGCAGCGGGTAGAACCAGGCAGAGAATTCCCGGCTAGCAGCTTCCCTGTGGCGGGGAAGTGCAAACGTACACGTTTTCGGCCGAAAACACGTTTTCCGGCGAAAACGCACACCACGGCTCTTTCTGAGAAAAAGCAAGCACGGAGGACTAGAACCGCTTTTGCCCTGCGTAGCGTTCCGGGCAGCGGGTAGAACCAGGCAGAGAATTCCCGGCTAGCAGCTTCCCTGTGGCGGGGAAGTGCAAACGTACACGTTTTCGGCCGAAAACGCGTTTTCCGTCGAAAACGCACACCACGGCTCTTTCTGAGAAAAAGCAAGCACGGAGGACGAGAATCGCTTTTGCCCTGCGTAGCGTTCCGGGCAGCGGGTAGAACCAGGCAGAAAATTCCCGGCTAGCAGCTTCCCTGTGGCCGGGAAGTGCAAACGTACACGTTTTCGGCCGAAAACGCGTTTTCTGGCAAAAACGCAACCACGGCTCTTTCTGAGAAAAAGCAAGCACGGAGGACGAGAATCGCTTTTGCCCTGCGTAGCGTTCCGAGCAGCGGGTAGAAATAGTTAGCGAATTCCCGGCTAGCAGCTTCCCTGTGGCGGGGAAGTGCAAACGTACACGTTTTCGGCCGAAAACGCGTTTTGCGGCGAAAACGCAAACCACGGCTCTTTCTGAGAAAAAGCAAGCACGGAGGACGAGAATCGCTTTTGCCCTGCGTAGCGTTCCGGGCAGCGGGTAGAACCAGGCAGAGAATTCCCTGCTAGCAGCTTCCCTGTGGCGGGGAAGTGCAAACGTACACGTTTTCGGCCGAAAACGCGTTTTCCGGCGAAAACGCACACCACGGCTCTTTCTGAGAAAAAGCAAGCACGGAGGACGAGAATCGCTTTTGCCCTGCGTAGCGTTCCGGGCAGCGGGTAGAAATAGGCAGCGAATTGCCGGCTAGCAGCTTCCCTGTGGCCGGGAAGTGCAAGCGTACACGTTTTCGGCCGAAAACACGTTTTCCGGCGAAAACGCACACCACGGCTCTTTCTGAGAAAAAGCAAGCACGGAGGACGAGAATCGCTTTTGCCCTGTGTAGCGTTCCGAGCAGCGGGTAGAAATAGGCAGCGAATTGCCGGCTAGCAGCTTCCCTGTGGCCGGGAAGTGCAAACGTACACGTTTTCGGCCGAAAACGCGTTTTGCGGCGAAAACGCACACCACGGCTCTTTCTGAGAAAAAGCAAGCACGGAGGACGAGAATCGCTTTTGCCCTGCGTAGCGTTCCGGGCAGCGGGTAGAACCAGGCAGAGAATTCCTGGCTAGCATCTTCCTTATGGCGGTGAAGTGCAAACGTACACGTTTTCGGCCGAAAACGCGTTTTGCGGCGAAAACGCACACCACGGCTCTTTCTGAGAAAAAGCAAGCACGGAGGACGAGAATCGCTTTTGCCCTGCGTAGCGTTCCGGGCAGCGGGTAGAACCAGGCAGAGAATTCCCGGCTAGCAGCTTCCCTGTGGCGGGGAAGTGCAAACGTACACGTTTTCGGCCGAAAACGCGTTTTCCGGCGAAAACGCACACCACGGCTCTTTCTGAGAAAAAGCAAGCACGGAGGACGAGAATCGCTTTTGCCCTGCGTAGCGTTCCGGGCAGCGGGTAGAACCAGGCAGAGAATTCCCGGCTAGCAGCTTCCCTGTGGCGGGGAAGTGCAAACATACACGTTTCCGGCCGAAAACGCGTTTTCCGGAGAAAAAGCACACCATGGCTCTTTCTGAGAAAAAGCAAGCACGGAGGACGAGAATCGCTTTTGCCCTGCGTAGCGTTCCGGGCAGCGGGTAGAACCAGGCAGAGAATTCCCGGCTAGCAGCTTCCCTGTGGCCGGGAAGTGCAAACGTACACGTTTTCGGCCGAAAACGCGTTTTGCGGCGAAAACGCACACCACGGCTCTTTCTGAGAAAAAGCAAGCACGGAGGACGAGAATCGCTTTTGCCCTGCGTAGCGTTCCGGGCAGCGGGTAGAACCAGGCAGAGAATTCCCGGCTAGCAGCTTTCCCTGTGGCCGGGAAGTGCAAACGTACACGTTTTCGGCCGAAAACGTGTTTTCCGGCGAAAACGCACACCACGGCTCTTTCTGAGAAAAAGCAAGCACGGAGGACGAGAATCGCTCTTGCCCTGCGTAGCGTTCCGGGCAGCGGGTAGAACCAAGCAGAGAATTCCCGGCTAGCAGCTTCCCTGTGGCGGGGAAGTGCAAACGTACACGTTTTCGGCCGAAAACACGTTTTCCGGCGAAAACGCACACCACGGCTCTTTCTGAGAAAAAGCAAGCACGGAGGACGAGAATCGCTTTTGCCCTGCGTAGCGTTCCGAGCAGCGGGTAGAAATAGGCAGCGAATTGCCGGCTAGCAGCTTCCCTGTGGCCGGGAAGTGCAAACGTACACGTTTTCGGCCAAAAACGCGTTTTCCGGCGAAAACGCACACCACGGCTCTTTCTGAGAAAAAGCAAGCACGGAGGACGAGAATCGCTTTTGCCCTGCGTAGCGTTCCGGGCAGCGGGTAGAACCAGGCAGAGAATTCCCGGCTAGCAGCTTCCCTGTGGCGGGGAAGTGCAAACGTACACGTTTTCGGCCGAAAACGCGTTTTCCGGCGAAAACGCACACCATGGCTCTTTCTGAGAAAAAGCAAGCACGGAGGACGAGAATCGCTTTTGCCCTGTGTAGCGTTCCGAGCAGCGGGTAGAAATAGGCAGCGAATTGCCGGCTAGCAGCTTCCCTGTGGCCGGGAAGTGCAAACGTACACGTTTTCGGCCGAAAACGCGTTTTGCGGCGAAAACGCACACCACGGCTCTTTCTGAGAAAAAGCAAGCACGGAGGACGAGAATCGCTTTTGCCCTGCGTAGCGTTCCGGGCAGCGGGTAGAACCAGGCAGAGAATTCCCGTCTAGCAGCTTCCCTGTGGACGGGAAGTGCAAACGTACACGTTTTCGGCCGAAAACGCGTTTTGCGGCGAAAACGCACACCACGGCTCTTTCTGAGAAAAAGCAAGCACGGAGGACGAGAATCGCTTTTGCCCTGCGTAGCGTTCCGGGCAGCGGGTAGAACCAGGCAGAGAATTCCCGGCTAGCAGCTTCCCTGTGGCGGGGAAGTGCAAACGTACACGTTTTCGGCCGAAAACGCGTTTTCCGGCGAAAACGCACACCACGGCTCTTTCTGAGAAAAAGCAAGCACGGAGGACGAGAATCGCTTTTGCCCTGCGTAGCGTTCCGGGCAGCGGGTAGAACCAGGCAGAGAATTCCCGGCTAGCAGCTTCCCTGTGGCGGGGAAGTGCAAACATACACGTTTCCGGCCGAAAACGCGTTTTCCGGAGAAAAAGCACACCATGGCTCTTTCTGAGAAAAAGCAAGCACGGAGGACGAGAATCGCTTTTGCCCTGCGTAGCGTTCCGGGCAGCGGGTAGAACCAGGCAGAGAATTCCCGGCTAGCAGCTTCCCTGTGGCCGGGAAGTGCAAACGTACACGTTTTCGGCCGAAAACGCGTTTTGCGGCGAAAACGCACACCACGGCTCTTTCTGAGAAAAAGCAAGCACGGAGGACGAGAATCGCTTTTGCCCTGCGTAGCGTTCCGGGCAGCGGGTAGAACCAGGCAGAGAATTCCCGGCTAGCAGCTTTCCCTGTGGCCGGGAAGTGCAAACGTACACGTTTTCGGCCGAAAACGTGTTTTCCGGCGAAAACGCACACCACGGCTCTTTCTGAGAAAAAGCAAGCACGGAGGACGAGAATCGCTCTTGCCCTGCGTAGCGTTCCGGGCAGCGGGTAGAACCAAGCAGAGAATTCCCGGCTAGCAGCTTCCCTGTGGCGGGGAAGTGCAAACGTACACGTTTTCGGCCGAAAACACGTTTTCCGGCGAAAACGCACACCACGGCTCTTTCTGAGAAAAAGCAAGCACGGAGGACGAGAATCGCTTTTGCCCTGCGTAGCGTTCCGAGCAGCGGGTAGAAATAGGCAGCGAATTGCCGGCTAGCAGCTTCCCTGTGGCCGGGAAGTGCAAACGTACACGTTTCCGGCCGTAAACACGTTTTCCGGAGAAAAAGCACACCATGGCTCTTTCTGAGAAAAAGCAAGCACGGAGGACGAGAATCGCTTTTGCCCTGCGTAGCGTTCCGGGCAGCGGGTAGAACCAGGCAGAGAATTCCCGTCTAGCAGCTTCCCTGTGGCGGGTAAGGGCAAACGTACACGTTTTTGGCCGAAAACGCGTTTTCCGGCGAAAACGCACACCACGGCTCTTTCTGAGAAAAAGCAAGCACGGAGGACGAGAATCGCTTTTGCCCTGCGTAGCGTTCCGGGCAGCGGGTAGAACCAGGCAGAGAATTCCCGGCTAGCAGCTTCCCTGTGGCCGGGAAGTGCAAACGTACACGTTTTCGGCCGAAAACGCGTTTTCCGGCGAAAACGCACACCACGGCTCTTTCTGAGAAAAAGCAAGCACGGAGGACGAGAATCGCTTTTGCCCTGCGTAGCGTTCCGGGCAGCGGGTAGAACCAGGCAGCGAATTGCCGGCTAGCAGCTTCCCTGTGGCGGGGAAGTGCAAACGTACACGTTTTCGGCCGAAAACGCGTTTTCTGGCGAAAACGCAACCACGGCTCTTTCTGAGAAAAAGCAAGCACGGAGGACGAGAATCGCTTTTGCCCAGCGTAGCGTTCCGAGCAGCGGGTAGAAATAGGCAGCGAATTGCCGGCTAGCAGCTTCCCTGTGGCCGGGAAGTGAAAACGTACACGTTTCCGGCCGAAAACGCGTTTTCCGGAGAAAAAGCACACCATGGCTCTTTCTGAGAAAAAGCAAGCACGGAGGACGAGAATCGCTTTTGCCCTGCGTAGCGTTCCGGTCAGCGGGTAGAACCAGGCAGAGAATTCCCGGCTAGCAGCTTCCCTGTGGCCGGGAAGTGCAAACGTACACGTTTTCGGCCGAAAAAGCGTTTTCCGGCGAAAACGCACACCACGGCTCTTTCTGAGAAAAAGCAAACACGGAGGACGAGAATCGCTTTTGCCCTGCGTAGCGTTCCGGGCAGCGGGTAGAACTAGGCAGAGAATTCCCGGCTAGCAGCTTCCCTGTGGCCGGGAAGTGCAAACGTACACGTTTTCGGCCGAAAACGCGTTTTCCGGCAAAAACGCACACCACGGCTCTTTCTGAGAAAAAGCAAGCACGGAGGACGAGAATCGCTTTTGCCCTGCGTAGCGTTCCGGGCAGCGGGTAGAACCAGGCAGAGAATTCCCGGCTAGCAGCTTCCCTGTGGCCGGGAAGTGCAAACGTACACGTTTTCGGCCGAAAACGCGTTTTGCGGCGAAAACGCACACCACGGCTCTTTCTGAGAAAAAGCAAGCACGGAGGACGAAAATCGCTTTTGCCCTGCGTAGCGTTCCGGGCAGCGGGTAGAACCAGGCAGAGAATTCCCGGCTAGCAGCTTCCCTGTGGCCGGGAAGTGCAAACGTACACGTTTTCGGCCGAAAACGCGTTTTCCGGCGAAAAAGCACACCATGGCTCTTTCTGAGAAAAAGCAAGCACGGAGGACGAAAATCGCTTTTGCCCTGCGTAGCATTCTGAGCAGCGGGTAGAAATAGGCAGCGAATTGCCGGCTAGCAGCTTCCCTGTGGCCGGGAAGTGCAAACGTACACGTTTTCGGCCGAAAACGCGTTTTCCGGCGAAAAAGCACACCATGGCTCTTTCTGAGAAAAAGCAAGCACGGAGGACGAGAATCGCTTTTGCCCTGCGTAGCGTTCCGGGCAGCGGGTAGAACCAGGCAGAGAATTCCCGGCTAGCAGCTTCCCTGTGGCCTGGAAGTGCAAACGTACACGTTTTCGGCCGAAAACGCGTTTTGCGGCGAAAACGCACACCACGGCTCTTTCTGAGAAAAAGCAAGCACGGAGGACGAGAATCGCTTTTGCCCTGCGTAGCGTTCCGGGCAGCGGGTAGAACCAGGCAGAGAATTCCCGGCTAGCAGCTTCGCTGTGGCGGGGAATTGCAAACGTACACGTTTTCGGCCGAAAACGCGTTTTCCGGCGAAAACGCACACCACGGCTCTTTCTGAGAAAAAGCAAGCACGGAGGACGAGAATCGCTTTTGCCCTGCGTAGCGTTCCGGGCAGCGGGTAGAACCAGGCAGAGAATTCCCGGCTAGCATCTTCCCTGTGGCCGGGAAGTGCAAACGTACACGTTTTCGACCGAAAACGCGTTTTCCAGCGAAAACGCACACCACGGCTCTTTCTGAGAAAAAGCAAGCACGGAGGACGAGAATCGCTTTTGCCCTGCGTAGCGTTCCGGGCAGCGGGTAGAACCAGGCAGAGAATTCCCGGCTAGCAGCTTCCCTGTGGCGGGGAAGTGCAAACGTACACGTTTTCGGCCGAAAACGCGTTTTCCGGCGAAAACGCACACCATGGCTCTTTCTGAGATAAAGCAAGCACGGAGGACGAGAATCGCTTTTGCCCTGCGTAGCGTTCCGGGCAGCGGGTAGAACCAGGCAGAGAATTCCCGGCTAGCAGCTTCCCTGTGGCCGGGAAGTGCAAACGTACACGTTTTCGGCCGAAAACGCGTTTTCCGGCGAAAACGCACACCACGGCTCTTTCTGAGAAAAAGCAAGCACGGAGGACGAGAATCGCTTTTGCCCTGCGTAGCGTTCCGGGCAGCGGGTAGAACCAGGCAGAGAATTCCCGGCTAGCAGCTTCCCTGTGGCCGGGAAGTGCAAACGTACACGTTTTCGGCCGAAAACTCGTTTTCCCGCGAAAACGCACACCACGGCTCTTTCTGAGAAAAAGCAATCACGGAGGACGAGAATCGCTTTTGCCCTGCGTAGCGTTCCGGGCAGCGGGTAGAACCAGGCAGAGAATTCCCGGCTAGGAGCTTCCCTGTGGCGGGGAAGTGCAAACGTACACGTTTTCGGCCGAAAACACGTTTTCCGGCGAAAACGCACACCACGGCTCTTTCTGAGAAAAAGCAAGCACGGAGGACGAGAATCGCTTTTGCCCTGCGTAGCGTTCCGGGCAGCGGGTAGAACCAGGCAGAGAATTCCCGTCTAGCAGCTTCCCTGTGGACGGGAAGTGCAAACGTACACGTTTTCAGCCGAAAACGCGTTTTCCGGCCAAAACGCAGACCACGGCTCTTTCTGAGAAAAAGCAAGCACGGAGGACGAGAATCGCTTTTGCCCTGCGTAGCGTTCCGGGCAGCGGGTAGAACCAGGCAGAGAATTCCCTGCTAGCAGCTTCCCTGTGGCGGGGAAGTGCAAAAGTACTCGTTTTCGGCCGAAAACGCGTTTTCCGGCGAAAACGCACAACACGGCTCTTTCTGAGAAAAAGCAAGCACGGAGGACGAGAATCGCTTTTGCCCTGCGTAGCGTTCCGGGCAGCGGGTAGAACCAGGCAGAGAATTCCCTGCTAGCAGCTTCCCTGTGGCCGGGAAGTGCAAACGTACACGTTTTCGGCCGAAAATGCGTTTTGCGGCGAAAACGCACACCACGGCTCTTTCTGAGAAAAAGCAAGCACGGAGGACGAGAATCGCTTTTGCCCTGCGTAGCGTTCCGGGCAGCGGGTAGAAATAGGCAGCGAATTGCCGGCTAGCAGCTTCCCTGTGGCCGGGAAGTGCAAACGTACACGTTTTCGGCCGAAAACGCGTTTTCCGGCGAAAAAGCACACCATGGCTCTTTCTGAGAAAAAGCAAGCACGGAGGACGAGAATCGCTTTTGCCCTGCGTAGCGTTCCGGGCAGCGGGTAGAACCAGGCAGAGAATTCCCGGCTAGCAGCTTCGCTGTGGCGGGGAAGTGCAAACGTACACGTTTTCGGCCGAGAACGCGTTTTCCGGCGAAAACGCACACCACGGCTCTTTCTGAGAAAAAGCAAGCACGGAGGACGAGAATCGCTTTAGCCCTGCGGAGCGTTCCGGGCAGCGGGTAGAACCAGGCAGAGAATTCCCGGCTAGCAGCTTCCCTGTGGCCGGGAAGTGCAAACGTACACGTTTTCGGCCGAAAACGCGTTTTCCGGCGAAAACGCACACCACGGCTCTTTCTGAGAAAAAGCAAGCACGGAGGACGAGAATCGCTTTTGCTCTGCGTAGCGTTCCGGGCTGCGTGTAGAACCAGGCAGAGAATTCCCTGCTAGCAGCTTCCCTGTGGCGGGGAAGTGCAAACGTACACGTTTTCGGCCGAAAACGCTTTTTCCGGCGAAAACGCACACCACGGCTCTTTCTGAGAAAAAGCAAGCACGGAGGACGAGAATCGCTTTTGCCCTGCGTAGCGTTCCGGGCAGCGGGTAGAACCAGGCAGAGAATTCCCGGCTAGCAGCTTCCCTGTGGCGGGGAAGTGCAAACGTACACGTTTTCGGCCGAAAACGCGTTTTGCGGCGAAAACGCACACCACGGCTCTTTCTGAGAAAAAGCAAGCACGGAGGACGAGAATCGCTTTTGCCCTGCGTAGCGTTCTGAGCAGCGGGTAGAAATAGGCAGCGAATTGCCGGCTAGCAGCTTCCCTGTGGCCGGGAAGTGCAAACGTACACGTTTCCGGCCGAAAACGCGTTTTCCGGAGAAAAAGCACACCATGGCTCTTTCTGAGAAAAAGCAAGCACGGAGGACGAGAACCGCTTTTGCCCTGCGTAGCGTTCCGGGCAGCGGCTAGAACTAGGCAGAGAATTCCCGGCTAGCAGCTTCCCTGTGGACGGGAAGTGCAAACGTACACGTTTTCGGCCGAAAACGCGTTTTCCGGCGAAAACGCACACCACGGCTCTTTCTGAGAAAAAGCAAGCACGGAGGACGAGAATCGCTTTTGCCCTGCGTAGCGTTCCGGGCAGCGGGTAGAACCAGGCAGAGAGTTCCCTGCTAGCAGCTTCCCTGTGGCGGGGAAGTGCAAACGTACACGTTTTTGGCCGAAAACGCGTTTTGCGGCGAAAACGCACACCACGGCTCTTTCTGAGAATAAACAAGCACGGAGGACGAGAATCGCTTTTGCCCTGCGTAACGTTCTGAGCAGCGGGTAGAAATAGGCAGCGAATTACCGGCTAGCAGCTTCCCTGTGGCCGGGAAGTGCAAACGTACACGTTTCCGGCCGAAAATGCGTTTTCCGGAGAAAAAGCACACCATGGCTCTTTCTGAGAAAAAGCAAGCACGGAGGACGAGAATCGCTTTTGCCCTGCGTAGCGTTCCGGGCAGCGGGTAGAACCAGGCAGAGAATTCCCGGCTAGCAGCTTCCCTGTGGCCGGGAAGTGCAAACGTACACGTTTTCGGCCGTAAACGCGTTTTGCGGCGAAAACGCAAACCACGGCTCTTTCTGAGAAAAAGCAAGCACGGAGGACGAGAATCGCTTTTGCCCTGCGTAGCGTTCTGAGCAGCGGGTAGATATAGGCAGCGAATTGCCGGCTAGCAGCTTCCCTGTGGCGGGGAAGTGCAAACGTACGCGTTTTCGGCCGAAAACGCGTTTTCCCGCGAAAAAGCACACCATGGCTGATTCTGAGAAAAAGCAAGCACGGAGGACGAGAATCGCTTTTGCCCTGCGTAGCGTTCCGGGCAGCGGGTAGAACCAGGCAGCGAATTGCCGGCTAGCAGCTTCCCTGTGGCGGGGAAGTGCAAACGTACACGTTTTCGGCCGAAAACGCGTTTTCCGGAAAAACGCACACCATGGCTCTTTCTGAGATAAAGCAAGCACGGAGGACGAGAATCGCTTTTGCCCTGCGTAGCGTTCCGGGCAGCGGGTAGAACCAGGCAGAGAATTCCCGGCTAGCAGCTTCCCTGTGGCCGGGAAGTGCAAACGTACACGTTTTCGGCCGAAAACGCGTTTTCCGGCGAAAACGCACACCACGGCTCTTTCTGAGAAAAAGCAAGCACGGAGGACGAGAATCGCTTTTGCCCTGCGTAGCGTTCCGGGCAGCGGGTAGAACCAGGCAGAGAATTCCCGGCTAGCAGCTTCCCTGTGGCCGGGAAGTGCAAACGTACACGTTTTCGGCCGAAAACTCGTTTTCCCGCGAAAACGCACACCACGGCTCTTTCTGAGAAAAAGCAAGCACGGAGGACGAGAATCGCTTTTGCCCTGCGTAGCGTTCCGGGCAGCGGGTAGAACCAGGCAGAGAATTCCCGGCTAGGAGCTTCCCTGTGGCCTGGAAGTGCAAACGTACACGTTTTCGGCCGAAAACACTTTTTCCGGCGAAAACGCACACCACGGCTCTTTCTGAGAAAAAGCAAGCACGGAGGACGAGAATCGCTTTTGCCCTGCGTAGCGTTCCGGGCAGCGGGTAGAACCAGGCAGAGAATTCCCGTCTAGCAGCGTCCCTGTGGACGGGAAGTGCAAACGTACACGTTTTCAGCCGAAAACGCGTTTTCCGGCCAAAACGCACACCACGGCTCTTTCTGAGAAAAAGCAAGCACGGAGGACGAGAATCGCTTTTGCCCTGCGTAGCGTTCCGGGCAGCGGGTAGAACCAGGCAGAGAATTCCCTGCTAGCAGCTTCCCTGTGGCGGGGAAGTGCAAAAGTACTCGTTTTCGGCCGAAAACGCGTTTTCCGGCGAAAACGCACACCACGGCTCTTTCTGAGAAAAAGCAAGCACGGAGGACGAGAATCGCTTTGGCCCTGCGTAGCGTTCCGGGCAGCGGGTAGAACCAGGCAGAGAATTCCCTGCTAGCAGCTTCCCTGTGGCCGGGAAGTGCAAACGTACACGTTTTCGGCCGAAAATGCGTTTTGCGGCGAAAACGCACACCACGGCTCTTTCTGAGAAAAAGCAAGCACGGAGGACGAGAATCGCTTTTGCCCTGCGTAGCGTTCCGGGCAGCGGGTAGAACCAGGCAGAGAATTCCCGGCTAGCAGCTTCGCTGTGGCGGGGAAGTGCAAACGTACACGTTTTCGGCCGAGAACGCGTTTTCCGGCGAAAACGCACACCACGGCTCTTTCTGAGAAAAAGCAAGCACGGAGGACGAGAATCGCTTTAGCCCTGCGGAGCGTTCCGGGCAGCGGGTAGAACCAGGCAGAGAATTCCCGGCTAGCAGCTTCCCTGTGGCCGGGAAGTGCAAACGTACACGTTTTCGGCCGAAAACGCGTTTTCCGGCGAAAACGCACACCACGGCTCTTTCTGAGAAAAAGCAAGCACGGAGGACGAGAATCGCTTTTGCCCTGCGTAGCGTTCCGGGCTGCGTGTAGAACCAGGCAGAGAATTCCCTGCTAGCAGCTTCCCTGTGGCGGGGAAGTGCAAACGTACACGTTTTCGGCCGAAAACGCTTTTTCCGGCGAAAACGCACACCACGGCTCTTTCTGAGAAAAAGCAAGCACGGAGGACGAGAATCGCTTTTGCCCTGCGTAGCGTTCCGGGCAGCGGGTAGAACCAGGCAGAGAATTCCCGGCTAGCAGCTTCCCTGTGGCGGGGAAGTGCAAACGTACACGTTTTCGGCCGAAAACGCGTTTTGCGGCGAAAACGCACACCACGGCTCTTTCTGAGAAAAAGCAAGCACGGAGGACGAGAATCGCTTTTGCCCTGCGTAGCGTTCTGAGCAGCGGGTAGAAATAGGCAGCGAATTGCCGGCTAGCAGCTTCCCTGTGGCCGGGAAGTGCAAACGTACACGTTTCCGGCCGAAAACGCGTTTTCCGGAGAAAAAGCACACCATGGCTCTTTCTGAGAAAAAGCAAGCACGGAGGACGAGAACCGCTTTTGCCCTGCGTAGCGTTCCGGGCAGCGGGTAGAACCAGGCAGAGAATTCCCGGCTAGCAGCTTCCCTGTGGACGGGAAGTGCAAACGTACACGTTTTCGGCCGTAAACGCGTTTTGCGGCGAAAACGCAAACCACGGCTCTTTCTGAGAAAAAGCAAGCACGGAGGACGAGAATCGCTTTTGCCCTGCGTAGCGTTCTGAGCAGCGGGTAGAAATAGGCAGCGAATTGCCGGCTAGCAGCTTCCCTGTGGCGGGGAAGTGCAAACGTACGCGTTTTCGGCCGAAAACGCGTTTTCCCGCGAAAAAGCACACCATGGCTGATTCTGAGAAAAAGCAAGCACGGAGGACGAGAATCGCTTTTACCCTGCGTAGCGTTCCGGGCAGCGGGTAGAACCAGGCAGCGAATTGCCGGCTAGCAGCTTCCCTGTGGCGGGGAAGTGCAAACGTACACGTTTTCGGCCGAAAACGCGTTTTCCGGAAAAACGCACACCATGGCTCTTTCTGAGATAAAGCAAGCACGGAGGACGAGAATCGCTTTTGCCCTGCGTAGCGTTCCGGGCAGCGGGTAGAACCAGGCAGAGAATTCCCGGCTAGCAGCTTCCCTGTGGCCGGGAAGTGCAAACGTACACGTTTTCGGCCGAAAACGCGTTTTCCGGCGAAAACGCACACCACGGCTCTTTCTGAGAAAAAGCAAGCACGGAGGACGAGAATCGCTTTTGCCCTGCGTAGCGTTCCGGGCAGCGGGTAGAACCAGGCAGAGAATTCCCGGCTAGCAGCTTCCCTGTGGCCGGGAAGTGCAAACGTACACGTTTTCGGCCGAAAACGCGTTTTCCGGCGAAAACGCACACCACGGCTCTTTCTGAGAAAAAGCAAGCACGGAGGACGAGAATCGCTTTTGCCCTGCGTAGCGTTCCGGGCAGCGGGTAGAACCAGGCAGAGAATTCCCGGCTAGCAGCTTCCCTGTGGCCGGGAAGTGCAAACGTACACGTTTTCGGCCGAAAACGCGTTTTCCGGCGAAAACGCACACCACGGCTCTTTCTGAGAAAAAGCAAGCACGGAGGACGAGAATCGCTTTTGCCCTGCGTAGCGTTCCGGGCAGCGGGTAGAACCAGGCAGAGAATTCCCGGCTAGCAGCTTCCCTGTGGCCGGGAAGTGCAAACGTACACGTTTTCGGCCGAAAACTCGTTTTCCCGCGAAAACGCACACCACGGCTCTTTCTGAGAAAAAGCAAGCACGGAGGACGAGAATCGCTTTTGCCCTGCGTAGCGTTCCGGGCAGCGGGTAGAACCAGGCAGAGAATTCCCGTCTAGCAGCTTCCCTGTGGACGGGAAGTGCAAACGTACACGTTTTCAGCCGAAAACGCGTTTTCCGGCCAAAACGCACACCACGGCTCTTTCTGAGAAAAAGCAAGCACGGAGGACGAGAATCGCTTTTGCCCTGCGTAGCGTTCCGGGCAGCGGGTAGAACCAGGCAGAGAATTCCCTGCTAGCAGCTTCCCTGTGGCGGGGAAGTGCAAAAGTACTCGTTTTCGGCCGAAAACGCGTTTTCCGGCGAAAACGCACACCACGGCTCTTTCTGAGAAAAAGCAAGCACGGAGGACGAGAATCGCTTTGGCCCTGCGTAGCGTTCCGGGCAGCGGGTAGAACCAGGCAGAGAATTCCCTGCTAGCAGCTTCCCTGTGGCCGGGAAGTGCAAACGTACACGTTTTCGGCCGAAAATGCGTTTTGCGGCGAAAACGCACACCACGGCTCTTTCTGAGAAAAAGCAAGCACGGAGGACGAGAATCGCTTTTGCCCTGCGTAGCGTTCCGGGCAGCGGGTAGAACCAGGCAGAGAATTCCCGGCTAGCAGCTTCGCTGTGGCGGGGAAGTGCAAACGTACACGTTTTCGGCCGAGAACGCGTTTTCCGGCGAAAACGCACACCACGGCTCTTTCTGAGAAAAAGCAAGCACGGAGGACGAGAATCGCTTTAGCCCTGCGGAGCGTTCCGGGCAGCGGGTAGAACCAGGCAGAGAATTCCCGGCTAGCAGCTTCCCTGTGGCCGGGAAGTGCAAACGTACACGTTTTCGGCCGAAAACGCGTTTTCCGGCGAAAACGCACACCACGGCTCTTTCTGAGAAAAAGCAAGCACGGAGGACGAGAATCGCTTTTGCCCTGCCTAGCGTTCCGGGCTGCGTGTAGAACCAGGCAGAGAATTCCCTGCTAGCAGCTTCCCTGTGGCGGGGAAGTGCAAACGTACACGTTTTCGGCCGAAAACGCTTTTTCCGGCGAAAACGCACACCACGGCTCTTTCTGAGAAAAAGCAAGCACGGAGGACGAGAATCGCTTTTGCCCTGCGTAGCGTTCCGGGCAGCGGGTAGAACCAGGCAGAGAATTCCCGGCTAGCAGCTTCCCTGTGGCGGGGAAGTGCAAACGTACACGTTTTCGGCCGAAAACGCGTTTTGCGGCGAAAACGCACACCACGGCTCTTTCTGAGAAAAAGCAAGCACGGAGGACGAGAATCGCTTTTGCCCTGCGTAGCGTTCTGAGCAGCGGGTAGAAATAGGCAGCGAATTGCCGGCTAGCAGCTTCCCTGTGGCCGGGAAGTGCAAACGTACACGTTTCCGGCCGAAAACGCGTTTTCCGGAGAAAAAGCACACCATGGCTCTTTCTGAGAAAAAGCAAGCACGGAGGACGAGAACCGCTTTTGCCCTGCGTAGCGTTCCGGGCAGCGGGTAGAACCAGGCAGAGAATTCCCGGCTAGCAGCTTCCCTGTGGACGGGAAGTGCAAACGTACACGTTTTCGGCCGTAAACGCGTTTTGCGGCGAAAACGCAAACCACGGCTCTTTCTGAGAAAAAGCAAGCACGGAGGACGAGAATCGCTTTTGCCCTGCGTAGCGTTCTGAGCAGCGGGTAGAAATAGGCAGCGAATTGCCGGCTAGCAGCTTCCCTGTGGCGGGGAAGTGCAAACGTACGCGTTTTCGGCCGAAAACGCGTTTTCCCGCGAAAAAGCACACCATGGCTGATTCTGAGAAAAAGCAAGCACGGAGGACGAGAATCGCTTTTACCCTGCGTAGCGTTCCGGGCAGCGGGTAGAACCAGGCAGCGAATTGCCGGCTAGCAGCTTCCCTGTGGCGGGGAAGTGCAAACGTACACGTTTTCGGCCGAAAACGCGTTTTCCGGAAAAACGCACACCATGGCTCTTTCTGAGATAAAGCAAGCACGGAGGACGAGAATCGCTTTTGCCCTGCGTAGCGTTCCGGGCAGCGGGTAGAACCAGGCAGAGAATTCCCGGCTAGCAGCTTCCCTGTGGCCGGGAAGTGCAAACGTACACGTTTTCGGCCGAAAACGCGTTTTCCGGCGAAAACGCACACCACGGCTCTTTCTGAGAAAAAGCAAGCACGGAGGACGAGAATCGCTTTTGCCCTGCGTAGCGTTCCGGGCAGCGGGTAGAACCAGGCAGAGAATTCCCGGCTAGCAGCTTCCCTGTGGCCGGGAAGTGCAAACGTACACGTTTTCGGCCGAAAACGCGTTTTCCCGCGAAAACGCACACCACGGCTCTTTCTGAGAAAAAGCAAGCACGGAGGACGAGAATCGCTTTTGCCCTGCGTAGCGTTCCGGGCAGCGGGTAGAACCAGGCAGAGAATTCCCGGCTAGGAGCTTCCCTGTGGCCTGGAAGTGCAAACGTACACGTTTTCGGCCGAAAACAGTTTTTCCGGCGAAAACGCACACCACGGCTCTTTCTGAGAAAAAGCAAGCACGGAGGACGAGAATCGCTTTTGCCCTGCGTAGCGTTCCGGGCAGCGGGTAGAACCAGGCAGAGAATTCCCGGCTAGCAGCTTCCCTGTGGCGGGGAAGTGCAAACGTACACGTTTTCGGCCGAAAACGCGTTTTCTGGCGAAAACGCAACCACGGCTCTTTCTGAGAAAAAGCAAGCACGGAGGACGAGAATCGCTTTTGCCCAGCGTAGCGTTCCGAGCAGCGGGTAGAAATAGGCAGCGAATTGCCGGCTAGCAGCTTCCCTGTGGCCGGGAAGTGCAAACGTACACGTTTCCGGCCGAAAACGCGTTTTCCGGAGAAAAAGCACACCATGGCTCTTTCTGAGAAAAAGCAAGCACGGAGGACGAGAATCGCTTTTGCCCTGCGTAGCGTTCCGGTCAGCGGGTAGAACCAGGCAGAGAATTCCCGGCTAGCAGCTTCCCTGTGGCCGGGAAGTGCAAACGTACACGTTTTCGGCCGAAAAAGCGTTTTCCGGCGAAAACGCACACCACGGCTCTTTCTGAGAAAAAGCAAACACGGAGGACGAGAATCGCTTTTGCCCTGCGTAGCGTTCCGGGCAGCGGGTAGAACTAGGCAGAGAATTCCCGGCTAGCAGCTTCCCTGTGGCCGGGAAGTGCAAACGTACACGTTTTCGACCGAAAACGCGTTTTCCGGCGAAAACGCACACCACGGCTCTTTCTGAGAAAAAGCAAGCACGGAGGACGAGAATCGCTTTTGCCCTGCGTAGCGTTCCGTGCAGCGGGTAGAACCAGGCAGCGAATACCCTGCTAGCAGCTTCCCTGTGGCAGGGAAATGCAAACGTACACGTTTTCGGCCGAAAACGCGTTTTCCGGCGAAAACGCACACCACGGCTCTTTCTGAGAAAAAGCAAGCACGGAGGACGAGAATCGCTTTTGCCCTGCGTAGCGTTCCGGGCAGCGGGTAGAACCAGGCAGAGAATTCCCGGCTAGCAGCTTCCCTGTGGCCGGGAAGTGCAAACGTACACGTTTTCGGCCGAAAACGCGTTTTCCGGCGAAAACGCACACCACGGCTCTTTCTGAGAAAAAGCAAGCACGGAGGACGAGAATCGCTTTTGCCCTGCGTAGCGTTCCGGGCAGCGGGTAGAACCAGGCAGAGAATTCCCGGCTAGCAGCTTCCCTGTGGCCGGGAAGTGCAAACGTACACGTTTTCGGCCGAAAACGCGTTTTCCGGAGAAAAAGCACACCACGGCTCTTTCTGAGAAAAAGCAAGCACGGAGGACGAGAATCGCTTTTGCCCTGCGTAGCGTTCCGGGCAGCGGGTAGAACCAGGCAGAGAATTCCCGGCTAGCAGCTTCCCTGTGGCCGGGAAGTGCAAACGTACACGTTTTCGGCCGAAAACGCGTTTTGCGGCGAAAACGCACACCACGGCTCTTTCTGAGAAAAAGCAAGCACGGAGGACGAGAATCGCTCTTGCCCTGCGTAGCGTTCCGTGCAGCGGGTAGAACCAGGAAGAGAATTCCCGGCTAGCAGCTTCCCTGTGGCCGGGAAGTGCAAACGTACACGTTTTCGGCCGAAATCACGTTTTCCGGCGAAAACGCACACCACGGCTCTTTCTGAGAAAAAGCAAGCACGGAGGACGAGAATCGCTTTTGCCCTGCGTAGCGTTCCGGGCAGCGGGTAGAACCAGGCAGAGAATTCCCGGCTAGCAGCTTCCCTGTGGCGGGGAAGTGCAAACGTACACGTTTTCGACCGAAAACGCGTTTTCCAGCGAAAACGCACACCACGGCTCTTTCTGAGAAAAAGCAAGCACGGAGGACGAGAATCGCTTTTGCCCTGCGTAGTGTTCCGGGCAGCGGGTAGAACCAGGCAGAGAATTGCCGGCTAGCAGCTTCCCTGTGGCCGGGAAGTGCAAACGTACACGTTTTCGGCCGAAAACGCGTTTTGCGGCGAAAACGCAAACCACGGCTCTTTCTGAGAAAAAGCAAGCACGGAGGACGAGAATCGCTTTTGCCCTGCGTAGCGTTCTGAGCAGCGGGTAGAAATAGGCAGCGAATTGCCGGCTAGCAGCTTCCCTGTGGCCGGGAAGTGCAAACGTACACGTTTTCGGCCGAGAACGCGTTTTCCGGCGAAAACGCACACCACGGCTCTTTCTGAGAAAAAGCAAGCACGGAGGACGAGAATCGCTTTTGCCCTGCGGAGCGTTCCGGGCAGCGGGTAGAACCAGGCAGAGAATTCCCGGCTAGCAGCTTCCCTGTGGCCGGGAAGTGCAAACGTACACGTTTTCGGCCGAAAACGCGTTTTCCGGCGAAAACGCACACCACGGCTCTTTCTGAGAAAAAGCAAGCACGGAGGACGAGAATCGCTTTTGCCCTGCGTAGCGTTCCGGGCAGCGGGTAGAACCAGGCAGAGAATTCCCTGCTAGCAGCTTCCCTGTGGCGGGGAAGTGCAAACGTACACGTTTCCGGCCGAAAACGCGTTTTCCGGAGAAAAAGCACACCATGGCTCTTTCTGAGAAAAAGCAAGCACGGAGGACGAGAACCGCTTTTGCCCTGCGTAGCGTTCCGGGCAGCGGGTAGAACCAGGCAGAGAATTCCCGGCTAGCAGCTTCCCTGTGGACGGGAAGTGCAAACGTACACGTTTTCGGCCGTAAACGCGTTTTGCGGCGAAAACGCAAACCACGGCTCTTTCTGAGAAAAAGCAAGCACGGAGGACGAGAATCGCTTTTGCCCTGCGTAGCGTTCTGAGCAGCGGGTAGAAATAGGCAGCGAATTGCCGGCTAGCAGCTTCCCTGTGGCGGGGAAGTGCAAACGTACGCGTTTTCGGCCGAAAACGCGTTTTCCCGCGAAAAAGCACACCATGGCTGATTCTGAGAAAAAGCAAGCACGGAGGACGAGAATCGCTTTTACCCCGCGTAGCGTTCCGGGCAGCGGGTAGAACCAGGCAGCGAATTGCCGGCTAGCAGCTTCCCTGTGGCGGGGAAGTGCAAACGTACACGTTTTCGGCCGAAAACGCGTTTTCCGGAAAAACGCACACCATGGCTCTTTCTGAGATAAAGCAAGCACGGAGGACGAGAATCGCTTTTGCCCTGCGTAGCGTTCCGGGCAGCGGGTAGAACCAGGCAGAGAATTCCCGGCTAGCAGCTTCCCTGTGGCCGGGAAGTGCAAACGTACACGTTTTCGGCCGAAAACGCGTTTTCCGGCGAAAACGCACACCACGGCTCTTTCTGAGAAAAAGCAAGCACGGAGGACGAGAATCGCTTTTGCCCTGCGTAGCGTTCCGGGCAGCGGGTAGAACCAGGCAGAGAATTCCCGGCTAGCAGCTTCCCTGTGGCCGGGAAGTGCAAACGTACACGTTTTCGGCCGAAAACTCGTTTTCCCGCGAAAACGCACACCACGGCTCTTTCTGAGAAAAAGCAAGCACGGAGGACGAGAATCGCTTTTGCCCTGCGTAGCGTTCCGGGCAGCGGGTAGAACCAGGCAGAGAATTCCCGGCTAGGAGCTTCCCTGTGGCCTGGAAGTGCAAACGTACACGTTTTCGGCCGAAAACACTTTTTCCGGCGAAAACGCACACCACGGCTCTTTCTGAGAAAAAGCAAGCACGGAGGACGAGAATCGCTTTTGCCCTGCGTAGCGTTCCGGGCAGCGGGTAGAACCAGGCAGAGAATTCCCGTCTAGCAGCTTCCCTGTGGACGGGAAGTGCAAACGTACACGTTTTCAGCCGAAAACGCGTTTTCCGGCCAAAACGCACACCACGGCTCTTTCTGAGAAAAAGCAAGCACGGAGGACGAGAATCGCTTTTGCCCTGCGTAGCGTTCCGGGCAGCGGGTAGAACCAGGCAGAGAATTCCCTGCTAGCAGCTTCCCTGTGGCGGGGAAGTGCAAAAGTACTCGTTTTCGGCCGAAAACGCGTTTTCCGGCGAAAACGCACACCACGGCTCTTTCTGAGAAAAAGCAAGCACGGAGGACGAGAATCGCTTTAGCCCTGCGTAGCGTTCCGGGCAGCGGGTAGAACCAGGCAGAGAATTCCCTGCTAGCAGCTTCCCTGTGGCCGGGAAGTGCAAACGTACACGTTTTCGGCCGAAAATGCGTTTTCCGGCGAAAACGCACACCACGGCACTTTCTGAGAAAAAGCAAGCACGGAGGACGAGAATCGCTTTTGCCCTGCGTAGCGTTCCGGGCAGCGGGTAGAACCAGGCAGAGAATTCCCGGCTAGCAGCTTCCCTGTGGCGGGGAAGTGCAAACGTACTCGTTTTCGGCCGAAAACGCGTTTTCCGGCGAAAACGCACACCACGGTTCTTTCTGAGAAAAAGCAAGCACGGAGGACGACAATCGCTTTTGCCCTGCGTAGCGTTCCGGGCAGCGGGTAGAAATAGGCAGCGAATTGCCGGCTAGCAGCTTCCCTGTGGCCGGGAAGTGCAAACGTACACGTTTTCGGCCGAAAACGCGTTTTCTGGCGAAAACGCAACCACGGCTCTTTCTGAGAAAAAGCAAGCACGGAGGACGAGAATCGCTTTTGCCCAGCGTAGCGTTCCGAGCAGCGGGTAGAAATAGGCAGCGAATTGCCGGCTAGCAGCTTCCCTGTGGCCGGGAAGTGAAAACGTACACGTTTCCGGCCGAAAACGCGTTTTCCGGAGAAAAAGCACACCATGGCTCTTTCTGAGAAAAAGCAAGCACGGAGGACGAGAATCGCTTTTGCCCTGCGTAGCGTTCCGGTCAGCGGGTAGAACCAGGCAGAGAATTCCCGGCTAGCAGCTTCCCTGTGGCCGGGAAGTGCAAACGTACACGTTTTCGGCCGAAAAAGCGTTTTCCGGCGAAAACGCACACCACGGCTCTTTCTGAGAAAAAGCAAACACGGAGGACGAGAATCGCTTTTGCCCTGCGTAGCGTTCCGGGCAGCGGGTAGAACTAGGCAGAGAATTCCCGGCTAGCAGCTTCCCTGTGGCCGGGAAGTGCAAACGTACACGTTTTCGACCGAAAACGCGTTTTCCGGCGAAAACGCACACCACGGCTCTTTCTGAGAAAAAGCAAGCACGGAGGACGAGAATCGCTTTTGCCCTGCGTAGCGTTCCGTGCAGCGGGTAGAACCAGGCAGCGAATACCCTGCTAGCAGCTTCCCTGTGGCAGGGAAATGCAAACGTACACGTTTTCGGCCGAAAACGCGTTTTCCGGCGAAAACGCACACCACGGCTCTTTCTGAGAAAAAGCAAGCACGGAGGACGAGAATCGCTTTTGCCCTGCGTAGCGTTCCGGGCAGCGGGTAGAACCAGGCAGAGAATTCCCGGCTAGCAGCTTCCCTGTGGCCGGGAAGTGCAAACGTACACGTTTTCGGCCGAAAACGCGTTTTCCGGCGAAAACGCACACCACGGCTCTTTCTGAGAAAAAGCAAGCACGGAGGACGAGAATCGCTTTTGCCCTGCGTAGCGTTCCGGGCAGCGGGTAGAACCAGGCAGAGAATTCCCGGCTAGCAGCTTCCCTGTGGCCGGGAAGTGCAAACGTACACGTTTTCGGCCGAAAACGCGTTTTCCGGAGAAAAAGCACACCACGGCTCTTTCTGAGAAAAAGCAAGCACGGAGGACGAGAATCGCTTTTGCCCTGCGTAGCGTTCCGGGCAGCGGGTAGAACCAGGCAGAGAATTCCCGGCTAGCAGCTTCCCTGTGGCCGGGAAGTGCAAACGTACACGTTTTCGGCCGAAAACGCGTTTTCCGGCGAAAACGCACACCACGGCTCTTTCTGAGAAAAAGCAAGCACGGAGGACGAGAATCGCTCTTGCCCTGCGTAGCGTTCCGTGCAGCGGGTAGAACCAGGAAGAGAATTCCCGGCTAGCAGCTTCCCTGTGGCCGGGAAGTGCAAACGTACACGTTTTCGGCCGAAATCACGTTTTCCGGCGAAAACGCACACCACGGCTCTTTCTGAGAAAAAGCAAGCACGGAGGACGAGAATCGCTTTTGCCCTGCGTAGCGTTCCGGGCAGCGGGTAGAACCAGGCAGAGAATTCCCGGCTAGCAGCTTCCCTGTGGCGGGGAAGTGCAAACGTACACGTTTTCGACCGAAAACGCGTTTTCCAGCGAAAACGCACACCACGGCTCTTTCTGAGAAAAAGCAAGCACGGAGGACGAGAATCGCTTTTGCCCTGCGTAGTGTTCCGGGCAGCGGGTAGAACCAGGCAGAGAATTCCCGGCTAGCAGCTTCCCTGTGGCCGGGAAGTGCAAACGTACACGTTTTCGGCCGAAAACGCGTTTTGCGGCGAAAACGCAAACCACGGCTCTTTCTGAGAAAAAGCAAGCACGGAGGACGAGAATCGCTTTTGCCCTGCGTAGCGTTCTGAGCAGCGGGTAGAAATAGGCAGCGAATTGCCGGCTAGCAGCTTCCCTGTGGCCGGGAAGTGCAAACGTACACGTTTTCGGCCGAAAACGCGTTTTCCGGCGAAAAAGCACACCATGGCTCTTTCTGAGAAAAAGCAAGCACGGAGGACGAAAATCGCTTTTGCCCTGCGTAGCATTCTGAGCAGCGGGTAGAAATAGGCAGCGAATTGCCGGCTAGCAGCTTCCCTGTGGCCGGGAAGTGTAAACGTACACGTTTTCGGCCGAAAACGCGTTTTCCGGCGAAAAAGCACACCATGGCTCTTTCTGAGAAAAAGCAAGCACGGAGGACGAGAATCGCTTTTGCCCTGCGTAGCGTTCCGGGCAGCGGGTAGAACCAGGCAGAGAATTCCCGGCTAGCAGCTTCCCTGTGGCCTGGAAGTGCAAACGTACACGTTTTCGGCCGAAAACGCGTTTTGCGGCGAAAACGCACACCACGGCTCTTTCTGAGAAAAAGCAAGCACGGAGGACGAGAATCGCTTTTGCCCTGCGTAGCGTTCCGGGCAGCGGGTAGAACCAGGCAGAGAATTCCCGGCTAGCAGCTTCGCTGTGGCGGGAAATTGCAAACGTACACGTTTTCGGCCGAAAACGCGTTTTCCGGCGAAAACGCACACCACGGCTCTTTCTGAGAAAAAGCAAGCACGGAGGACGAGAATCGCTTTTGCCCTGCGTAGCGTTCCGTGCAGCGGGTAGAACCAGGCAGAGAATTCCCGGCTAGCAGCTTCCCTGTGGCCGGGAAGTGCAAACGTACACGTTTTCGACCGAAAACGCGTTTTCCAGCGAAAACGCACACCACGGCTCTTTCTGAGAAAAAGCAAGCACGGAGGACGAGAATCGCTTTTGCCCTGCGTAGCGTTCCGGGCAGCGGGTAGAACCAGGCAGCGAATTGCCGGCTAGCAGCTTCCCTGTGGACGGGAAGTGCAAACGTACACGTTTTCAGCCGAAAACGCGTTTTCCGGCCAAAACACACACCACGGCTCTTTCTGAGAAAAAGCAAGCACGGAGGACGAGAATCGCTTTTGCCCTGCGTAGCGTTCGGGGCAGCGGGTAGAACCAGGCAGAGAATTCCCTGCTAGCAGCTTCCCTGTGGCGGGGAAGTGCAAAAGTACTCGTTTTCGGCCGAAAACGCGTTTTCCGGCGAAAACGCACACCACGGCTCTTTCTGAGAAAAAGCAAGCACGGAGGACGAGAATCGCTTTTGCCCTGCGTAGCGTTCCGGGCAGCGGGTAGAACCAGGCAGAGAATTCCCTGCTAGCAGCTTCCCTGTGGCGGGGAAGTGCAAACGTACACGTTTTCGGCCGAAAACGCGTTTTCCGGCGAAAACGCACACCACGGCTCTTTCTGAGAAAAAGCAAGCACGGAGGACGAGAATCGCTTTTGCCCAGTGTAGCGTTCCGAGCAGCGGGTAGAAATAGGCAGCGAATTGCCGGCTAGCAGCTTCCCTGTGGCCGGGAAGTGCAAACGTACACGTTTCCGGCCGAAAATGCGTTTTCCGGAGAAAAAGCACACCATGGCTCTTTCTGAGAAAAAGCAAGCACGGAGGACGAGAATCGCTTTTGCCCTGCGTAGCGTTCCGGTCAGCGGGTAGAACCAGGCAGAGAATTCCCGGCTAGCAGCTTCCCTGTGGCCGGGAAGTGCAAACGTACACGTTTTCGGCCGAAAAAGCGTTTTCCGGCGAAAACGCACACCACGGCTCTTTCTGAGAAAAAGCAAACACGGAGGACGAGAATCGCTTTTGCCCTGCGTAGCGTTCCGGGCAGCGGGTAGAACTAGGCAGAGAATTCCCGGCTAGCAGCTTCCCTGTGGCCGGGAAGTGCAAACGTACACGTTTTCGACCGAAAACGCGTTTTCCGGCGAAAACGCACACCACGGCTCTTTCTGAGAAAAAGCAAGCACGGAGGACGAGAATCGCTTTTGCCCTGCGTAGCGTTCCGTGCAGCGGGTAGAACCAGGCAGCGAATACCCTGCTAGCAGCTTCCCTGTGGCAGGGAAATGCAAACGTACACGTTTTCGGCCGAAAACGCGTTTTCCGGCGAAAACGCACACCACGGCTCTTTCTGAGAAAAAGCAAGCACGGAGGACGAGAATCGCTTTTGCCCTGCGTAGCGTTCCGGGCAGCGGGTAGAACCAGGCAGAGAATTCCCGGCTAGCAGCTTCCCTGTGGCCGGGAAGTGCAAACGTACACGTTTTCGGCCGAAAACGCGTTTTCCGGCGAAAACGCACACCACGGCTCTTTCTGAGAAAAAGCAAGCACGGAGGACGAGAATCGCTTTTGCCCTGCGTAGCGTTCCGGGCAGCGGGTAGAACCAGGCAGAGAATTCCCGGCTAGCAGCTTCCCTGTGGCCGGGAAGTGCAAACGTACACGTTTTCGGCCGAAAACGCGTTTTCCGGAGAAAAAGCACACCACGGCTCTTTCTGAGAAAAAGCAAGCACGGAGGACGAGAATCGCTTTTGCCCTGCGTAGCGTTCCGGGCAGCGGGTAGAACCAGGCAGAGAATTCCCGGCTAGCAGCTTCCCTGTGGCCGGGAAGTGCAAACGTACACGTTTTCGGCCGAAAACGCGTTTTCCGGCGAAAACGCACACCACGGCTCTTTCTGAGAAAAAGCAAGCACGGAGGACGAGAATCGCTCTTGCCCTGCGTAGCGTTCCGTGCAGCGGGTAGAACCAGGAAGAGAATTCCCGGCTAGCAGCTTCCCTGTGGCCGGGAAGTGCAAACGTACACGTTTTCGGCCGAAATCACGTTTTCCGGCGAAAACGCACACCACGGCTCTTTCTGAGAAAAAGCAAGCACGGAGGACGAGAATCGCTTTTGCCCTGCGTAGCGTTCCGGGCAGCGGGTAGAACCAGGCAGAGAATTCCCGGCTAGCAGCTTCCCTGTGGCGGGGAAGTGCAAACGTACACGTTTTCGACCGAAAACGCGTTTTCCAGCGAAAACGCACACCACGGCTCTTTCTGAGAAAAAGCAAGCACGGAGGACGAGAATCGCTTTTGCCCTGCGTAGTGTTCCGGGCAGCGGGTAGAACCAGGCAGAGAATTCCCGGCTAGCAGCTTCCCTGTGGCCGGGAAGTGCAAACGTACACGTTTTCGGCCGAAAACGCGTTTTGCGGCGAAAACGCAAACCACGGCTCTTTCTGAGAAAAAGCAAGCACGGAGGACGAGAATCGCTTTTGCCCTGCGTAGCGTTCTGAGCAGCGGGTAGAAATAGGCAGCGAATTGCCGGCTAGCAGCTTCCCTGTGGCCGGGAAGTGCAAACGTACACGTTTTCGGCCGAAAACGCGTTTTCCGGCGAAAAAGCACACCATGGCTCTTTCTGAGAAAAAGCAAGCACGGAGGACGAAAATCGCTTTTGCCCTGCGTAGCATTCTGAGCAGCGGGTAGAAATAGGCAGCGAATTGCCGGCTAGCAGCTTCCCTGTGGCCGGGAAGTGTAAACGTACACGTTTTCGGCCGAAAACGCGTTTTCCGGCGAAAAAGCACACCATGGCTCTTTCTGAGAAAAAGCAAGCACGGAGGACGAGAATCGCTTTTGCCCTGCGTAGCGTTCCGGGCAGCGGGTAGAACCAGGCAGAGAATTCCCGGCTAGCAGCTTCCCTGTGGCCTGGAAGTGCAAACGTACACGTTTTCGGCCGAAAACGCGTTTTGCGGCGAAAACGCACACCACGGCTCTTTCTGAGAAAAAGCAAGCACGGAGGACGAGAATCGCTTTTGCCCTGCGTAGCGTTCCGGGCAGCGGGTAGAACCAGGCAGAGAATTCCCGGCTAGCAGCTTCGCTGTGGCGGGAAATTGCAAACGTACACGTTTTCGGCCGAAAACGCGTTTTCCGGCGAAAACGCACACCACGGCTCTTTCTGAGAAAAAGCAAGCACGGAGGACGAGAATCGCTTTTGCCCTGCGTAGCGTTCCGTGCAGCGGGTAGAACCAGGCAGAGAATTCCCGGCTAGCAGCTTCCCTGTGGCCGGGAAGTGCAAACGTACACGTTTTCGACCGAAAACGCGTTTTCCAGCGAAAACGCACACCACGGCTCTTTCTGAGAAAAAGCAAGCACGGAGGACGAGAATCGCTTTTGCCCTGCGTAGCGTTCCGGGCAGCGGGTAGAACCAGGCAGCGAATTGCCGGCTAGCAGCTTCCCTGTGGACGGGAAGTGCAAACGTACACGTTTTCAGCCGAAAACGCGTTTTCCGGCCAAAACACACACCACGGCTCTTTCTGAGAAAAAGCAAGCACGGAGGACGAGAATCGCTTTTGCCCTGCGTAGCGTTCGGGGCAGCGGGTAGAACCAGGCAGAGAATTCCCTGCTAGCAGCTTCCCTGTGGCGGGGAAGTGCAAAAGTACTCGTTTTCGGCCGAAAACGCGTTTTCCGGCGAAAACGCACACCACGGCTCTTTCTGAGAAAAAGCAAGCACGGAGGACGAGAATCGCTTTTGCCCTGCGTAGCGTTCCGGGCAGCGGGTAGAACCAGGCAGAGAATTCCCTGCTAGCAGCTTCCCTGTGGCCGGGAAGTGCAAACGTACACGTTTTCGGCCGAAAATGCGTTTTGCGGCGAAAACGCACACCACGGCTCTTTCTGAGAAAAAGCAAGCACGGAGGACGAGAATCGCTTTTGCCCTGCGTAGCGTTCCGGGCAGCGGGTAGAAATAGGCAGCGAATTGCCGGCTAGCAGCTTCCCTGTGGCCGGGAAGTGCAAACGTACACGTTTTCGGCCGAAAACGCGTTTTCCGGCGAAAAAGCACACCATGGCTCTTTCTGAGAAAAAGCAAGCACGGAGGACGAGAATCGCTTTTGCCCTGCGTAGCGTTCCGGGCAGCGGGTAGAACCAGGCAGAGAATTCCCGGCTAGCAGCTTCGCTGTGGCGGGGAAGTGCAAACGTACACGTTTTCGGCCGAGAACGCGTTTTCCGGCGAAAACGCACACCACGGCTCTTTCTGAGAAAAAGCAAGCACGGAGGACGAGAATCGCTTTAGCCCTGCGGAGCGTTCCGGGCAGCGGGTAGAACCAGGCAGAGAATTCCCGGCTAGCAGCTTCCCTGTGGCCGGGAAGTGCAAACGTACACGTTTTCGGCCGAAAACGCGTTTTCCGGCCAAAACGCACACCACGGCTCTTTCTGAGAAAAAGCAAGCACGGAGGACGAGAATCGCTTTTGACCTGCGTAGCGTTCCGGGCTGCGTGTAGAACCAGGCAGAGAATTCCCTGCTAGCAGCTTCCCTGTGGCGGGGAAGTGCAAACGTACACGTTTTCGGCCGAAAACGCTTTTTCCGGCGAAAACGCACACCACGGCTCTTTCTGAGAAAAAGCAAGCACGGAGGACGAGAATCGCTTTTGCCCTGCGTAGCGTTCCGGGCAGCGGGTAGAACCAGGCAGAGAATTCCCGGCTAGCAGCTTCCCTGTGGCGGGGAAGTGCAAACGTACACGTTTTCGGCCGAAAACGCGTTTTGCGGCGAAAACGCACACCACGGCTCTTTCTGAGAAAAAGCAAGCACGGAGGACGAGAATCGCTTTTGCCCTGCGTAGCGTTCTGAGCAGCGGGTAGAAATAGGCAGCGAATTGCCGGCTAGCAGCTTCCCTGTGGCCGGGAAGTGCAAACGTACACGTTTCCGGCCGAAAACGCGTTTTCCGGAGAAAAAGCACACCATGGCTCTTTCTGAGAAAAAGCAAGCACGGAGGATGAGAACCGCTTTTGCCCTGCGTAGCGTTCCGGGCAGCGGGTAGAACCAGGCAGAGAATTCCCGGCTAGCAGCTTCCCTGTGGACGGGAAGTGCAAACGTACACGTTTTCGGCCGAAAACGCGTTTTCCGGCGAAAATGCACACCACGGCTCTTTCTGAGAAAAAGCAAGCACGGAGGACGAGAATCGCTTTTGCCCTGCGTAGCGTTCCGGGCAGCGGGTAGAACCAGGCAGAGAGTTCCCTGCTAGCAGCTTCCCTGTGGCGGGGAAGTGCAAACGTACACGTTTTTGGCCGAAAACGCGTTTTGCGGCGAAAACGCACACCACGGCTCTTTCTGAGAATAAACAAGCACGGAGGACGAGAATCGCTTTTGCCCTGCGTAACGTTCTGAGCAGCGGGTAGAAATAGGCAGCGAATTACCGGCTAGCAGCTTCCCTGTGGCCGGGAAGTGCAAACGTACACGTTTCCGGCCGAAAATGCGTTTTCCGGAGAAAAAGCACACCATGGCTCTTTGTGAGAAAAAGCAAGCACGGAGGACGAGAATCGCTTTTGCCCTGCGTAGCGTTCCGGGCAGCGGGTAGAACCAGGCAGAGAATTCCCGGCTAGCAGCTTCCCTGTGGCCGGGAAGTGCAAACGTACACGTTTTCGGCCGAAAACACGTTTTCCGGCGAAAACGCACACCACGGCTCTTTCTGAGAAAAAGCAAGCACGGAGGACGAGAATCGCTTTTGCCCTGCGTAGCGTTCTGAGCAGCGGGTAGAAATAGGCAGCGAATTGCCGGCTAGCAGCTTCCCTGTGGCGGGGAAGTGCAAACGTACGCGTTTTCGGCCGAAAACGCGTTTTCCCGCGAAAAAGCACACCATGGCTGATTCTGAGAAAAAGCAAGCACGGAGGACGAGAATCGCTTTTGCCCTGCGTAGCGTTCCGGGCAGCGGGTAGAACCAGGCAGAGAATTCCCGGCTAGCAGCTTCCCTGTGGCCGGGAAGTGCAAACGTACACGTTTTCGGCCGAAAACGCGTTTTGCGGCGAAAACGCACACCACGGCTCTTGCTGAGAAAAAGCAAGCACGGAGGACGAGAATCGCTTTTGCCCTGCGTAGCGTTCCGGGCAGCGGGTAGAACCAGGCAGAGAATTCCCGGCTAGCAGCTTCCCTGTGGCCGGGAAGTGCAAACGTACACGTTTTCGGCCGAAAACGCGTTTTCCCGCGAAAACGCACACCACGGCTCTTTCTGAGAAAAAGCAAGCACGGAGGACGAGAATCGCTTTTGCCCTGCGTAGCGTTCCGGGCAGCGGGTAGAACCAGGCAGAGAATTCCCGGCTAGGAGCTTCCCTGTGGCCTGGAAGTGCAAACGTACACGTTTTCGGCCGAAAACACGTTTTCCGGCGAAAACGCACACCACGGCTCTTTCTGAGAAAAAGCAAGCACGGAGGACGAGAATCGCTTTTGCCCTGCGTAGCGTTCCGGGCAGCGGGTAGAACCAGGCAGAGAATTCCCGTCTAGCAGCTTCCCTGTGGACGGGAAGTGCAAACGTACACGTTTTCAGCCGAAAATGCGTTTTGCGGCGAAAACGCACACCACGGCTCTTTCTGAGAAAAAGCAAGCACGGAGGACGAGAATCCCTTTTGCCCTGCGTAGCGTTCCGGGCAGCGGGTAGAAATAGGCAGCGAATTGCCGGCTAGCAGCTTCCCTGTGGCCGGGAAGTGCAAACGTACACGTTTTCGGCCGAAAACGCGTTTTCCGGCGAAAAAGCACACCATGGCTCTTTCTGAGAAAAAGCAAGCACGGAGGACGAGAATCGCTTTTGCCCTGCGTAGCGTTCCGGGCAGCGGGTAGAACCAGGCAGAGAATTCCCGGCTAGCAGCTTCGCTGTGGCGGGGAAGTGCAAACGTACACGTTTTCGGCCGAGAACGCGTTTTCCGGCGAAAACGCACACCACGGCTCTTTCTGAGAAAAAGCAAGCACGGAGGACGAGAATCGCTTTAGCCCTGCGGAGCGTTCCGGGCAGCGGGTAGAACCAGGCAGAGAATTCCCGGCTAGCAGCTTCCCTGTGGCCGGGAAGTGCAAACGTACACGTTTTCGGCCGAAAACGCGTTTTCCGGCGAAAACGCACACCACGGCTCTTTCTGAGAAAAAGCAAGCACGGAGGACGAGAATCGCTTTTGCCCTGCGTAGCGTTCCGGGCTGCGTGTAGAACCAGGCAGAGAATTCCCTGCTAGCAGCTTCCCTGTGGCCGGGAAGTGCAAACGTACACGTTTTCGGCCGAAAACGCGTTTTCCGGCGAAAACGCACACCACGGCTCTTTCTGAGAAAAAGCAAGCACGGAGGACGAGAATCGCTTTTGCCCTGCGTAGCGTTCCGGGCAGCGGGTAGAACCAGGCAGAGAATTCCCGGCTAGCAGCTTCCCTGTGGCCGGGAAGTGCAAATGTACACGTTTTCGGCCGAAAACGCGTTTTGCGGCGAAAACGCACACCACGGCTCTTTCTGAGAAAAAGCAAGCACGGAGGACGAGAATCGCTTTTGCCCTGCGTAGCGTTCTGAGCAGCGGGTAGAAATAGGCAGCGAATTGCCGTCTAGCAGCTTCCCTGTGGCCGGGAAGTGCAAACGTACACGTTTCCGGCCGAAAACGCGTTTTCCGTAGAAAAAGCACACCATGGCTCTTTCTGAGAAAAAGCAAGCACGGAGGACGAGAATCGCTTTTGCCCTGCGTAGCGTTCCGGGCAGCGGGTAGAACCAGGCAGAGAATTCCCGGCTAGCAGCTTCCCTGTGGCCGGGAAGTGCAAACGTACACGTTTTCGGCCGAAAACGCGTTTTGCGGCGAAAACGCAAACCACGGCTCTTTCTGAGAAAAAGCAAGCACGGAGGACGAGAATCGCTTTTGCCCTGCGTAGCGTTTTGAGCAGCGGGTAGAAATAGGCAGCGAATTGCCGGCTAGCAGCTTCCCTGTGGCCGGGAAGTGCAAACGTACACGTTTTCGGCCGAAAACGCGTTTTGCGGCGAAAACGCACACCACGGCTCTTTCTGAGATAAAGCAAGCACGGAGGACGAGAATCGCTTTTGCCCTGCGTAGCGTTCCGGGCAGCGGGTAGAACCAGGCAGAGAATTCCCGGCTAGCAGCTTCGCTGTGGCCGGGAAGTGCAAACGTACACGTTTTCGGCCGAAAAAGCGTTTTCCGGCGAAAACGCACACCACGGCTCTTTCTGAGAAAAAGCAAGCACGGAGGACGAGAATCGCTTTTGCCCTGCGTAGCGTTCCGGGCAGCGGGTAGAACCAGGCAGAGAATTCCCGGCTAGCAGCTTCCCTGTGGCCGGGAAGTGCAAACGTACACGTTTTCGGCCGAAAACGTGTTTTCCGGCGAAAACGCACACCACGGCTCTTTCTGAGAAAAAGCAAGCACGGAGGACGAGAATCGCTTTTGCCCTGCGTAGCGTTCCGGGCAGCGGGTAGAACCAGGCAGAGAATTCCCGGCTAGGAGCTTCCCTGTGGCCTGGAATTGCAAACGTACAAGTTTTCGGCCGAAAACACGTTTTCCGGCGAAAACGCACACCACGGCACTTTCTGAGAAAAAGCAAGCACGGAGGACGAGAATCGCTTTTGCCCTGCGTAGCGTTCCGGGCAGCGGGTAGAACCAGGCAGAGAATTCCCGGCTAGCAGCTTCCCTGTGGCCGGGAAGTGCAAACGTACACGTTTTCGGCCGAAAACGCGTTTTCCGGCGAAAACGCACACCACGGCTCTTTCTGAGAAAAAGCAAGCACGGAGGACGAGAATCGCTTTTGCCCTGCGTAGCGTTCCGGGCAGCGGGTAGAACCAGGCAGAGAATTCCCGGCTAGCAGCTTCCCTGTGGCGGGGAAGTGCAAACGTACTCCTTTTCGGCCGAAAACGTGTTTTCCGGCGAAAACGCACACCACGGCTCTTTCTGAGAAAAAGCAAGCACGGAGGACGAGAATCGCTTTTGCCCTGCGTAGCGTTCCGGGCAGCGGGTAGAAATAGGCAGCGAATTGCCGGCTAGCAGCTTCCCTGTGGCCGGGAAGTGCAAACGTACACGTTTTCGGCCGAAAACGCGTTTTCCGGCGAAAAAGCACACCATGGCTCTTTCTGAGAAAAAGCAAGCACGGAGGACGAAAATCGCTTTTGCCCTGCGTAGCGTTCTGAGCAGCGGGTAGAAATAGGCAGCGAAATGCCGGCTAGCAGCTTCCCTGTGGCCGGGAAGTGCAACGTACACGTTTTCGGCCGAAAACGCGTTTTCCGGCGAAAAAGCACACCATGGCTCTTTCTGAGAAAAAGCAAGCACGGAGGACGAGAATCGCTTTTGCCCTGCGTAGCGTTCCGGGCAGCGGGTAGAACCAGGGAGAGAATTCCCGGCTAGCAGCTTCGCTGTGGCGGGGAAGTGCAAACGTACACGTTTTCGGCCGAGAACGCGTTTTCCGGCGAAAACGCACACCACGGCTCTTTCTGAGAAAAAGCAAGCACGGAGGACGAGAATCGCTTTAGCCCTGCGGAGCGTTCCGGGCAGCGGGTAGAACCAGGCAGAGAATTCCCGGCTAGCAGCTTCCCTGTGGCCGGGAAGTGCAAACGTACACGTTTTCGGCCGAAAACGCGTTTTCCGGCGAAAACGCACACCACGGCTCTTTCTGAGAAAAAGCAAGCACGGAGGACGAGAATCGCTTTTGCCCTGCGTAGCGTTCCGGGCTGCGTGTAGAACCAGGCAGAGAATTCCCTGCTAGCAGCTTCCCTGTGGCGGGGAAGTGCAAACGTACACGTTTTCGGCCGAAAACGCGTTTTCCCGCGAAAACGCACACCACGGCTCTTTCTGAGAAAAAGCAAGCACGGAGGACGAGAATCGCTTTTGCCCTGCGTAGCGTTCCGGGCAGCGGGTAGAACCAGGCAGAGAATTCCCGGCTAGCAGCTTCCCTGTGGCGGGGAAGTGCAAACGTACACGTTTTCGGCCGAAAACGCGTTTTGCGGCGAAAACGCACACCACGGCTCTTTCTGAGAAAAAGCAAGCACGGAGGACGAGAATCGCTTTTGCCCTGCGTAGCGTTCTGAGCAGCGGGTAGAAATAGGCAGCGAATTGCCGGCTAGCAGCTTCCCTGTGGCCGGGAAGTGCAAACGTACACGTTTCCGGCCGAAAACGCGTTTTCCGGAGAAAAAGCACACCATGGCTCTTTCTGAGAAAAAGCAAGCACGGAGGACGAGAATCGCTTTTGCCCTGCGTAGCGTTCCGGGCAGCGGGTAGAACCAGGCAGAGAATTCCCGGCTAGCATCTTCCCTGTGGCCGGGAAGTGCAAACGTACACGTTTTCGGCCGAAAACGCGTTTTGCGGCGAAAACGCAAACCACGGCTCTTTCTGAGAAAAAGCAAGCACGGAGGACGAGAATCGCTTTTGCCCTGCGTAGCGTTCTGAGCAGCGGGTAGAAATAGGCAGCGAATTGCCGGCTAGCAGCTTCCCTGTGGCCGGGAAGTGCAAACGTACACGTTTTCGGCCGAAAACGCGTTTTCCGGCGAAAAAGCACACCATGGCTCTTTCTGAGAAAAAGCAAGCACGGAGGACGAGAATCGCTTTTGCCCTGCGTAGCGTTCCGGGCTGCGTGTAGAACCAGGCAGAGAATTCCCTGCTAGCAGCTTCCCTGTGGCGGGGAAGTGCAAACGTACACGTTTTCGGCCGAAAACGCTTTTTCCGGCGAAAACGCACACCACGGCTCTTTCTGAGAAAAAGCAAGCACGGAGGACGAGAATCGCTTTTGCCCTGCGTAGCGTTCCGGGCAGCGGGTAGAACCAGGCAGAGAATTCCCGGCTAGCAGCTTCCCTGTGGCCGGGAAGTGCAAACGTACACGTTTTCGGCCGAAAACGCGTTTTCCGGCGAAAACGCACACCACGGCTCTTTCTGAGAAAAAGCAAGCACGGAGGACGAGAATCGCTTTTGCCCTGCGTAGCGTTCTGAGCAGCGGGTAGAAATAGGCAGCGAATTGCCGGCTAGCAGCTTCCCTGTGGCGGGGAAGTGCAAACGTACACGTTTCCGGCCGAAAACGCGTTTTCCGGAGAAAAAGCACACCATGGCTCTTTCTGAGAAAAAGCAAGCACGGAGGACGAGAATCGCTTTTGCCCTGCGTAGCGTTCCGGGCAGCGCGTAGAACCAGGCAGAGAATTCCCGGCTAGCAGCTTCCCTGTGGCCGGGAAGTGCAAACGTACACGTTTTCGGCCGAAAACACGTTTTGCGGCGAAAACGCAAACCACGGCTCTTTCTGAGAAAAAGCAAGCACGGAGGACGAGAATCGCTTTTGCCCTGCGTAGCGTTCTGAGCAGCGGGTAGAAATAGGCAGCGAATTGCCGGCTAGCAGCTTCCCTGTGGCCGGGAAGTGCAAACGTACACGTTTTCGGCCGAAAACGCGTTTACCGGCGAAAACGCACACCACGGCTCTTTCTGAGAAAAAGCAAGCACGGAGGACGAGAATCGCTTTTGCCCTGCGTAGCGTTCCGGGCAGCGGGTAGAACCAGGCAGAGAATTCCCGGCTAGCAGCTTCGCTGTGGCGGGGAAGTGCAAACGTACACGTTTTTAGCCGAAAACGCGTTTTCCGGCAAAAACGCACACCACGGCTCTTTCTGAGAAAAAGCAAGCACGGAGGACGAGAATCGCTTTTGCCCTGCGTAGCGTTCCGGGCAGCGGGTAGAACCAGGCAGAGAATTCCCGTCTAGCAGCTTCCCTGTGGCGGGGAAGTGCAAACGTACACGTTTTCGGCCGAAAACGCTTTTTCCGGCGAAAACGCACACCACGGCTCTTTCAGAGAAAAAGCAAGCACGGAGGACGAGAATCGCTTTTGCCCTGCGTAGCGTTCCGGGCAGCGTGTAGAATCAGGCAGAGAATTCCCGGCTAGCAGCTTCCCTGTGGCGGGGAAGTGCAAACGTACACGTTTTCGGCCGAAAACGCGTTTACCGGCGAAAACGCACACCACGGCTCTTTCTGAGAAAAAGCAAGCACGGAGGACGAGAATCGCTTTTGCCCTGCGTAGCGTTCCGGGCAGCGGGTAGAACCAGGCAGAGAATTCCCGGCTAGCAGCTTCCCTGTGGCGGGGAAGTGCAAACGTACACGTTTTCGGCCGAAAACGCGTTTTCCGGCGAAAACGCACACCACGGCTCTTTCTGAGAAAAAGCAAGCACGGAGGACGAGAATAGCTTTTGCCCTGCGTAGCGTTCCGGGCAGCGGGTAGAACCAGGCAGAGAATTCCCGGCTAGCAGCTTCCCTGTGGCCGGGAAGTGCAAACGTACACGTTTTCGGCCGAAAACGCGTTTTCCGGCGAAAACGCACACCACGGCTCTTTCTGAGAAAAAGCAAGCACGGAGGACGAGAATCGCTTTTGCCCTGCGTAGCGTTCCGGGCAGCGGGTAGAACCAGGCAGAGAATTCCCGGCTAGCAGCTTCCCTGTGGCCGGGAAGTGCAAACGTACACGTTTTCGGGCGAAAACGCGTTTTCCGGCGAAAAAGCACACCATGGCTCTTTCTGAGAAAAAGCAAGCACGGAGGACGAGAATCGCTTTTGCCCTGCGTAGCGTTCCGGGCAGCGGGTAGAACCAGGCAGAGAATTCCCGGCTAGCAGCTTCCCTGTGGCGGGGAAGTGCAAACGTACACGTTTTCGGCCGAAAACGCGTTTTCCGGCGAAAAAGCACACCACGGCTCTTTCTGAGAAAAAGCAAGCACGGAGGACGAGAATCGCTTTTGCCCTGCGTAGCGTTCCGGGCTGCGTGTAGAACCAGGCAGAGAATTCCCTGCTAGCAGCTTCCCTGTGGCCGGGAAGTGCAAACGTACACGTTTTCGGCCGAAAACGCTTTTTCCGGCGAAAACGCACACCACGGCTCTTTCTGAGAAAAAGCAATCACGGAGGACGAGAATCGCTTTTACCCTGCGTAGCGTTCCGGGCAGCGGGTAGAACCAGGCAGAGAATTCCCGGCTAGCAGCTTCCCTGTGGCCGGGAAGTGCAAACGTACACGTTTTCGGCCGAAAACGCGTTTTGCGGCGAAAACGCACACCACGGATCTTTCTGAGTAAAAGCAAGCACGGAGGACGAGAATCGCTTTTGCCCTGCGTAGCGTTCTGAGCAGCGGGTAGAAATAGGCAGCGAATTGCCGGCTAGCAGCTTCCCTGTGGCGGGGAAGTGCAAACGTACACGTTTCCGGCCGAAAACGCGTTTTCCGGCGAAAAAGCACACCATGGCTCTTTCTGAGAAAAAGCAAGCACGGAGGACGAGAATCGCTTTTGCCCTGCGTAGCGTTCCGGGCAGCGGGTAGAACCAGGCAGAGAATTCCCGGCTAGCAGCTTCCCTGTGGCCGGGAAGTGCAAACGTACACGTTTTCGGCCGAAAACGCGTTTTCCGGCGAAAACGCACACCACGGCTCTTTCTGAGAAAAAGCAAGCACGGAGGACGAGAATCGCTTTTGCCCTGCGTAGCGTTCTGAGCAGCGGGTAGAAATAGGCAGCGAATTGCCGGCTAGCAGCTTCCCTGTGGCCGGGAAGTGCAAACGTACAAGTTTTCGGCCGAAAACGCGTTTTCCGGCGAAAAAGCACACCATGGCTCTTTCTGAGAAAAAGCAAGCACGGAGGACGAAAATCGCTTTTGCCCTGCGTAGCGTTCCGGGCAGCGGGTAGAACCAGGCAGAGAATTCCCGTCTAGCAGCTTCCCTGTGGCGGGGAAGTGCAAACGTACACGTTTTCGGCCGAAAACGCGTTTTCCGGCGAAAACGCACACCACGGCTCTTTCTGAGAAAAAGCAAGCACGGAGGACGAGAATCGCTTTTGCCCTGCGTAGCGTTCCGTGCAGCGGGTAGAACCAGGCAGAGAATTCCAGGCTAGCAGCTTCCCTGTGGCGGGGAAGTGCAAACGTACACGTTTTCGGCCGAAAACGCGTTTTCCGGCGAAAAAGCACACCATGGCTCTTTCTGAGATAAAGCAAGCACGGAGGACGAGAATCGCTATTGCCCTGCGTAGCGTTCCGGGCAGCGGGTAGAACCAGGCAGAGAATTCCCGGCTAGCAGCTTCCCTGTGGCCGGGAAGTGCAAACGTACACGTTTTCGGCCGAAAACACGTTTTCCGGCGAAAACGCACACCACGGCTCTTTCTGAGAAAAAGCAAGCACGGAGGACGAGAATCGCTTTTGCCCTGCGTAGCGTTCCGGGCAGCGGGTAGAACCAGGCAGAGAATTCCCGGCTAGCAGCTTCCCTGTGGCCGGGAAGTGCAAACGTACACGTTTTCGGCCGAAAACGCGTTTTGCGGCCAAAACGCACACCACGGCTCTTTCTGAGAAAAAGCAAGCACGGAGGACGAGAATCGCTATTGCCCTGCGTAGCGTTCCGGGCAGCGGGTAGAACCAGGCAGCGAATTGCCGGCTAGCAGCTTCGCTGTGGCGGGGAAGTGCAAACGTACACGTTTTCGGCCGAAAACGCGTTTTCAGGCGAAAACGCACACCACGGCTCTTTCTGAGAAAAAGCAAGCACGGAGGACGAGAATCGCTTTTGCCCTGCGTAGCGTTCCGGGCAGCGGGTAGAACCAGGCAGAGAATTCCCGGCTAGCAGCTTCCCTGTGGCCGGGAAGTGCAAACGTACACGTTTTCGGCCGAAAACGCGTTTTCCGGCGAAAACGCACACCACGGCTCTTTCTGAGAAAAAGCAAGCACGGAGGACGAGAATCGCTTTTGCCCTGCGTAGCGTTCCGGGCAGCGGGTAGAACCAGGCAGAGAATTCCCGGCTAGCATCTTCCCTGTGGCGGGGAAGTGCAAACGTACACGTTTTCGGCCGAAAACGCGTTTTCCGGCGAAAACGCACACCACGGCTCTTTCTGAGAAAAAGCAAGCACGGAGGACGAGAATCGCTTTAGCCCTGCGGAGCGTTCCGGGCAGCGGGTAGAACCAGGCAGAGAATTCCCGGCTAGCAGCTTCCCTGTGGCCGGGAAGTGCAAACGTACACGTTTTCGGCCGAAAACGCGTTTTCCGGCGAAAACGCACACCACGGCTCTTTCTGAGAAAAAGCAAGCACGGAGGACGAGAATCGCTTTTGCCCTGCGTAGCGTTCTGAGCAGCGGGTAGAAATAGGCAGCGAATTGCCGGCTAGCAGCTTCCCTGTGGCCGGGAAGTGCAAACGTACACGTTTCCGGCCGAAAACGCGTTTTCCGGAGAAAAAGCACACCATGGCTCTTTCTGAGAAAAAGCAAGCACGGAGGACGAGAATCGCTTTTGCCCTGCGTAGCGTTCCGGGCAGCGGGAAGAACCAGGCAGAGAATTCCCGGCTAGCATCTTCCCTGTGGCCGGGAAGTGCAAACGTACACGTTTTCGGCCGAAAACGCGTTTTGCGGCGAAAACGCAAACCACGGCTCTTTCTGAGAAAAAGCAAGCACGGAGGACGAGAATCGCTTTTGCCCTGCGTAGCGTTCTGAGCAGCGGGTAGAAATAGGCAGCGAATTGCCGGCTAGCAGCTTCCCTGTGGCCGGGAAGTGCAAACGTACACGTTTTCGGCCGAAAACGCGTTTTCCGGCGAAAAAGCACACCATGGCTCTTTCTGAGAAAAAGCAAGCACGGAGGACGAGAATCGCTTTTGCCCTGCGTAGCGTTCCGGGCAGCGGGTAGAACCAGGCAGAGAATTCCCTGCTAGCAGCTTCCCTGTGGCGGGGAAGTGCAAACGTACACGTTTTCGGCCGAAAACGCTTTTTCCGGCGAAAACGCACACCACGGCTCTTTCTGAGAAAAAGCAAGCACGGAGGACGAGAATCGCTTTTGCCCTGCGTAGCGTTCCGGGCAGCGGGTAGAACCAGGCAGAGAATTCCCGGCTAGCAGCTTCCCTGTGGCCGGGAAGTGCAAACGTACACGTTTTCGGCCGAAAACGCGTTTTCCGGCGAAAACGCACACCACGGCTCTTTCTGAGAAAAAGCAAGCACGGAGGACGAGAATCGCTTTTGCCCTGCGTAGCGTTCTGAGCAGCGGGTAGAAATAGGCAGCGAATTGCCGGCTAGCAGCTTCCCTGTGGCCGGGAAGTGCAAACGTACACGTTTCCGGCCGAAAACGCGTTTTCCGGAGAAAAAGCACACCACGGCTCTTTCTGAGAAAAAGCAAGCACGGAGGACGAGAATCGCTTTTGCCCTGCGTAGCGTTCCGGGCAGCGCGTAGAACCAGGCAGAGAATTCCCGGCTAGCAGCTTCCCTGTGGCCGGGAAGTGCAAACGTACACGTTTTCGGCCGAAAACGCGTTTTGCGGCGAAAACGCAAACCACGGCTCTTTCTGAGAAAAAGCAAGCACGGAGGACGAGAATCGCTTTTGCCCTGCGTAGCGTTTTGAGCAGCGGGTAGAAATAGGCAGCGAATTGCCGGCTAGCAGCTTCCCTGTGGCCGGGAAGTGCAAACGTACACGTTTTCGGCCGAAAACGCGTTTTCCGGAGAAAAAGCACACCATGGCTCTTTCTGAGAAAAAGCAAGCACGGAGGACGAGAATCGCTTTTGCCCTGCGTAGTGTTCCGGGCAGCGGGTAGAACCAGGCAGAGAATTCCCGGCTAGCAGCTTCGCTGTGGCGGGGAAGTGCAAACGTACACGTTTTTAGCCGAAAACGCGTTTTCCGGCAAAAACGCACACCACGGCTCTTTCTGAGAAAAAGCAAGCACGGAGGACGAAAATCGCTTTTGCCCTGCGTAGCGTTCTGAGCAGCGGGTAGAAATAGGCAGCGAAATGCCGGCTAGCAGCTTCCCTGTGGCCGGGAAGTGCAACGTACACGTTTTCGGCCGAAAACGCGTTTTCCGGCGAAAAAGCACACCATGGCTCTTTCTGAGAAAAAGCAAGCACGGAGGACGAGAATCGCTTTTGCCCTGCGTAGCGTTCCGGGCAGCGGGTAGAAGCAGGCAGAGAATTCCCGGCTAGCAGCTTCACTGTGGCGGGGAAGTGCAAACGTACACGTTTTCGGCCGAAAACGCGTTTTCCGGCGAAAACGCACACCACGGCTCTTTCTGAGAAAAAGCAAGCACGGAGGACGAGAATCGCTTTAGCCCTGCGGAGCGTTCCGGGCAGCGGGTAGAACCAGGCAGAGAATTCCCGGCTAGCAGCTTCCCTGTGGCCGGGAAGTGCAAACGTACACGTTTTCGGCCGAAAACGCGTTTTCCGGCGAAAACGCACACCACGGCTCTTTCTGAGAAAAAGCAAGCACGGAGGACGAGAATCGCTTTTACCCTGCGTAGCGTTCCGGGCTGCGTGTAGAACCAGGCAGAGAATTCCCGTCTAGCAGCTTCCCTGTGGCGGGGAAGTGCAAACGTACACGTTTTCGGCCGAAAACGCTTTTTCCGGCGAAAACGCACACCACGGCTCTTTCTGAGAAAAAGCAAGCACGGAGGACGAGTATCGCTTTTGCCCTGCGTAGCGTTCTGAGCAGCGGGTAGAAATAGGCAGCGAATTGCCGGCTAGCAGCTTCCCTGTGGCCGGGAAGTGCAAACGTACACGTTTCCGGCCGAAAACGCGTTTTCCGGAGAAAAAGCACACCATGGCTCTTTCTGAGAAAAAGCAAGCACGGAGGACGAGAATCGCTTTTGCCCTGCGTAGCGTTCCGGGCAGCGGGTAGAACCAGGCAGAGAATTCCCGGCTAGCATCTTCCCTGTGGCCGGGAAGTGCAAACGTACACGTTTTCGGCCGAAAACGCGTTTTGCGGCGAAAACGCAAACCACGGCTCTTTCTGAGAAAAAGCAAGCACGGAGGACGAGAATCGCTTTTGCCCTGCGTAGCGTTCTGAGCACCGGGTAGAAATAGGCAGCGAATTGCCGGCTAGCAGCTTCCCTGTGGCCGGGAAGTGCAAACGTACACGTTTTCGGCCGAAAACGCGTTTTCCGGCGAAAAAGCACACCATGGCTCTTTCTGAGAAAAAGCAAGCACGGAGGACGAGAATCGCTTTTGCCCTGCGTAGCGTTCCGAGCTGCGTGTAGAACCAGGCAGAGAATTCCCTGCTAGCAGCTTCCCTGTGGCGGGGAAGTGCAAACGTACACGTTTTCGGCCGAAAACGCTTTTTCCGGCGAAAACGCACACCACGGCTCTTTCTGAGAAAAAGCAAGCACGGAGGACGAGAATCGCTTTTGCCCTGCGTAGCGTTCCGGGCAGCGGGTAGAACCAGGCAGAGAATTCCCGGCTAGCAGCTTCCCTGTGGCCGGGAAGTGCAAACGTACACGTTTTCGGCCGAAAACGCGTTTTCCGGCGAAAACGCACACCACGGCTCTTTCTGAGAAAAAGCAAGCACGGAGGACGAGAATCGCTTTTGCCCTGCGTAGCGTTCTGAGCAGCGGGTAGAAATAGGCAGCGAATTGCCGGCTAGCAGCTTCCCTGTGGCCGGGAAGTGCAAACGTACACGTTTCCGGCCGAAAACGCGTTTTCCGGAGAAAAAGCACACCATGGCTCTTTCTGAGAAAAAGCAAGCACGGAGGACGAGAATCGCTTTTGCCCTGCGTAGTGTTCCGGGCAGCGGGTAGAACCAGGCAGAGAATTCCCGGCTAGCAGCTTCCCTGTGGCCGGGAAGTGCAAACGTACACGTTTTCGGCCGAAAACGCGTTTTGCGGCGAAAACGCAAACCACGGCTCTTTCTGAGAAAAAGCAAGCACGGAGGACGAGAATCGCTTTTGCCCTGCGTAGCGTTCTGAGCAGCGGGTAGAAATAGGCAGCGAATTGCCGGCTAGCAGCTTCCCTGTGGCCGGGAAGTGCAAACGTACACGTTTTCGGTCGAAAACGCGTTTTCCGGAGAAAAAGCACACCATGGCTCTTTCTGAGAAAAAGCAAGCACGGAGGACGAAAATCGCTTTTGCCCTGCGTAGCGTTCTGAGCAGCGGGTAGAAATAGGCAGCGAATTGCCGGCTAGCAGCTTCCCTGTGGCCGGGAAGTGCAAACGTACACGTTTTCGGCCGAAAACGCGTTTTGCGGCGAAAAAGCACACCACGGCTCTTTCTGAGAAAAAGCAAGCACGGAGGACGAGAATCGCTTTTGCCCTGCGTAGCGTTCCGTGCAGCGGGTAGAACCAGGAAGAGAATTCCCGGTTAGCAGCTTCGCTGTGGCGGGGAAGTGCAAACGTACACGTTTTTAGCCGAAAACGCGTTTTCCGGCAAAAACGCACACCACGGCTCTTTCTGAGAAAAAGCAAGCACGGAGGACGAGAATCGCTTTTGCCCTGCGTAGCGTTCCGGGCAGCGGGTAGAACCAGGCAGAGAATTCCCGTCTAGCAGCTTCCCTGTGGCGGGGAAGTGCAAACGTACACGTTTTCGGCCGAAAACGCTTTTTCCGGCGAAAACGCACACCACGGCTCTTTCAGAGAAAAAGCAAGCACGGAGGACGAGAATCGCTTTTGCCCTGCGTAGCGTTCCGGGCAGCGTGTAGAATCAGGCAGAGAATTCCCGGCTAGCAGCTTCCCTGTGGCGGGGAAGTGCAAACGTACACGTTTTCGGCCGAAAACGCGTTTACCGGCGAAAACGCACACCACGGCTCTTTCTGAGAAAAAGCAAGCACGGAGGACGAGAATCGCTTTTGCCCTGCGTAGCGTTCCGGGCTGCGTGTAGAACCAGGCAGAGAATTCCCGGCTAGCAGCTTCCCTGTGGCGGGGAAGTGCAAACGTACACGTTTTCGGCCGAAAACGCGTTTTCCGGCGAAAACGCACACCACGGCTCTTTCTGAGAAAAAGCAAGCACGGAGGACGAGAATCGCTTTTGCCCTGCTTAGCGTTCCGGGCAGCGGGTAGAACCAGGCAGAGAATTCCCGGCTAGCAGCTTCCCTGTGGCCGGGAAGTGCAAACGTACACGTTTTCGGCCGAATACGCGTTTTCCGGCGAAAACGCACACCACGGCTCTTTCTGAGAAAAAGCAAGCACGGAGGACGAGAATCGCTTTTGCCCTGCGTAGCGTTCCGTGCAGCGGGTAGAACCAGGAAGAGAATTCCCGGCTAGCAGCTTCCCTGTGGCCGGGAAGTGCAAACGTACACGTTTTCGGGCGAAAACGCGTTTTCCGGCGAAAAAGCACACCATGGCTCTTTCTGAGAAAAAGCAAGCACGGAGGACGAGAATCGCTTTTGCCCTGCGTAGCGTTCCGGGCAGCGGGTAGAACCAGTCAGAGAATTCCCGGCTAGCAGCTTCCCTGTGGCCGGGAAGTGCAAACGTACACGTTTTCGGCCGAAAACGCGTTTTGCGGCGAAAAAGCACACCACGGCTCTTTCTGAGAAAAAGCAAGCACGGAGGACGAGAATCGCTTTTGCCCTGCGTAGCGTTCCGGGCAGCGGGTAGAACCAGGCAGAGAATTCCCGGCTAGCAGCTTCCCTGTGGCCGGGATGTGCAAACGTACACGTTTTCGGCCGAAAACGCGTTTTCCGGCGAAAACGCACAGCACGGCTCTTTCTGAGAAAAAGCAAGCACGGAGGACGAGAATCGCTTTTGCCCTGCGTAGCGTTCCGAGCAGCGGGTAGAACCTGGCAGAGAATTCCCGGCTAGCAGCTTCCCTGTGGCCGGGAAGTGCAAACGTACACGTTTTCGGCCGAAAACGCGTTTTCCGGAGAAAACGCACACCACGGCTCTTTCTGAGAAAAAGCAAGCACGGAGGACGAGAATCGCTTTTGCCCTGCGTAGCGTTCCGAGCAGCGGGTAGAAATAGGCAGCGAATTGCCGGCTAGCAGCTTCCCTGTGGCCGGGAAGTGCAAACGTACACGTTTCCGGCCGAAAACGCGTTTTCCGGAGAAAAAGCACACCATGGCTCTTTCTGAGAAAAAGCAAGCACGGAGGACGAAAATCGCTTTTGCCCTGCGTAGTGTTCCGGGCAGCGGGTAGAACCAGGCAGAGAATTCCCGGCTAGTAGCTTCCCTGTGGCGGGGAAGTGCAAACGTACACGTTTTCGGCCGAAAACGCGTTTTCCGGCGAAAAAGCACACCACGGCTCTTTCTGAGAAAAAGCAAGCACGGAGGACGAGAATCGCTTTTGCCCTGCGTAGCGTTCCGGGCAGCGGGTAGAACCAGGCAGAGAATTCCCGGCTAGCAGCTTTCCCTGTGGCCGGGAAGTGCAAACGTACACGTTTTCGGCCGAAAACGCTTTTTCCGGCGAAAACGCACACCACGGCTCTTTCTGAGAAAAAGCAATCACGGAGGACGAGAATCGCTTTTGCCCTGCGTAGCGTTCCGGGCAGCGGGTAGAACCAGGCAGAGAATTCCCGGCTAGCAGCTTCCCTGTGGCCGGGAAGTGCAAACGTACACGTTTCCGGCCGAAAACGCGTTTTCCGGCGAAAAAGCACACCATGGCTCTTTCTGAGAAAAAGCAAGCACGGAGGACGAGAATCGCTTTTGCCCTGCGTAGCGTTCCGGGCAGCGGGTAGAACCAGGCAGAGAATTCCCGGCTAGCAGCTTCCCTGTGGCCGGGAAGTGCAAACGTACACGTTTTCGGCCGAAAACGCGTTTTCCGGCGAAAACGCACACCACGGCTCTTTCTGAGAAAAAGCAAGCACGGAGGACGAGAATCGCTTTTGCCCTGCGTAGCGTTCTGAGCAGCGGGTAGAAATAGGCAGCGAATTGCCGGCTAGCAGCTTCCCTGTGGCCGGGAAGTGCAAACGTACACGTTTTCGGCCGAAAACGCGTTTTCCGGCGAAAAAGCACACCATGGCTCTTTCTGAGAAAAAGCAAGCACGGAGGACGAGAATCGCTTTTGCCCTGCGTAGCGTTCCGGGCAGCGGGTAGAACCAGGCAGAGAATTCCTGTCTAGCAGCTTCCCTGTGGCGGGGAAGTGCAAACGTACACGTTTTCGGCCGAAAACGCGTTTTCCGGCGAAAACGCACACCACGGCTCTTTCTGAGAAAAAGCAAGCACGGAGGACGGGAATCGCTTTTGCCCTGCGTAGCGTTCCTGGCAGCGGGTAGAACCAGGCAGAGAATTCCAGGCTAGCAGCTTCCCTGTGGCGGGGAAGTGCAAACGTACACGTTTTCGGCCGAAAACGCGTTTTCCGGCGAAAAAGCACACCACGGCTCTTTCTGAGATAAAGCAAGCACGGAGGACGAGAATCGCTATTGCCCTGCGTAGCGTTCCGGGCAGCGGGTAGAACCAGGCAGAGAATTCCCGGCTAGCAGCTTCCCTGTGGCGGGGAAGTGCAAACGTACACGTTTTCGGCCGAAAACGCGTTTTCCGGCGAAAACGCACACCACGGCTCTTTCTGAGAAAAAGCAAGCACGGAGGACGAGAATCGCTTTTGCCCTGCGTAGCGTTCCGGGCAGCGGGTAGAACCAGGCAGAGAATTCCCGGCTAGCAGCTTCCCTGTGGCCGGGAAGTGCAAACGTACACGTTTTCGGCCGAAAACGCGTTTTCCGGCGAAAACGCACACCACGGCTCTTTCTGAGAAAAAGCAAGCACGGAGGACGAGAATCGCTTTTGCCCTGCGTAGCGTTCCGTGCAGCGGGTAGAACCAGGCAGAGAATTCCCGGCTAGCAGCTTCCCTGTGGCCGGGAAGTGCAAACGTACACGTTTTCGGGTGAAAACGCGTTTTCCGGCGAAAAAGCACACCATGGCTCTTTCTGAGAAAAAGCAAGCACGGAGGACGAGAATCGCTTTTGCCCTGCGTAGCGTTCCGGGCAGCGGGTAGAACCAGGCAGAGAATTCCCGGCTAGCAGCTTCCCTGTGGCCGGGAAGTGCAAACGTACACGTTTTCGGCCGAAAACGCGTTTTGCGGCGAAAAAGCACACCACGGCTCTTTCTGAGAAAAAGCAAGCACGGAGGACGAGAATCGCTTTTGCCCTGCGTAGCGTTCCGGGCAGCGGGTAGAACCAGGCAGAGAATTCCCGGCTAGCAGCTTCCCTGTGGCCGGGATGTGCAAACGTACACGTTTTCGGCCGAAAACGCGTTTTCCGGCGAAAACGCACAGCACGGCTCTTTCTGAGAAAAAGCAAGCACGGAGGACGAGAATCGCTTTTGCCCTGCGTAGCGTTCCGAGCAGCGGGTAGAACCAGGCAGAGAATTCCCGGCTAGCAGCTTCCCTGTGGCCGGGAAGTGCAAACGTACACGTTTTCGGCCGAAAACGCGTTTTCCGGAGAAAACGCACACCACGGCTCTTTCTGAGAAAAAGCAAGCACGGAGGACGAGAATCGCTTTTGCCCTGCGTAGCGTTCCGAGCAGCGGGTAGAAATAGGCAGCGAATTGCCGGCTAGCAGCTTCCCTGTGGCCGGGAAGTGCAAACGTACACGTTTCCGGCCGAAAACGCGTTTTCCGGAGAAAAAGCACACCATGGCTCTTTCTGAGAAAAAGCAAGCACGGAGGACGAAAATCGCTTTTGCCCTGCGTAGTGTTCCGGGCAGCGGGTAGAACCACGCAGAGAATTCCCGGCTAGCAGCTTCCCTGTGGCGGGGAAGTGCAAACGTACACGTTTTCGGCCGAAAACGCGTTTTCCGGCGAAAAAGCACACCACGGCTCTTTCTGAGAAAAAGCAAGCACGGAGGACGAGAATCGCTTTTGCCCTGCGTAGCGTTCCGGGCTGCGTGTAGAACCAGGCAGAGAATTCCCTGCTAGCAGCTTCCCTGTGGCCGGGAAGTGCAAACGTACACGTTTTCGGCCGAAAACGCTTTTTCCGGCGAAAACGCACACCACGGCTCTTTCTGAGAAAAAGCAATCACGGAGGACGAGAATCGCTTTTGCCCTGCGTAGCGTTCCGGGCAGCGGGTAGAACCAGGCAGAGAATTCCCGGCTAGCAGCTTCCCTGTGGCCGGGAAGTGCAAACGTACACGTTTCCGGCCGAAAACGCGTTTTCCGGCGAAAAAGCACACCATGGCTCTTTCTGAGAAAAAGCAAGCACGGAGGACGAGAATCGCTTTTGCCCTGCGTAGCGTTCCGGGCAGCGGGTAGAACCAGGCAGAGAATTCCCGGCTAGCAGCTTCCCTGTGGCCGGGAAGTGCAAACGTACACGTTTTCGGCCGAAAACGCGTTTTCCGGCGAAAACGCACACCACGGCTCTTTCTGAGAAAAAGCAAGCACGGAGGACGAGAATCGCTTTTGCCCTGCGTAGCGTTCTGAGCAGCGGGTAGAAATAGGCAGCGAATTGCCGGCTAGCAGCTTCCCTGTGGCCGGGAAGTGCAAACGTACACGTTTTCGGCCGAAAACGCGTTTTCCGGCGAAAAAGCACACCATGGCTCTTTCTGAGAAAAAGCAAGCACGGAGGACGAAAATCGCTTTTGCCCTGCGTAGCGTTCCGGGCAGCGGGTAGAACCAGGCAGAGAATTCCCGTCTAGCAGCTTCCCTGTGGCGGGGAAGTACAAACGTACACGTTTTCGGCCGAAAACGCGTTTTCCGGCGAAAACGCACACCACGGCTCTTTCTGAGAAAAAGCAAGCACGGAGGACGAGAATCGCTTTTGCCATGCGTAGCGTTCCTGGCAGCGGGTAGAACCAGGCAGAGAATTCCAGGCTAGCAGCTTCCCTGTGGCGGGGAAGTGCAAACGTACACGTTTTCGGCTGAAAACACGTTTTCCGGCGAAAACGCACACCACGGCTCTTTCTGAGAAAAAGCAAGCACGGAGGACGAGAATCGCTTTTGCCCTGCGTAGCGTTCCGGGCAGCGGGTAGAACCAGGCAGAGAATTCCCGGCTAGCAGCTTCCCTGTGGCCGGGAAGTGCAAACGTACACGTTTTCGGCCGAAAACGCGTTTTGCGGCCAAAACGCACACCACGGCTCTTTCTGAGAAAAAGCAAGCACGGAGGACGAGAATCGCTATTGCCCTGCGTAGCGTTCCGGGCAGCGGGTAGAACCAGGCAGCGAATTGCCGGCTAGCAGCTTCGCTGTGGCGGGGAAGTGCAAACGTACACGTTTTCGGCCGAAAACGCGTTTTCAGGCGAAAACGCACACCACGGCTCTTTCTGAGAAAAAGCAAGCACGGAGGACGAGAATCGCTTTTGCCCTGCGTAGCGTTCCGGGCAGCGGGTAGAACCAGGCAGAGAATTGCCGGCTAGCAGCTTCCCTGTGGCCGGGAAGTGCAAACGTACACGTTTTCAGCCGAAAACGCGTTTTCCGGCGAAAACGCACACCACGGCTCTTTCTGAGAAAAAGCAATCACGGAGGACGAGAATCGCTTTTGCCCTGCGTAGCGTTCCGGGCAGCGGGTAGAACCAGGCAGAGAATTCCCGGCTAGCATCTTCCCTGTGGCGGGGAAGTGCAAACGTACACGTTTTCGGCCGAAAACACGTTTTCCGGCGAAAACGCACACCACGGCTCTTTCTGAGAAAAAGCAAGCACGGAGGACGAGAATCGCTTTTGCCCTGCGTAGCGTTCCGGGCAGCGGGTAGAACCAGGCAGAGAATTCCCGGCTAGCAGCTTCCCTGTGGCGGGGAAGTGCAAACATACACGTTTTCGGCCGAAAACGCGTTTTCCGGCGAAAAAGCACACCACGGCTCTTTCTGAGAAAAAGCAAGCACGGAGGACGAGAATCGCTTTTGCCCTGCGTAGCGTTCCGGGCAGCGGGTAGAACCAGGCAGAGAATTCCGGGCTAGCAGCTTCCCTGTGGCGGGGAAGTGCAAACGTACACGTTTTCGGCCGAAAACGCGTTTTCCGGCGAAAACGCACACCACGGCTCTTTCTGAGAAAAAGCAAGCACGGAGGACGAGAATTGCTTTTGCCCTGCGTAGCGTTCCGGGCAGAGGGTAGAACCTGGCAGCGAATTCCCTGCTAGCAGCTTCCCTGTGACGGGGAAGTGCAAACGTACACGTTTTCGGCCGAAAACGCGTTTTCCGGCGAAAACGCACACCACGGCTCTTTCTGAGAAAAAGCAAGCACGGAGGACGAGAATCGCTTTTGCCCTGCGCAGCGTTCCGGGCAGCGGGTAGAACCAGGCAGAGAATTCCCGGCTAGCAGCTTCCCTATGGCGGGGAAGTGCAAACGTACACGTTTTCGGCCGAAAACGCGTTTTCCGGCGAAAAAGCACACCACGGCTCTTTCTGAGAAAAAGCAAGCACGGAGGACGAGAATCGCTTTTGCCCTGCGTAGCGTTCCGGGCAGCGGGTAGAACCAGGCAGAGAATTCCCTGCTAGCAGCTTCCCTGTGGCGGGGAAGTGCAAACGTACACGTTTTCGGCCGAAAACGCGTTTTCCGGCGAAAACGCACGCAACGGCTCTTTCTGAGAAAAAGCAAGCACGGAGGACGAGAATCGCTTTTGCCCTGCGTAGCGTTCCGGGCAGCGGGTAGAACCAGGCAGAGAATTCCCGGCTAGCAGCTTCCCTGTGGCCGGGAAGTGCAAACGTACACGTTTTCGGCCGAAAACGCGTTTTCCGGCGAAAACGCACACCACGGCTCTTTCTGAGAAAAAGCAAGCACGGAGGACGAGAATCGCTTTTGCCCTGCGTAGCGTTCCGGGCAGCGGGTAGAACCAGGCAGAGAATTCCCGGCTAGCAGCTTCCCTGTGGCCGGGAAGTGCAAACGTACACGTTTTCGGCCGAAAACGCGTTTTCCGGCGAAAACGCACACCACGGCTCTTTCTGAGAAAAAGCAAGCACGGAGGACGAGAACCGCTTTTGCCCTGCGTAGCGTTCCGGGCAGCGGGTAGAACGAGGCAGAGAATTCCCGTCTAGCAGCTTCCTGTGGCCGGGAAGTGCAAACGTACACGTTTTCGGCCGAAAACGCGTTTTGCGGCGAAAACGCACACCACGGCTCTTTCTGAGAAAAAGCAAGCACGGAGGACGAGAACCGCTTTTGCCCTGCGTAGCGTTCCGGGCAGAGGGTAGAACCTGGCAGCGAATTCCCTGCTAGCAGCTTCCCTGTGACGGGGAAGTGCAAACGTACACGTTTTCGGCCGAAAACGCGTTTTCCGGCGAAAACGCACACCACGGCTCTTTCTGAGAAAAAGCAAGCACGGAGGACGAGAATCGCTTTTGCCCTGCGTAGCGTTCCGGGCAGCGGGTAGAATCAGGCAGAGAATTCCCGGCTAGCAGCTTCCCTGTGGCCGGGAAGTGCAAACGTACAAGTTTTCGGCCGAAAACGCGTTTTCCGGCGAAAACGCACACCACGGCTCTTTCTGAGAAAAAGCAAGCACGGAGGACGAGAATCGCTTTTGCCCTGCGTAGCGTTCCGGGCAGGGGGTAGAACCAGGCAGAGAATTCCCTGCTAGCAGCTTTCCTGTGGCGGGGAAGTGCAAACGTACACGTTTTCGGCCGGAAACGCGTTTTCCGGTGAAAACGCACACCACGGCTCTTTCTGAGAAAAAGCAAGCACGGAGGACGAGAATCGCTTTTGCCCTGCGTAGCGTTCCGGGCAGCGGGTAGAACCAGGCAGAGAATTCCCGGCTAGCAGCTTCCCTGTGGCCGGGAAGTGCAAACGTACACGTTTTCGGCCGAAAACGCGTTTTCCGGCGAAAACGCACACCACGGCTCTTTCTGAGAAAAAGCAAGCACGGAGGACGAGAATCGCTTTTGCCCTGCGTAGCGTTCCGGGCAGCGGGTAGAACCAGGCAGAGAATTCCCGGCTAGCAGCTTCCCTGTGGCCGGGAAGTGCAAACGTACACGTTTTCGGCCGAAAACGCGTTTTCCGGCGAAAACGCACACCACGGCTCTTTCTGAGAAAAAGCAAGCACGGAGGACGAGAATCGCTTTTGCCCTGCGTAGTGTTCCGGGCAGAGGGTAGAACCAGGCAGCGAATTGCCTGCTAGCAGCTTCCCTGTGGCCGGGAAGTGCAAACGTACACGTTTTCGGCCGAAAACGCGTTTTCCGGCGAAAACGCACACCACGGCTCTTTCTGAGAAAAAGCAAGCACGGAGGACGAGAATCGCTTTTGCCCTGCGTAGCGTTCCGGGCAGCGGGTAGAACCAGGCAGCGAATTCCCGGCTAGCAGCTTCCCTGTGGCCGGGAAGTGCAAACATACACGTTTTCGGCCGAAAACGCGTTTTCCGGCGAAAACGCACACCACGGCTCTTTCTGAGAAAAAGCAAGCACGGAGGACGAGAATCGCTTTTGCCCTGCGTAGCGTTCCGGGCAGCGGGTAGAACCAGGCAGAGAATTCCCGTCTAGCAGCTTGACTGTGGCCGGGAATTGCAAACGTACACGTTTTCGGCCGAAAACACGTTTTCCGGCGAAAACGCACACCACGGCTCTTTCTGAGAAAAAGCAAGCACGGACGACGAGAATCGCTTTTGCCCTGCATAGCGTTCCGGGCAGCGGGTAGAACCAGGCAGAGAATTCCCGGCTAGCAGCTTCCCTGTGGCCGGGATGTGCAAACGTACACGTTTTCGGCCGAAAACGCGTTTTCCGGCGAAAAAGGCACACCACGGCTCTTTCTGAGAAAAAGCAAGCACGGAGGACGAGAATCGCTTTTGCCCTGCGTAGCGTTCCGGGCAGCGGGTAGAACCAGGCAGAGATTTCCAGGCTAGCATCTTCCCTGTGGCGGGGAAGTGCAAACGTACACGTTTTCGGCCGAAAACGCGTTTTCCGGCGAAAAAGCACACCACGGCTCTTTCTGAGAAAAAGCAAGCACGGAGGACGAGAATCGCTTTTGCCCTGCGTAGCGTTCTGAGCAGCGGGTAGAAATAGGCAGCGAATTGCCGGCTAGCAGCTTCCCTGTGGCCGGGAAGTGCAAACGTACACGTTTTCGCCCGAAAATACGTTTTCCGGCGAAAACGCACACCACGGCTCTTTCTGAGAAAAAGCAAGCACGGAGGACGAGAATCGCTTTTGCCCTGCGTAGCGTTCCTGGCAGCGGGTAGAACCAGGCAGAGAATTCCCGGCTAGCAGCTTCCCTGTGGCGGGGAAGTGCAAACGTACACGTTTTCGGCCGAAAACGCGTTTTCCGGCGAAAAAGCACACCATGGCTCTTTCTGAGATAAAGCAAGCACGGAGGACGAGAATCGCTATTGCCCTGCGTAGCGTTCCGGGCAGCGGGTAGAACCAGGCAGAGAATTCCCGGCTAGCAGCTTCCCTGTGGCCGGGAAGTGCAAACGTACACGTTTTCGGCCGAAAACACGTTTTCCGGGGAAAACGCACACCACGGCTCTTTCTGAGAAAAAGCAAGCACGGAGGACGAGAATCGCTTTTGCCCTGCGTAGCGTTCCGGGCAGCGGGTAGAACCAGGCAGAGAATTCCCGGCTAGCAGCTTCCCTGTGGCCGGGAAGTGCAAACGTACACGTTTTCGGCCGAAAACGCGTTTTGCGGCCAAAACGCACACCACGGCTCTTTCTGAGAAAAAGCAAGCACGGAGGACGAGAATCGCTATTGCCCTGCGTAGCGTTCCGGGCAGCGGGTAGAACCAGGCAGCGAATTGCCGGCTAGCAGCTTCGCTGTGGCGGGGAAGTGCAAACGTACACGTTTTCGGCCGAAAACGCGTTTTCAGGCGAAAACGCACACCACGGCTCTTTCTGAGAAAAAGCAAGCACGGAGGACGAGAATCGCTTTTGCCCTGCGTAGCGTTCCGGGCAGCGGGTAGAACCAGGCAGAGAATTCCCGGCTAGCAGCTTCCCTGTGGCCGGGAAGCGCAAACGTACACGTTTTCGGCCGAAAACGCGTTTTCCGGCGAAAACGCACACCACGGCTCTTTCTGAGAAAAAGCAATCACGGAGGACGAGAATCGCTTTTGCCCTGCGTAGCGTTCCGGGCAGCGGGTAGAACCAGGCAGCGAATTCCCGGCTAGCAGCTTCCCTGTGGCCGGGAAGTGCAAACATAGACGTTTTCGGCCGAAAACGCGTTTTCCGGCGAAAACGCACACCACGGCTCTTTCTGAGAAAAAGCAAGCACGGAGGACGAGAATCGCTTTTGCCCTGCGTAGCGTTCCGGGCAGCGGGTAGAACCAGGCAGAGAATTCCCGTCTAGCAGCTTGCCTGTGGCCGGGAATTGCAAACGTACACGTTTTCGGCCGAAAACACGTTTTCCGGCGAAAACGCACACCACGGCTCTTTCTAAGAAAAAGCAAGCACGGACGACGAGAATCGCTTTTGCCCTGCATAGCGTTCCGGGCAGCGGGTAGAACCAGGCAGAGAATTCCCGGCTAGCAGCTTCCCTGTGGCCGGGATGTGCAAACGTACACGTTTTCGGCCGAAAACGCGTTTTCCGGCGAAAAGGCACACCACGGCTCTTTCTGAGAAAAAGCAAGCACGGAGGACGAGAATCGCTTTTGCCCTGCGTAGCGTTCCGGGCAGCGGGTAGAACCAGGCAGAGATTTCCAGGCTAGCATCTTCCCTGTGGCGGGGAAGTGCAAACGTACACGTTTTCGGCCGAAAACGCGTTTTCCGGCGAAAAAGCACACCACGGCTCTTTCTGAGAAAAAGCAAGCACGGAGGACGAGAATCGCTTTTGCCCTGCGTAGCGTTCTGAGCAGCGGGTAGAAATAGGCAGCGAATTGCCGGCTAGCAGCTTCCCTGTGGCCGGGAAGTGCAAACGTACACGTTTTCGGCCGAAAATGCGTTTTCCGGCGAAAAAGCACACCATGGCTCTTTCTGAGAAAAAGCAAGCACGGAGGACGAAAATGGCTTTTGCCCTGCGTAGCGTTCCGGGCAGCGGGTAGAACCAGGCAGAGAATTCCCGTCTAGCAGCTTCCCTGTGGCGGGGAAGTGCAAACGTACACGTTTTCGGCCGAAAACGCGTTTTCCGGCGAAAACGCACAGCACGGCTCTTTCTGAGAAAAAGCAAGCACGGAGGACGAGAATCGCTTTTGCCCTGCGTAGCGTTCCTGGCAGCGGGTAGAACCAGGCAGAGAATTCCCGGCTAGCAGCTTCCCTGTGGCGGGGAAGTGCAAACGTACACGTTTTCGGCCGAAAACGCGTTTTCCGGCGAAAAAGCACACCATGGCTCTTTCTGAGATAAAGCAAGCACGGAGGACGAGAATCGCTATTTGCCCTGCGTAGCGTTCCGGGCAGCGGGTAGAACCAGGCAGAGAATTCCCGGCTAGCAGCTTCCCTGTGGCCGGGAAGTGCAAACGTACACGTTTTCGGCCGAAAACACGTTTTCCGTGGAAAACGCACACCACGGCTCTTTCTGAGAAAAAGCAAGCACGGAGGACGAGAATCGCTTTTGCCCTGCGTAGCGTTCCTGGCAGCGGGTAGAACCAGGCAGAGAATTCCCGGCTAGCAGCTTCCCTGTGGCCGGGAAGTGCAAACGTACACGTTTTCGGCCGAAAACGCGTTTTGCGGCCAAAACGCACACCACGGCTCTTTCTGAGAAAAAGCAAGCACGGAGGACGAGAATCGCTATTGCCCTGCGTAGCGTTCCGGGCAGCGGGTAGAACCAGGCAGCGAATTGCCGGCTAGCAGCTTCGCTGTGGCGGGGAAGTGCAAACGTACACGTTTTCGGCCGAAAACGCGTTTTCAGGCGAAAACGCACACCACGGCTCTTTCTGAGAAAAAGCAAGCACGGAGGACGAGAATCGCTTTTGCCCTGCGTAGCGTTCCGGGCAGCGGGTAGAACCAGGCAGAGAATTCCCGGCTAGCAGCTTCCCTGTGGCCGGGAAGTGCAAACGTACACGTTTTCGGCCGAAAACGCGTTTTCCGGCGAAAACGCACACCACGGCTCTTTCTGAGAAAAACCAAGCACGGAGGACGAGAATCGCTTTTGCCCTGCGTAGCGTTCCGGGCAGCGGGTAGAACCAGGCAGAGAATTCCCGGCTAGCATCTTCCCTGTGGCGGGGAAGTGCAAACGTACACGTTTTCGGCTGAAAACACGTTTTCCGGCGAAAACGCACACCACGGCTCTTTCTGAGAAAAAGCAAGCACGGAGGACGAGAATCGCTTTTGCCCTGCGTAGCGTTCCGGGCAGCGGGTAGAACCAGGCAGAGAATTCCCGGCTAGCAGCTTCCCTGTGGCGGGGAAGTGCAAACATACACGTTTTCGGCCGAAAACGCGTTTTCCGGCGAAAAAGCACACCACGGCTCTTTCTGAGAAAAAGCAAGCACGGAGGACGAGAATCGCTTTTGCCCTGCGTAGCGTTCCGGGCAGCGGGTAGAACCAGGCAGAGAATTCCGGGCTAGCAGCTTCCCTGTGGCGGGGAAGTGCAAACGTACACGTTTTCGGCCGAAAACGCGTTTTCCGGCGAAAACGCACACCACGGCTCTTTCTGAGAAAAAGCAAGCACGGAGGACGAGAATCGCTTTTGTCCTGCGTAGCGTTCCGGGCAGAGGGTAGAACCTGGCAGCGAATTCCCTGCTAGCAGCTTCCCTGTGACGGGGAAGTGCAAACGTACACGTTTTCGGCCGAAAACGCGTTTTCCAGCGAAAACGCACACCACGGCTCTTTCTGAGAAAAAGCAAGCACGGAGGACGAGAATCGCTTTTGCCCTGCGCAGCGTTCCGGGCAGCGGGTAGAAGCAGGCAGAGAATTCCCGGCTAGCAGCTTCCCTGTGGCCGGGAAGTGCAAACGTACACGTTTTCGGCCGAAAACGCGTTTTCCGGCGAAAACGCACACCACGGCTCTTTCTGAGAAAAAGCAAGCACGGAGGACGAGAATCGCTTTTGCCCTGCGTAGCGTTCCGGGCAGCGGGTAGAACCAGGCAGAGAATTCCCGGCTAGCAGCTTCCCTGTGGCCGGGAAGTGCAAACGTACACGTTTTCGGCCGAAAACGCGTTTTGCGGCGAAAACGCACACCACGGCTCTTTCTGAGAAAAAGCAAGCACGGAGGACGAGAACCGCTTTTGCCCTGCGTAGCGTTCCGGGCAGCGGGTAGAACGAGGCAGAGAATTCCCGTCTAGCAGCTTCCTGTGGCCGGGAAGTGCAAACGTACACGTTTTCGGCCGAAAACGCGTTTTGCGGCGAAAACGCACACCACGGCTCTTTCTGAGAAAAAGCAAGCACGGAGGACGAGAATCGCTTTTGCCCTGCGTAGCGTTCCGGGCAGAGGGTAGAACCTGGCAGCGAATTCCCTGCTAGCAGCTTCCCTGTGACGGGGAAGTGCAAACGTACACGTTTTCGGCCGAAAACGCGTTTTCCGGCGAAAACGCACACCACGGCTCTTTCTGAGAAAAAGCAAGCACGGAGGACGAGAATCGCTTTTGCCCTGCGTAGCGTTCCGGGCAGCGGGTAGAACCAGGCAGAGAATTCCCGGCTAGCAGCTTCCCTGTGGCGGGGAAGTGCAAACGTACACGTTTTCGGCCGAAAACGCGTTTTCCGGAGAAAAAGCACACCATGGCTCTTTCTGAGATAAAGCAAGCACGGAGGACGAGAATCGCTATTGCCCTGCGTAGCGTTCCGGGCAGCGGGTAGAACCAGGCAGAGAATTCCCGGCTAGCAGCTTCCCTGTGGCCGGGAAGTGCAAACGTACACGTTTTCGGCCGAAAACACGTTTTCCGGGGAAAACGCACACCACGGCTCTTTCTGAGAAAAAGCAAGCACGGAGGACGAGAATCGCTTTTGCCCTGCGTAGCGTTCCGGGCAGCGGGTAGAACCAGGCAGAGAATTCCCGGCTAGCAGCTTCCCTGTGGCCGGGAAGTGCAAACGTACACGTTTTCGGCCGAAAACGCGTTTTGCGGCCAAAACGCACACCACGGCTCTTTCTGAGAAAAAGCAAGCACGGAGGACGAGAATCGCTATTGCCCTGCGTCGCGTTCCGGGCAGCGGGTAGAACCAGGCAGCGAATTGCCGGCTAGCAGCTTCGCTGTGGCTGGGAAGTGCAAACGTACACGTTTTCGGCCGAAAACGCGTTTTCAGGCGAAAACGCACACCACGGCTCTTTCTGAGAAAAAGCAAGCACGGAGGACGAGAATCGCTTTTGCCCTGCGTAGCGTTCCGGGCAGCGGGTAGAACCAGGCAGAGAATTCCCGGCTAGCAGCTTCCCTGTGGCCGGGAAGTGCAAACGTACACGTTTTCGGCCGAAAACGCGTTTTCCGGCGAAAACGCACACCACGGCTCTTTCTGAGAAAAACCAAGCACGGAGGACGAGAATCGCTTTTGCCCTGCGTAGCGTTCCGGGCAGCGGGTAGAACCAGGCAGAGAATTCCCGGCTAGCATCTTCCCTGTGGCGGGGAAGTGCAAACGTACACGTTTTCGGCTGAAAACACGTTTTCCGGCGAAAACGCACACCACGGCTCTTTCTGAGAAAAAGCAAGCACGGAGGACGAGAATCGCTTTTGCCCTGCGTAGCGTTCCGGGCAGCGGGTAGAACCAGGCAGAGAATTCCCGGCTAGCAGCTTCCCTGTGGCGGGGAAGTGCAAACATACACGTTTTCGGCCGAAAACGCGTTTTCCGGCGAAAAAGCACACCACGGCTCTTTCTGAGAAAAAGCAAGCACGGAGGACGAGAATCGCTTTTGCCCTGCGTAGCGTTCCGGGCAGCGGGTAGAACCAGGCAGAGAATTCCGGGCTAGCAGCTTCCCTGTGGCGGGGAAGTGCAAACGTACACGTTTTCGGCCGAAAACGCGTTTTGCGGCGAAAACGCACACCACGGCTCTTTCTGAGAAAAAGCAAGCACGGAGGACGAGAATCGCTTTTGCCCTGCGTAGCGTTCCGGGCAGAGGGTAGAACCTGGCAGCGAATTCCCTGCTAGCAGCTTCCCTGTGACGGGGAAGTGCAAACGTACACGTTTTCGGCCGAAAACGCGTTTTCCAGCGAAAACGCACACCACGGCTCTTTCTGAGAAAAAGCAAGCACGGAGGACGAGAATCGCTTTTGCCCTGCGCAGCGTTCCGGGCAGCGGGTAGAAGCAGGCAGAGAATTCCCGGCTAGCAGCTTCCCTGTGGCCGGGAAGTGCAAACGTACACGTTTTCGGCCGAAAACGCGTTTTGCGGCGAAAACGCACACCACGGCTCTTTCTGAGAAAAAGCAAGCACGGAGGACGAGAATCGCTTTTGCCCTGCATAGCGTTCCGGGCAGCGGGTAGAACCAGGCAGAGAATTCCCGGCTAGCAGCTTCCCTGTGGCCGGGAAGTGCAAACGTACACGTTTTCGGCCGAAAACGCGTTTTGCGGCGAAAACGCACACCACGGCTCTTTCTGAGAAAAAGCAAGCACGGAGGACGAGAACCGCTTTTGCCCTGCGTAGCGTTCCGGGCAGCGGGTAGAACGAGGCAGAGAATTCCCGTCTAGCAGCTTCCTGTGGCCGGGAAGTGCAAACGTACACGTTTTCGGCCGAAAACGCGTTTTGCGGCGAAAACGCACACCACGGCTCTTTCTGAGAAAAAGCAAGCACGGAGGACGAGAATCGCTTTTGCCCTGCGTAGCGTTCCGGGCAGAGGGTAGAACCTGGCAGCGAATTCCCTGCTAGCAGCTTCCCTGTGACGGGGAAGTGCAAACGTACACGTTTTCGGCCGAAAACGCGTTTTCCGGCGAAAACGCACACCACGGCTCTTTCTGAGAAAAAGCAAGCACGGAGGACGAGAATCGCTTTTGCCCTGCGTAGCGTTCCGGGCAGCGGGTAGAACCAGGCAGAGAATTCCCGGCTAGCAGCTTCCCTGTGGCGGGGAAGTGCAAACGTACACGTTTTCGGCCGAAAACGCGTTTTCCGGAGAAAAAGCACACCACGGCTCTTTCTGAGAAAAAGCAAGCACGGAGGACGAGAATCGCTTTTGCCCTGCGTAGCGTTCCGGGCAGCGGGTAGAACCAGGCAGAGAATTCCCTGCTAGCAGCTTCCCTGTGGCGGGGAAGTGCAAACGTACACGTTTTCGGCCGGAAACGCGTTTTCCGGCGAAAACGCACACCACGGCTCTTTCTGAGAAAAAGCAAGCACGGAGGACGAGAATCGCTTTTGCCCTGCGTAGCGTTCCGGGCAGCGGGTAGAACCAGGCAGAGAATTCCCTGCTAGCAGCTTCCCTGTGGCGGGGAAGTGCAAACGTACACGTTTTCGGCCGAAAACGCGTTTTCCGTCGAAAACGCACACCACGGCTCTTTCTGAGAAAAAGCAAGCACGGAGGACGAGAATCGCTTTTGCCCTGCGTAGCGTTCCGGGCAGCGGGTAGAACCAGGCAGAGAATTCCCGGCTAGCAGCTTCCCTGTGGCCGGGAAGTGCAAACGTACACGTTTTCGGCCGAAAACGCGTTTTCCGGCGAAAACGCACACCACGGCTCTTTCTGAGAAAAAGCAAGCACGGAGGACGAGAATCGCTTTTGCCCTGCGTAGCGTTCCGGGCAGCGGGTAGAACCAGGCAGAGAATTCCCGGCTAGCAGCTTCCCTGTGGCCGGGAAATGCAAACGTACACGTTTTCGGCCGAAAACGCGTTTTGCGGCGAAAACGCACACCACGGCTCTTTCTGAGAAAAAGCAAGCACGGAGGACGAGAACCGCTTTTGCCCTGCGTAGCGTTCCGGGCAGCGGGTAGAACGAGGCAGAGAATTCCCGTCTAGCAGCTTCCTGTGGCCGGGAAGTGCAAACGTACACGTTTTCGGCCGAAAACGCGTTTTGCGGCGAAAACGCACACCACGGCTCTTTCTGAGAAAAAGCAAGCACGGAGGACGAGAATCGCTTTTGCCCTGCGTAGCGTTCCGGGCAGAGGGTAGAACCTGGCAGCGAATTCCCTGCTAGCAGCTTCCCTGTGACGGGGAAGTGCAAACGTACACGTTTTCGGCCGAAAACGCGTTTTCCGGCGAAAACGCACACCACGGCTCTTTCTGAGAAAAAGCAAGCACGGAGGACGAGAATCGCTTTTGCCCTGCGTAGCGTTCCGGGCAGCGGGTAGAACCAGGCAGAGAATTCCCGGCTAGCAGCTTCCCTGTGGCGGGGAAGTGCAAACGTACACGTTTTCGGCCGAAAACGCGTTTTCCGGAGAAAAAGCACACCACGGCTCTTTCTGAGAAAAAGCAAGCACGGAGGACGAGAATCGCTTTTGCCCTGCGTAGCGTTCCGGGCAGCGGGTAGAACCAGGCAGAGAATTCCCTGCTAGCAGCTTCCCTGTGGCGGGGAAGTGCAAACGTACACGTTTTCGGCCGGAAACGCGTTTTCCGGCGAAAACGCACACCACGGCTCTTTCTGAGAAAAAGCAAGCACGGAGGACGAGAATCGCTTTTGCCCTGCGTAGCGTTCCGGGCAGCGGGTAGAACCAGGCAGAGAATTCCCGGCTAGCAGCTTCCCTGTGGCCGGGAAGTGCAAACGTACACGTTTTCGGCCGAAAACGCGTTTTCCGGCGAAAACGCACACCACGGCTCTTTCTGAGAAAAAGCAAGCACGGAGGACGAGAATCGCTTTTGCCCTGCGTAGCGTTCCGGGCAGAGGGTAGAACCAGGCAGCGAATTGCCTGCTAGCATCTTCCCTGTGACGGGGAAGTGCAAACGTACACGTTTTCGGCCGAAAACGCGTTTTCCGGCGAAAACGCACACCACGGCTCTTTCTGAGAAAAAGCAAGCACGGAGGACGAGAATCGCTTTTGCCCTGCGCAGCGTTCCGGGCAGCGGGTAGAAGCAGGCAGAGAATTCCCGGCTAGCAGCTTCCCTGTGGCCGGGAAGTGCAAACGTACACGTTTTCGGCCGAAAACGCGTTTTCCGGCGAAAACGCACACCACGGCTCTTTCTGAGAAAAAGCAAGCACGGAGGACGAGAATCGCTTTTGCCCTGCGTAGCGTTCCGGGCAGCGGGTAGAACCAGGCAGAGAATTCCCGGCTAGCAGCTTCCCTGTGGCCGGGAAGTGCAAACGTACACGTTTTCGGCCGAAAACGCGTTTTGCGGCGAAAACGCACACCACGGCTCTTTCTGAGAAAAAGCAAGCACGGAGGACGAGAACCGCTTTTGCCCTGCGTAGCGTTCCGGGCAGCGGGTAGAACGAGGCAGAGAATTCCCGTCTAGCAGCTTCCTGTGGCCGGGAAGTGCAAACGTACACGTTTTCGGCCGAAAACGCGTTTTGCGGCGAAAACGCACACCACGGCTCTTTCTGAGAAAAAGCAAGCACGGAGGACGAGAATCGCTTTTGCCCTGCGTAGCGTTCCGGGCAGAGGGTAGAACCTGGCAGCGAATTCCCTGCTAGCAGCTTCCCTGTGACGGGGAAGTGCAAACGTACACGTTTTCGGCCGAAAACGCGTTTTCCGGCGAAAACGCACACCACGGCTCTTTCTGAGAAAAAGCAAGCACGGAGGACGAGAATCGCTTTTGCCCTGCGTAGCGTTCCGGGCAGCGGGTAGAACCAGGCAGAGAATTCCCGGCTAGCAGCTTCCCTGTGGCGGGGAAGTGCAAACGTACACGTTTTCGGCCGAAAACGCGTTTTCCGGAGAAAAAGCACACCATGGCTCTTTCTGAGATAAAGCAAGCACGGAGGACGAGAATCGCTATTGCCCTGCGTAGCGTTCCGGGCAGCGGGTAGAACCAGGCAGAGAATTCCCGGCTAGCAGCTTCCCTGTGGCCGGGAAGTGCAAACGTACACGTTTTCGGCCGAAAACACGTTTTCCGGGGAAAACGCACACCACGGCTCTTTCTGAGAAAAAGCAAGCACGGAGGACGAGAATCGCTTTTGCCCTGCGTAGCGTTCCGGGCAGCGGGTAGAACCAGGCAGAGAATTCCCGGCTAGCAGCTTCCCTGTGGCGGGGAAGTGCAAACGTACACGTTTTCGGCCGAAAACGCGTTTTGCGGCCAAAACGCACACCACGGCTCTTTCTGAGAAAAAGCAAGCACGGAGGACGAGAATCGCTATTGCCCTGCGTCGCGTTCCGGGCAGCGGGTAGAACCAGGCAGCGAATTGCCGGCTAGCAGCTTCGCTGTGGCTGGGAAGTGCAAACGTACACGTTTTCGGCCGAAAACGCGTTTTCAGGCGAAAACGCACACCACGGCTCTTTCTGAGAAAAAGCAAGCACGGAGGACGAGAATCGCTTTTGCCCTGCGTAGCGTTCCGGGCAGCGGGTAGAACCAGGCAGAGAATTCCCGGCTAGCAGCTTCCCTGTGGCCGGGAAGTGCAAACGTACACGTTTTCGGCCGAAAACGCGTTTTCCGGCGAAAACGCACACCACGGCTCTTTCTGAGAAAAACCAAGCACGGAGGACGAGAATCGCTTTTGCCCTGCGTAGCGTTCCGGGCAGCGGGTAGAACCAGGCAGAGAATTCCCGGCTAGCATCTTCCCTGTGGCGGGGAAGTGCAAACGTACACGTTTTCGGCTGAAAACACGTTTTCCGGCGAAAACGCACACCACGGCTCTTTCTGAGAAAAAGCAAGCACGGAGGACGAGAATCGCTTTTGCCCTGCGTAGCGTTCCGGGCAGCGGGTAGAACCAGGCAGAGAATTCCCGGCTAGCAGCTTCCCTGTGGCGGGGAAGTGCAAACATACACGTTTTCGGCCGAAAACGCGTTTTCCGGCGAAAAAGCACACCACGGCTCTTTCTGAGAAAAAGCAAGCACGGAGGACGAGAATCGCTTTTGCCCTGCGTAGCGTTCCGGGCAGCGGGTAGAACCAGGCAGAGAATTCCGGGCTAGCAGCTTCCCTGTGGCGGGGAAGTGCAAACGTACACGTTTTCGGCCGAAAACGCGTTTTGCGGCGAAAACGCACACCACGGCTCTTTCTGAGAAAAAGCAAGCACGGAGGACGAGAATCGCTTTTGCCCTGCGTAGCGTTCCGGGCAGAGGGTAGAACCTGGCAGCGAATTCCCTGCTAGCAGCTTCCCTGTGACGGGGAAGTGCAAACGTACACGTTTTCGGCCGAAAACGCGTTTTCCAGCGAAAACGCACACCACGGCTCTTTCTGAGAAAAAGCAAGCACGGAGGACGAGAATCGCTTTTGCCCTGCGCAGCGTTCCGGGCAGCGGGTAGAAGCAGGCAGAGAATTCCCGGCTAGCAGCTTCCCTGTGGCCGGGAAGTGCAAACGTACACGTTTTCGGCCGAAAACGCGTTTTGCGGCGAAAACGCACACCACGGCTCTTTCTGAGAAAAAGCAAGCACGGAGGACGAGAATCGCTTTTGCCCTGCGTAGCGTTCCGGGCAGCGGGTAGAACCAGGCAGAGAATTCCCGGCTAGCAGCTTCCCTGTGGCCGGGAAGTGCAAACGTACACGTTTTCGGCCGAAAACGCGTTTTGCGGCGAAAACGCACACCACGGCTCTTTCTGAGAAAAAGCAAGCACGGAGGACGAGAACCGCTTTTGCCCTGCGTAGCGTTCCGGGCAGCGGGTAGAACGAGGCAGAGAATTCCCGTCTAGCAGCTTCCTGTGGCCGGGAAGTGCAAACGTACACGTTTTCGGCCGAAAACGCGTTTTGCGGCGAAAACGCACACCACGGCTCTTTCTGAGAAAAAGCAAGCACGGAGGACGAGAATCGCTTTTGCCCTGCGTAGCGTTCCGGGCAGAGGGTAGAACCTGGCAGCGAATTCCCTGCTAGCAGCTTCCCTGTGACGGGGAAGTGCAAACGTACACGTTTTCGGCCGAAAACGCGTTTTCCGGCGAAAACGCACACCACGGCTCTTTCTGAGAAAAAGCAAGCACGGAGGACGAGAATCGCTTTTGCCCTGCGTAGCGTTCCGGGCAGCGGGTAGAACCAGGCAGAGAATTCCCGGCTAGCAGCTTCCCTGTGGCGGGGAAGTGCAAACGTACACGTTTTCGGCCGAAAACGCGTTTTCCGGAGAAAAAGCACACCACGGCTCTTTCTGAGAAAAAGCAAGCACGGAGGACGAGAATCGCTTTTGCCCTGCGTAGCGTTCCGGGCAGCGGGTAGAACCAGGCAGAGAATTCCCTGCTAGCAGCTTCCCTGTGGCGGGGAAGTGCAAACGTACACGTTTTCGGCCGGAAACGCGTTTTCCGGCGAAAACGCACACCACGGCTCTTTCTGAGAAAAAGCAAGCACGGAGGACGAGAATCGCTTTTGCCCTGCGTAGCGTTCCGGGCAGCGGGTAGAACCAGGCAGAGAATTCCCTGCTAGCAGCTTCCCTGTGGCGGGGAAGTGCAAACGTACACGTTTTCGGCCGAAAACGCGTTTTCCGTCGAAAACGCACACCACGGCTCTTTCTGAGAAAAAGCAAGCACGGAGGACGAGAATCGCTTTTGCCCTGCGTAGCGTTCCGGGCAGCGGGTAGAACCAGGCAGAGAATTCCCGGCTAGCAGCTTCCCTGTGGCCGGGAAGTGCAAACGTACACGTTTTCGGCCGAAAACGCGTTTTCCGGCGAAAACGCACACCACGGCTCTTTCTGAGAAAAAGCAAGCACGGAGGACGAGAATCGCTTTTGCCCTGCGTAGCGTTCCGGGCAGCGGGTAGAACCAGGCAGAGAATTCCCGGCTAGCAGCTTCCCTGTGGCCGGGAAATGCAAACGTACACGTTTTCGGCCGAAAACGCGTTTTGCGGCGAAAACGCACACCACGGCTCTTTCTGAGAAAAAGCAAGCACGGAGGACGAGAACCGCTTTTGCCCTGCGTAGCGTTCCGGGCAGCGGGTAGAACGAGGCAGAGAATTCCCGTCTAGCAGCTTCCTGTGGCCGGGAAGTGCAAACGTACACGTTTTCGGCCGAAAACGCGTTTTGCGGCGAAAACGCACACCACGGCTCTTTCTGAGAAAAAGCAAGCACGGAGGACGAGAATCGCTTTTGCCCTGCGTAGCGTTCCGGGCAGAGGGTAGAACCTGGCAGCGAATTCCCTGCTAGCAGCTTCCCTGTGACGGGGAAGTGCAAACGTACACGTTTTCGGCCGAAAACGCGTTTTCCGGCGAAAACGCACACCACGGCTCTTTCTGAGAAAAAGCAAGCACGGAGGACGAGAATCGCTTTTGCCCTGCGTAGCGTTCCGGGCAGCGGGTAGAACCAGGCAGAGAATTCCCGGCTAGCAGCTTCCCTGTGGCGGGGAAGTGCAAACGTACACGTTTTCGGCCGAAAACGCGTTTTCCGGAGAAAAAGCACACCACGGCTCTTTCTGAGAAAAAGCAAGCACGGAGGACGAGAATCGCTTTTGCCCTGCGTAGCGTTCCGGGCAGCGGGTAGAACCAGGCAGAGAATTCCCTGCTAGCAGCTTCCCTGTGGCGGGGAAGTGCAAACGTACACGTTTTCGGCCGGAAACGCGTTTTCCGGCGAAAACGCACACCACGGCTCTTTCTGAGAAAAAGCAAGCACGGAGGACGAGAATCGCTTTTGCCCTGCGTAGCGTTCCGGGCAGCGGGTAGAACCAGGCAGAGAATTCCCGGCTAGCAGCTTCCCTGTGGCCGGGAAGTGCAAACGTACACGTTTTCGGCCGAAAACGCGTTTTCCGGCGAAAACGCACACCACGGCTCTTTCTGAGAAAAAGCAAGCACGGAGGACGAGAATCGCTTTTGCCCTGCGTAGCGTTCCGGGCAGAGGGTAGAACCAGGCAGCGAATTGCCTGCTAGCATCTTCCCTGTGACGGGGAAGTGCAAACGTACACGTTTTCGGCCGAAAACGCGTTTTCCGGCGAAAACGCACACCACGGCTCTTTCTGAGAAAAAGCAAGCACGGAGGACGAGAATCGCTTTTGCCCTGCGTAGCGTTCCGGGCAGCGGGTAGAACCAGGCAGCGAATTCCCGGCTAGCAGCTTCCCTGTGACCAGGAAGTGCAAACGTACACGTTTTCGGCCGAAAACGCGTTTTGCGGCGAAAACGCACACCACGGCTCTTTTTGAGAAAAAGCAAGCACGGAGGACGAGAACCGCTTTTGCCCTGCGTAGCGTTCCGGGCAGCGGGTAGAACCAGGCAGACAATTCCCGTCTAGCAGCTTCCTGTGGCCGGGAAGTGCAAACGTACACGTTTTCGGCCGAAAACGCGTTTTGCGGCGAAAACGCAAACCACGGCTCTTTCTGAGAAAAAGCAAGCACGGAGGACGAGAATCGCTTATGCCCTGCGTAGCGTTCCGGGCAGCGGGTAGAACCAGGCAGAGAATTCCCGGCTAGCAGCTTCCCTGTGGCCGGGAAGTGCAAACATACACGTTTTCGGCCGAAAACGCGTTTTCCGGCGAAAACGCACACCACGGCTCTTTCTGAGAAAAAGCAAGCACGGAGGACGAGAATCGCTTTTGCCCTGCGTAGCGTTCCGGGCAGCGGGTAGAACCAGGCAGAGAATTCCCGTCTAGCAGCTTGCCTGTGGCCGGGAATTGCAAACGTACACGTTTTCGGCCGAAAACGCGTTTTCCGGCGAAAACGCACACCACGGCTCTTTCTGAGAAAAAGCAAGCACGGACGACGAGAATCGCTTTTGCCCTGCATAGCGTTCCGGGCAGCGGGTAGAACCAGGCAGAGAATTCCCGGCTAGCAGCTTCCCTGTGGCGGGGAAGTGCAAACGTACACGTTTTCGGCCGAAAACGCGTTTTCCGGCGAAAACGCACACCACGGCTCTTTCTGAGAAAAAGCAAGCACGGAGGACGAGAATCGCTTTTGCCCTGCGTAGCGTTCCGGGCAGAGGGTAGAACCAGGCAGCGAATTCCCTGCTAGCAGCTTCCCTGTGACGGGGAAGTGCAAACGTACACGTTTTTGGCGAAAACGCGTTTTCCGGCGAAAACGCACACCACGGCTCTTTCTGAGAAAAAGCAAGCACGGAGGACGAGAATCGCTTTTGCCCTGCGTAGCGTTCCGGGCACCGGATGAACCAGGCAGAGAATTCCCGGCTTGCTGCTTCCCTGTGGCCGGGAAGTGCAAACGTACACGTTTTCGGCCGAAAACGCGTTTTGCGGCGAAAACGCACACCACGGCTCTTTCTGAGAAAAAGCAAGCACGGAGGACGAGAATCGCTTTTGCCCTGCGTAGCGTTCCGGGCAGCGGGTAGAACCAGGCAAAGAATTCCCTGCTAGCAGCTTCCTGTGGCCGAGAAGTGCAAACGTACACGTTTTCGGCCGAAAACGCGTTTTGCGGCGAAAACGCACACCACGGCTCTTCCTGAGTAAAAGCAAGCAAAGAGGACGAGAATCGCTTTTGCCCTGCGTAGCGTTCCGGGCAGCGGGTAGAACCAGGCAGAGAATTCCCGTCTAGCAGCTTCCCTGTGGCCGGGAAGTGCAAACGTACACGTTTTCGGCCGAAAACGCGTTTTCCGGCGAAAACGCACACCACGGCTCTTTCTGAGAAAAAGCAAGCACGGAGGACGAGAATCGCTTTTGCCCTGCGTAGCGTTCCGGGCAGCGGGTAGAACCAGGCAGAGAATTCCCGGCTAGCAGCTTCCCTGTGGCGGGGAAGTGCAAACGTACACGTTTTCGGCCGAAAACGCGTTTTCCGGCGAAAACGCACACCACGGCTCTTTCTGAGAAAAAGCAAGCACGGAGGACGAGAATCGCTTTTGCCCTGCGTAGCGTTCCGGGCAGCGGGTAGAACCAGGCAGAGAATTCCCGGCTAGCAGCTTCCCTGTGGCGGGGAAGTGCAAACGTACACGTTTTCGGCCGAAAACGCGTTTTCCGGCGAAAACGCACACCACGGCTCTTTCTGAGAAAAAGCAAGCACGGAGGACGAGAATCGCTTTTGCCCTGCGTAGCTTTCCGGGCAGCGGGTAGAACCAGTCAGAGAATTCCCGGCTAGCAGCTTCCCTGTGGCCGGGAAGTGCAAACGTACACGTTTTCGGCCGAAAACGCGTGTTCCGGCGAAAACGCACACCACGGCTCTTTCTGAGAAAAAGCAAGCACAGAGGACGAGAATCGCTTTTGCCCTGCGTAGCGTTCCGGGCAGCGGGTAGAACCAGGCAGAGAATTCCCGGCTAGCAGCTTCCCTGTGGCCGGGAAGTGCAAACGTACACGTTTTCGGCCGAAAACGCGTTTTCCGGCGAAAACGCACACCACGGCTCTTTCTGAGAAAAAGCAAGCACGGAGTACGAGAATCGCTTTTGCCGTGCGTAGCGTTCCTGGCAGCGGGTAGAACCAGGCAGAGAATTCCCGGCTAGCAGCTTCCCTGTGGCGGGGAAGTGCAAACGTACACGTTTTCGGCCGAAAATGCGTTCTTCGGCGAAAACGCACACCACGGCTCTTTCTGAGAAAAAGCAAACACGGAGGACGAGAATCGCTTTTGCCCTGCGTAGCGATCCGGGCAGCGGGTAGAACCAGGCAGAGAATTCCCGTCTAGCAGCTTCCCTGTGGCCGGGAAGTGCAAACGTACACGTTTTTGGCGGAAAACGCGTTTTCCGGCGAAAACGCACACCACGGCTCTTTCTGAGAAAAAGCAAGCACGGAGGACGAGAATCGCTTTTGCCCTGCGTACCGTTCCGGGCAGCGGGTAGAACCAGGCAGCGAATTCCCGGCTAGCAGCTTCCCTGTGGCGGGGAAGTGCAAACGTACACGTTTTCGGCCGAAAACGCGTTTTCCGGCGAAAACGCACACCACGGCTCTTTCTGAGAAAAAGCAAGCACGGAGGACGAGAATCGCTTTTGCCCTGCGTAGCGTTCCGGGCAGCGGGTAGAACCAGGCAGAGAATTCCCGTCTAGCAGCTTCCCTGTGGCGGGGAAGTGCAAACGTACACGTTTTCGGCCGAAAACGCGTTTTCCGGCGAAAACGCACACCACGGCTCTTTCTGAGAAAAAGCAAGCACGGAGGACGAGAATCGCTTTTGCCCTGCGTAGCGTTCCGGGCAGCGGGTAGAACCAGGCAGAGAATTCCCGGCTAGCAGCTTCCCTGTGGCCGGGAAGTGCAAACGTACACGTTTTCGGCCGAAAACGCGTTTTCCGGCGAAAATGCACACCACGGCTCTTTCTGAGAAAAAGCAAGCACGGAGGACGAGAATCGCTTTTGCCCTGCATAGCGTTCCGGGCAGCGGGTAGAACCAGGCAGAGAATTCCCGTCTAGCAGCTTCCCTGTGGCCGGGAAGAGCAAACGTACACGTTTTCGGCCGGAAACACGTTTTCCGGCGAAAACGCACACCACGGCTCTTTCTGAGAAAAAGCAAGCACGGAGGACGAGAATCGCTTTTGCCCTGCGTAGCGTTCCGGGCAGCGGGTAGAACCAGGCAGAGAATTCCCGGCTAGCAGCTTCCCTGTGGCCGGGAAGTGCAAACGTACACGTTTTCGGCCGAAAACGCGTTTTGCGGCGAAAACGCACACCACGGCTCTTTCTGAGAAAAAGCAAGCACGGAGGACGAGAACCGCTTTTGCCCTGCGTAGCGTTCCGGGCAGCGGGTAGAACGAGGCAGAGAATTCCCGTCTAGCAGCTTCCTGTGGCCGGGAAGTGCAAACGTACACGTTTTCGGCCGAAAACGCGTTTTGCGGCGAAAACGCACACCACGGCTCTTTCTGAGAAAAAGCAAGCACGGAGGACGAGAATCGCTTTTGCCCTGCGTAGCGTTCCGGGCAGAGGGTAGAACCTGGCAGCGAATTCCCTGCTAGCAGCTTCCCTGTGACGGGGAAGTGCAAACGTACACGTTTTCGGCCGAAAACGCGTTTTCCGGCGAAAACGCACACCACGGCTCTTTCTGAGAAAAAGCAAGCACGGAGGACGAGAATCGCTTTTGCCCTGCGTAGCGTTCCGGGCAGCGGGTAGAACCAGGCAGAGAATTCCCGGCTAGCAGCTTCCCTGTGGCGGGGAAGTGCAAACGTACACGTTTTCGGCCGAAAACGCGTTTTCTGGAGAAAAAGCACACCACGGCTCTTTCTGAGAAAAAGCAAGCACAGAGGACGAGAATCGCTTTTGCCCTGCGTAGCGTTCCGGGCAGCGGGTAGAACCAGGCAGAGAATTCCCTGCTAGCAGCTTCCCTGTGGCGGGGAAGTGCAAACGTACACGTTTTCGGCCGAAAACGCGTTTTGCGGCGAAAACGCACACCACGGCTCTTTCTGAGAAAAAGCAAGCACAGAGGACGAGAATCGCTTTTGCCCTGCGTAGCGTTCCGGGCAGCGGGTAGAACCAGGCAGAGAATTCCCGGCTAGCAGCTTCCCTGTGGCCGGGAAGTGCAAACGTACACGTTTTCGGCCGAAAACGTGTATTGCGGCGAAAACGCACACCACGGCTCTTTCTGAGAAAAAGCAAGCACGGAGTACGAGAATCGCTTTTGCCGTGCGTAGCGTTCCTGGCAGCGGGTAGAACCAGGCAGAGAATTCCCGGCTAGCAGCTTCCCTGTGGCGGGGAAGTGCAAACGTACACGTTTTCGGCCGAAAATGCGTTCTTCGGCGAAAACGCACACCACGGCTCTTTCTGAGAAAAAGCAAACACGGAGGACGAGAATCGCTTTTGCCCTGCGTAGCGATCCGGGCAGCGGGTAGAACCAGGCAGAGAATTCCCGTCTAGCAGCTTCCCTGTGGCCGGGAAGTGCAAACGTACACGTTTTTGGCGGAAAACGCGTTTTCCGGCGAAAACGCACACCACGGCTCTTTCTGAGAAAAAGCAAGCACGGAGGACGAGAATCGCTTTTGCCCTGCGTAGCGTTCCGGGCAGCGGGTAGAACCAGGCAGCGAATTCCCGGCTAGCAGCTTCCCTGTGGCGGGGAAGTGCAAACGTACACGTTTTCGGCCGAAAACGCGTTTTCCGGCGAAAACGCACACCACGGCTCTTTCTGAGAAAAAGCAAGCACGGAGGACGAGAATCGCTTTTGCCCTGCGTAGCGTTCCGGGCAGCGGGTAGAACCAGGCAGAGAATTCCCGGCTAGCAGCTTCCCTGTGGCGGGGAAGTGCAAACGTACACGTTTTCGGCCGAAAACGCGTTTTCCGTCGAAAACGCACACCACGGCTCTTTCTGAGAAAAAGCAAGCACGGAGGACGAGAATCGCTTTTGCCCTGCGTAGCGTTCCGGGCAGCGGGTAGAACCAGGCAGAGAATTCCCGGCTAGCAGCTTCCCTGTGGCCGGGAAGTGCAAACGTACACGTTTTCGGCCGAAAACGCGTTTTCCGGCGAAAATGCACACCACGGCTCTTTCTGAGAAAAAGCAAGCACGGAGGACGAGAATCGCTTTTGCCCTGCATAGCGTTCCGGGCAGCGGGTAGAACCAGGCAGAGAATTCCCGTCTAGCAGCTTCCCTGTGGCCGGGAAGAGCAAACGTACACGTTTTCGGCCGGAAACACGTTTTCCGGCGAAAACGCACACCACGGCTCTTTCTGAGAAAAAGCAAGCACGGAGGACGAGAATCGCTTTTGCCCTGCGTAGCGTTCCGGGCAGCGGGTAGAACCAGGCAGAGAATTCCCGGCTAGCAGCTTCCCTGTGGCCGGGAAGTGCAAACGTACACGTTTTCGGCCGAAAACGCGTTTTGCGGCGAAAACGCACACCACGGCTCTTTCTGAGAAAAAGCAAGCACGGAGGACGAGAACCGCTTTTGCCCTGCGTAGCGTTCCGGGCAGCGGGTAGAACGAGGCAGAGAATTCCCGTCTAGCAGCTTCCTGTGGCCGGGAAGTGCAAACGTACACGTTTTCGGCCGAAAACGCGTTTTGCGGCGAAAACGCACACCACGGCTCTTTCTGAGAAAAAGCAAGCACGGAGGACGAGAATCGCTTTTGCCCTGCGTAGCGTTCCGGGCAGCGGGTAGAACCAGGCAGAGAATTCCCGGCTAGCAGCTTCCCTGTGGCGGGGAAGTGCAAACGTACACGTTTTCCGCCGAAAACGCGTTTTCCGGCGAAAACGCACACCACGGCTCTTTCTGAGAAAAAGCAAGCACGGACGACGAGAATCGCTTTTGCCCTGCATAGCGTTCCGGGCAGCGGGTAGAACCAGGCAGAGAATTCCCGGCTAGCAGCTTCCCTGTGGCCGGTATGTGCAAACGTACACGTTTTCGGCCGAAAACGCGTTTTCCGGCGAAAACGCACACCACGGCTCTTTCTGAGAAAAAGCAAGCACGGAGGACGAGAATCGCTTTTGCCCTGCGTAGCGTTCCGGGCAGAGGGTAGAACCAGGCAGCGAATTCCCTGCTAGCAGCTTCCCTGTGACGGGGAAGTGCAAACGTACACGTTTTTGGCCGAAAACGCGTTTTCCGGCGAAAACGCACACCACGGCTCTTTCTGAGAAAAAGCAAGCACGGAGGACGAGAATCGCTTTTGCCCTGCGTAGCGTTCCGGGCACCGGATGAACCAGGCAGAGAATTCCCGGCTTGCTGCTTCCCTGTGGCCGGGAAGTGCAAACGTACACGTTTTCGGCCGAAAACGCGTTTTGCGGCGAAAACGCACACCACGGCTCTTTCTGAGAAAAAGCAAGCACGGAGGACGAGAATCGCTTTTGCCCTGCGTAGCGTTCCGGGCAGCGGGTAGAACCAGGCAAAGAATTCCCTGCTAGCAGCTTCCTGTGGCCGAGAAGTGCAAACGTACACGTTTTCGGCCGAAAACGCGTTTTGCGGCGAAAACGCACACCACGGCTCTTCCTGAGTAAAAGCAAGCAAAGAGGACGAGAATCGCTTTTGCCCTGCGTAGCGTTCCGGGCAGCGGGTAGAACCAGGCAGAGAATTCCCGTCTAGCAGCTTCCCTGTGGCCGGGAAGTGCAAACGTACACGTTTTCGGCCGAAAACGCGTTTTCCGGCGAAAACGCACACCACGGCTCTTTCTGAGAAAAAGCAAGCACGGAGGACGAGAATCGCTTTTGCCCTGCGTAGCGTTCCGGGCAGCGGGTAGAACCAGGCAGAGAATTCCCGGCTAGCAGCTTCCCTGTGGCGGGGAAGTGCAAACGTACACGTTTTCGGCCGAAAACGCGTTTTCCGGCGAAAACGCACACCACGGCTCTTTCTGAGAAAAAGCAAGCACGGAGGACGAGAATCGCTTTTGCCCTGCGTAGCGTTCCGGGCAGCGGGTAGAACCAGGCAGAGAATTCCCGGCTAGCAGCTTCCCTGTGGCGGGGAAGTGCAAACGTACACGTTTTCGGCCGAAAACGCGTTTTCCGGCGAAAACGCACACCACGGCTCTTTCTGAGAAAAAGCAAGCACGGAGGACGAGAATCGCTTTTGCCCTGCGTAGCTTTCCGGGCAGCGGGTAGAACCAGTCAGAGAATTCCCGGCTAGCAGCTTCCCTGTGGCCGGGAAGTGCAAACGTACACGTTTTCGGCCGAAAACGCGTGTTCCGGCGAAAACGCACACCACGGCTCTTTCTGAGAAAAAGCAAGCACAGAGGACGAGAATCGCTTTTGCCCTGCGTAGCGTTCCGGGCAGCGGGTAGAACCAGGCAGAGAATTCCCGGCTAGCAGCTTCCCTGTGGCCGGGAAGTGCAAACGTACACGTTTTCGGCCGAAAACGCGTTTTCCGGCGAAAACGCACACCACGGCTCTTTCTGAGAAAAAGCAAGCACGGAGTACGAGAATCGCTTTTGCCGTGCGTAGCGTTCCTGGCAGCGGGTAGAACCAGGCAGAGAATTCCCGGCTAGCAGCTTCCCTGTGGCGGGGAAGTGCAAACGTACACGTTTTCGGCCGAAAATGCGTTCTTCGGCGAAAACGCACACCACGGCTCTTTCTGAGAAAAAGCAAACACGGAGGACGAGAATCGCTTTTGCCCTGCGTAGCGATCCGGGCAGCGGGTAGAACCAGTCAGAGAATTCCCGGCTAGCAGCTTCCCTGTGGCCGGGAAGTGCAAACGTACACGTTTTCGGCCGAAAACGCGTTTTCCGGCGAAAACGCACACCACGGCTCTTTCTGAGAAAAAGCAAGCACAGAGGACGAGAATCGCTTTTACCCTGCGTAGCGTTCCGGGCAGCGGGTAGAACCAGGCAGCGAATTCCCGGCTAGCAGCTTCCCTGTGGCGGGGAAGTGCAAACGTACACGTTTTCGGCCGAAAACGCGTTTTCCGGCGAAAACGCACACCACGGCTCTTTCTGAGAAAAAGCAAGCACGGAGTACGAGAATCGCTTTTGCCCTGCGTAGCGTTCCGGGCAGCGGGTAGAACCAGGCAGAGAATTCCCGTCTAGCAGCTTCCCTGTGGCGGGGAAGTGCAAACGTACACGTTTTCGGCCGAAAACGCGTTTTCCGGCGAAAACGCACACCACGGCTCTTTCTGAGAAAAAGCAAGCACGGAGGACGAGAATCGCTTTTGCCCTGCGTAGCGTTCCGGGCAGCGGGTAGAACCAGGCAGAGAATTCCCGGCTAGCAGCTTCCCTGTGGCCGGGAAGTGCAAACGTACACGTTTTCGGCCGAAAACGCGTTTTCCGGCGAAAATGCACACCACGGCTCTTTCTGAGAAAAAGCAAGCACGGAGGACGAGAATCGCTTTTGCCCTGCATAGCGTTCCGGGCAGCGGGTAGAACCAGGCAGAGAATTCCCGTCTAGCAGCTTCCCTGTGGCCGGGAAGAGCAAACGTACACGTTTTCGGCCGGAAACACGTTTTCCGGCGAAAACGCACACCACGGCTCTTTCTGAGAAAAAGCAAGCACGGAGGACGAGAATCGCTTTTGCCCTGCGTAGCGTTCCGGGCAGCGGGTAGAACCAGGCAGAGAATTCCCGGCTAGCAGCTTCCCTGTGGCCGGGAAGTGCAAACGTACACGTTTTCGGCCGAAAACGCGTTTTGCGGCGAAAACGCACACCACGGCTCTTTCTGAGAAAAAGCAAGCACGGAGGACGAGAACCGCTTTTGCCCTGCGTAGCGTTCCGGGCAGCGGGTAGAACGAGGCAGAGAATTCCCGTCTAGCAGCTTCCTGTGGCCGGGAAGTGCAAACGTACACGTTTTCGGCCGAAAACGCGTTTTGCGGCGAAAACGCACACCACGGCTCTTTCTGAGAAAAAGCAAGCACGGAGGACGAGAATCGCTTTTGCCCTGCGTAGCGTTCCGGGCAGAGGGTAGAACCTGGCAGCGAATTCCCTGCTAGCAGCTTCCCTGTGACGGGGAAGTGCAAACGTACACGTTTTCGGCCGAAAACGCGTTTTCCGGCGAAAACGCACACCACGGCTCTTTCTGAGAAAAAGCAAGCACGGAGGACGAGAATCGCTTTTGCCCTGCGTAGCGTTCCGGGCAGCGGGTAGAACCAGGCAGAGAATTCCCGGCTAGCAGCTTCCCTGTGGCGGGGAAGTGCAAACGTACACGTTTTCCGCCGAAAACGCGTTTTCCGGAGAAAAAGCACACCACGGCTCTTTCTGAGAAAAAGCAAGCACAGAGGACGAGAATCGCTTTTGCCCTGCGTAGCGTTCCGGGCAGCGGGTAGAACCAGGCAGAGAATTCCCTGCTAGCAGCTTCCCTGTGGCGGGGAAGTGCAAACGTACACGTTTTCGGCCGGAAACGCGTTTTCCGGCGAAAACGCACACCACGGCTCTTTCTGAGAAAAAGCAAGCACGGAGGACGAGAATCGCTTTTGCCCTGCGTAGCGTTCCGGGCAGCGGGTAGAACCAGGCAGAGAATTCCCTGTTAGCAGCTTCCCTGTGGCGGGGAAGTGCAAACGTACACGTTTTCGGCCGAAAACGCGTTTTCCGGCGAAAACGCACACCACGGCTCTTTCTGAGAAAAAGCAAGCACGGAGGACGAGAATCGCTTTTGCCCTGCGTAGCGTTCCGGGCAGGGGGTAGAACCAGGCAGAGAATTCCCGGCTAGCAGCTTCCCTGTGGCCGGGAAGTGCAAACGTACACGTTTTCGGCCGAAAACGCGTTTTCAGGCGAAAACGCACACCACGGCTCTTTCTGAGAAAAAGCAAGCACGGAGGATGAGAACCGTTTTGCCCTGCGTAGCGTTCCGGGCAGCGGGTAGAACGAGGCAGAGAATTCCCGTCTAGCAGCTTCCTGTGGCCGGGAAGTGCAAACGTACACGTTTTCGGCCGAAAACGCGTTTTGCGGCGAAAACGCACACCACGGCTCTTTCTGAGAAAAAGCAAGCACGGAGGACGAGAATCGCTTTTGCCCTGCGTAGCGTTTCGGGCAGCGGGTAGAACCAGGCAGAGAATTCCCGGCTAGCAGCTTCCCTGTGGCGGGGAAATGCAAACGTACACGTTTTCGGCCGAAAACGCGTTTTCCGGAGAAAAAGCACACCACGGCTCTTTCTGAGAAAAAGCAAGCACGGAGGACGAGAATCGCTTTTGCCCTGCGTAGCGTTCCGGGCAGCGGGTAGAACGAGGCAGAGAATTCCCGTCTAGCAGCTTCCTGTGGCCGGGAAGTGCAAACGTACACGTTTTCGGCCGAAAACGCGTTTTGCGGCGAAAACGCACACCACGGCTCTTTCTGAGAAAAAGCAAGCACGGAGGACGAGAATCGCTTTTGCCCTGCGTAGCGTTCCGGGCAGCGGGTAGAACCAGGCAGAGAATTCCCGGCTAGCAGCTTCCCTGTGGCGGGGAAGTGCAAACGTACACGTTTTCCGCCGAAAACGCGTTTTCCGGCGAAAACGCACACCACGGCTCTTTCTGAGAAAAAGCAAGCACGGACGACGAGAATCGCTTTTGCCCTGCATAGCGTTCCGGGCAGCGGGTAGAACCAGGCAGAGAATTCCCGGCTAGCAGCTTCCCTGTGGCCGGTATGTGCAAACGTACACGTTTTCGGCCGAAAACGCGTTTTCCGGCGAAAACGCACACCACGGCTCTTTCTGAGAAAAAGCAAGCACGGAGGACGAGAATCGCTTTTGCCCTGCGTAGCGTTCCGGGCAGAGGGTAGAACCAGGCAGCGAATTCCCTGCTAGCAGCTTCCCTGTGACGGGGAAGTGCAAACGTACACGTTTTTGGCCGAAAACGCGTTTTCCGGCGAAAACGCACACCACGGCTCTTTCTGAGAAAAAGCAAGCACGGAGGACGAGAATCGCTTTTGCCCTGCGTAGCGTTCCGGGCACCGGATGAACCAGGCAGAGAATTCCCGGCTTGCTGCTTCCCTGTGGCCGGGAAGTGCAAACGTACACGTTTTCGGCCGAAAACGCGTTTTGCGGCGAAAACGCACACCACGGCTCTTTCTGAGAAAAAGCAAGCACGGAGGACGAGAATCGCTTTTGCCCTGCGTAGCGTTCCGGGCAGCGGGTAGAACCAGGCAAAGAATTCCCTGCTAGCAGCTTCCTGTGGCCGAGAAGTGCAAACGTACACGTTTTCGGCCGAAAACGCGTTTTGCGGCGAAAACGCACACCACGGCTCTTCCTGAGTAAAAGCAAGCAAAGAGGACGAGAATCGCTTTTGCCCTGCGTAGCGTTCCGGGCAGCGGGTAGAACCAGGCAGAGAATTCCCGTCTAGCAGCTTCCCTGTGGCCGGGAAGTGCAAACGTACACGTTTTCGGCCGAAAACGCGTTTTCCGGCGAAAACGCACACCACGGCTCTTTCTGAGAAAAAGCAAGCACGGAGGACGAGAATCGCTTTTGCCCTGCGTAGCGTTCCGGGCAGCGGGTAGAACCAGGCAGAGAATTCCCGGCTAGCAGCTTCCCTGTGGCGGGGAAGTGCAAACGTACACGTTTTCGGCCGAAAACGCGTTTTCCGGCGAAAACGCACACCACGGCTCTTTCTGAGAAAAAGCAAGCACGGAGGACGAGAATCGCTTTTGCCCTGCGTAGCGTTCCGGGCAGCGGGTAGAACCAGGCAGAGAATTCCCGGCTAGCAGCTTCCCTGTGGCGGGGAAGTGCAAACGTACACGTTTTCGGCCGAAAACGCGTTTTCCGGCGAAAACGCACACCACGGCTCTTTCTGAGAAAAAGCAAGCACGGAGGACGAGAATCGCTTTTGCCCTGCGTAGCTTTCCGGGCAGCGGGTAGAACCAGTCAGAGAATTCCCGGCTAGCAGCTTCCCTGTGGCCGGGAAGTGCAAACGTACACGTTTTCGGCCGAAAACGCGTGTTCCGGCGAAAACGCACACCACGGCTCTTTCTGAGAAAAAGCAAGCACAGAGGACGAGAATCGCTTTTGCCCTGCGTAGCGTTCCGGGCAGCGGGTAGAACCAGGCAGAGAATTCCCGGCTAGCAGCTTCCCTGTGGCCGGGAAGTGCAAACGTACACGTTTTCGGCCGAAAACGCGTTTTCCGGCGAAAACGCACACCACGGCTCTTTCTGAGAAAAAGCAAGCACGGAGTACGAGAATCGCTTTTGCCGTGCGTAGCGTTCCTGGCAGCGGGTAGAACCAGGCAGAGAATTCCCGGCTAGCAGCTTCCCTGTGGCGGGGAAGTGCAAACGTACACGTTTTCGGCCGAAAATGCGTTCTTCGGCGAAAACGCACACCACGGCTCTTTCTGAGAAAAAGCAAACACGGAGGACGAGAATCGCTTTTGCCCTGCGTAGCGATCCGGGCAGCGGGTAGAACCAGGCAGAGAATTCCCGTCTAGCAGCTTCCCTGTGGCCGGGAAGTGCAAACGTACACGTTTTTGGCGGAAAACGCGTTTTCCGGCGAAAACGCACACCACGGCTCTTTCTGAGAAAAAGCAAGCACGGAGGACGAGAATCGCTTTTGCCCTGCGTACCGTTCCGGGCAGCGGGTAGAACCAGGCAGCGAATTCCCGGCTAGCAGCTTCCCTGTGGCGGGGAAGTGCAAACGTACACGTTTTCGGCCGAAAACGCGTTTTCCGGCGAAAACGCACACCACGGCTCTTTCTGAGAAAAAGCAAGCACGGAGTACGAGAATCGCTTTTGCCCTGCGTAGCGTTCCGGGCAGCGGGTAGAACCAGGCAGAGAATTCCCGTCTAGCAGCTTCCCTGTGGCGGGGAAGTGCAAACGTACACGTTTTCGGCCGAAAACGCGTTTTCCGGCGAAAACGCACACCACGGCTCTTTCTGAGAAAAAGCAAGCACGGAGGACGAGAATCGCTTTTGCCCTGCGTAGCGTTCCGGGCAGCGGGTAGAACCAGGCAGAGAATTCCCGGCTAGCAGCTTCCCTGTGGCCGGGAAGTGCAAACGTACACGTTTTCGGCCGAAAACGCGTTTTCCGGCGAAAATGCACACCACGGCTCTTTCTGAGAAAAAGCAAGCACGGAGGACGAGAATCGCTTTTGCCCTGCATAGCGTTCCGGGCAGCGGGTAGAACCAGGCAGAGAATTCCCGTCTAGCAGCTTCCCTGTGGCCGGGAAGAGCAAACGTACACGTTTTCGGCCGGAAACACGTTTTCCGGCGAAAACGCACACCACGGCTCTTTCTGAGAAAAAGCAAGCACGGAGGACGAGAATCGCTTTTGCCCTGCGTAGCGTTCCGGGCAGCGGGTAGAACCAGGCAGAGAATTCCCGGCTAGCAGCTTCCCTGTGGCCGGGAAGTGCAAACGTACACGTTTTCGGCCGAAAACGCGTTTTGCGGCGAAAACGCACACCACGGCTCTTTCTGAGAAAAAGCAAGCACGGAGGACGAGAACCGCTTTTGCCCTGCGTAGCGTTCCGGGCAGCGGGTAGAACGAGGCAGAGAATTCCCGTCTAGCAGCTTCCTGTGGCCGGGAAGTGCAAACGTACACGTTTTCGGCCGAAAACGCGTTTTGCGGCGAAAACGCACACCACGGCTCTTTCTGAGAAAAAGCAAGCACGGAGGACGAGAATCGCTTTTGCCCTGCGTAGCGTTCCGGGCAGAGGGTAGAACCTGGCAGCGAATTCCCTGCTAGCAGCTTCCCTGTGACGGGGAAGTGCAAACGTACACGTTTTCGGCCGAAAACGCGTTTTCCGGCGAAAACGCACACCACGGCTCTTTCTGAGAAAAAGCAAGCACGGAGGACGAGAATCGCTTTTGCCCTGCGTAGCGTTCCCGGCAGCGGGTAGAACCAGGCAGAGAATTCCCGGCTAGCAGCTTCCCTGTGGCGGGGAAGTGCAAACGTACACGTTTTCGGCCGAAAACGCGTTTTCTGGAGAAAAAGCACACCACGGCTCTTTCTGAGAAAAAGCAAGCACAGAGGACGAGAATCGCTTTTGCCCTGCGTAGCGTTCCGGGCAGCGGGTAGAACCAGGCAGAGAATTCCCTGCTAGCAGCTTCCCTGTGGCGGGGAAGTGCAAACGTACACGTTTTCGGCCGGAAACGCGTTTTCCGGCGAAAACGCACACCACGGCTCTTTCTGAGAAAAAGCAAGCACGGAGGACGAGAATCGCTTTTGCCCTGCGTAGCGTTCCGGGCAGCGGGTAGAACCAGGCAGAGAATTCCCGGCTAGCAGCTTCCCTGTGGCGGGGAAGTGCAAACGTACACGTTTTCGGCCGAAAACGCGTTTTCCGGCGAAAACGCACACCACGGCTCTTTCTGAGAAAAAGCAAGCACGGAGGACGAGAATCGCTTTTGCCCTGCGTAGCTTTCCGGGCAGCGGGTAGAACCAGTCAGAGAATTCCCGGCTAGCAGCTTCCCTGTGGCCGGGAAGTGCAAACGTACACGTTTTCGGCCGAAAACGCGTGTTCCGGCGAAAACGCACACCACGGCTCTTTCTGAGAAAAAGCAAGCACAGAGGACGAGAATCGCTTTTGCCCTGCGTAGCGTTCCGGGCAGCGGGTAGAACCAGGCAGAGAATTCCCGGCTAGCAGCTTCCCTGTGGCCGGGAAGTGCAAACGTACACGTTTTCGGCCGAAAACATGTATTGCGGCGAAAACGCACACCACGGCTCTTTCTGAGAAAAAGCAAGCACGGAGTACGAGAATCGCTTTTGCCCTGCGTAGCGATCCGGGCAGCGGGTAGAACCAGGCAGAGAATTCCCGTCTAGCAGCTTCCCTGTGGCCGGGAAGTGCAAACGTACACGTTTTTGGCGGAAAACGCGTTTTCCGGCGAAAACGCACACCACGGCTCTTTCTGAGAAAAAGCAAGCACGGAGGACGAGAATCGCTTTTGCCCTGCGTAGCGTTCCGGGCAGCGGGTAGAACCAGGCAGCGAATTCCCGGCTAGCAGCTTCCCTGTGGCGGGGAAGTGCAAACGTACACGTTTTCGGCCGAAAACGCGTTTTCCGGCGAAAACGCACACCACGGCTCTTTCTGAGAAAAAGCAAGCACGGAGGACGAGAATCGCTTTTGCCCTGCGTAGCGTTCCGGGCAGCGGGTAGAACCAGGCAGAGAATTCCCGGCTAGCAGCTTCCCTGTGGCGGGGAAGTGCAAACGTACACGTTTTCGGCCGAAAACGCGTTTTCCGGAGAAAACGCACACCACGGCTCTTTCTGAGAAAAAGCAAGCACGGAGGACGAGAATCGCTTTTGCCCTGCGTAGCGTTCCGGGCAGCGGGTAGAACCAGGCAGAGAATTCCCGGCTAGCAGCTTCCCTGTGGCCGGGAAGTGCAAACGTACACGTTTTCGGCCGAAAACGCGTTTTCCGGCGAAAATGCACACCACGGCTCTTTCTGAGAAAAAGCAAGCACGGAGGACGAGAATCGCTTTTGCCCTGCATAGCGTTCCGGGCAGCGGGTAGAACCAGGCAGAGAATTCCCGTCTAGCAGCTTCCCTGTGGCCGGGAAGAGCAAACGTACACGTTTTCGGCCGGAAACACGTTTTCCGGCGAAAACGCACACCACGGCTCTTTCTGAGAAAAAGCAAGCACGGAGGACGAGAATCGCTTTTGCCGTGCGTAGCGTTCCTGGCAGCGGGTAGAACCAGGCAGAGAATTCCCGGCTAGCAGCTTCCCTGTGGCCGGGAAGTGCAAACGTACACGTTTTCGGCCGAAAACGCGTTTTGCGGCGAAAACGCACACCACGGCTCTTTCTGAGAAAAAGCAAGCACGGAGGACGAGAACCGCTTTTGCCCTGCGTAGCGTTCCGGGCAGCGGGTAGAACGAGGCAGAGAATTCCCGTCTAGCAGCTTCCTGTGGCCGGGAAGTGCAAACGTACACGTTTTCGGCCGAAAACGCGTTTTGCGGCGAAAACGCACACCACGGCTCTTTCTGAGAAAAAGCAAGCACGGAGGACGAGAATCGCTTTTGCCCTGCGTAGCGTTCCGGGCAGAGGGTAGAACCTGGCAGCGAATTCCCTGCTAGCAGCTTCCCTGTGACGGGGAAGTGCAAACGTACACGTTTTCGGCCGAAAACGCGTTTTCCGGCGAAAACGCACACCACGGCTCTTTCTGAGAAAAAGCAAGCACGGAGGACGAGAATCGCTTTTGCCCTGCGTAGCGTTCCGGGCAGCGGGTAGAACCAGGCAGAGAATTCCCGGCTAGCAGCTTCCCTGTGGCGGGGAAGTGCAAACGTACACGTTTTCCGCCGAAAACGCGTTTTCCGGAGAAAAAGCACACCACGGCTCTTTCTGAGAAAAAGCAAGCACAGAGGACGAGAATCGCTTTTGCCCTGCGTAGCGTTCCGGGCAGCGGGTAGAACCAGGCAGAGAATTCCCTGCTAGCAGCTTCCCTGTGGCGGGGAAGTGCAAACGTACACGTTTTCGGCCGGAAACGCGTTTTCCGGCGAAAACGCACACCACGGCTCTTTCTGAGAAAAAGCAAGCACGGAGGACGAGAATCGCTTTTGCCCTGCGTAGCGTTCCGGGCAGCGGGTAGAACCAGGCAGAGAATTCCCTGTTAGCAGCTTCCCTGTGGCGGGGAAGTGCAAACGTACACGTTTTCGGCCGAAAACGCGTTTTCCGGCGAAAACGCACACCACGGCTCTTTCTGAGAAAAAGCAAGCACGGAGGACGAGAATCGCTTTTGCCCTGCGTAGCGTTCCGGGCAGGGGGTAGAACCAGGCAGAGAATTCCCGGCTAGCAGCTTCCCTGTGGCCGGGAAGTGCAAACGTACACGTTTTCGGCCGAAAACGCGTTTTCAGGCGAAAACGCACACCACGGCTCTTTCTGAGAAAAAGCAAGCACGGAGGATGAGAACCGTTTTGCCCTGCGTAGCGTTCCGGGCAGCGGGTAGAACGAGGCAGAGAATTCCCGTCTAGCAGCTTCCTGTGGCCGGGAAGTGCAAACGTACACGTTTTCGGCCGAAAACGCGTTTTGCGGCGAAAACGCACACCACGGCTCTTTCTGAGAAAAAGCAAGCACGGAGGACGAGAATCGCTTTTGCCCTGCGTAGCGTTCCGGGCAGAGGGTAGAACCAGGCAGAGAATTCCCTGCTAGCAGCTTCCCTGTGACGGGGAAGTGCAAACGTACACGTTTTCGGCCGAAAACGCGTTTTCCCGCGAAAACGCACACCACGGCTCTTTCTGAGAAAAAGCAAGCACGGAGGACGAGAATCGCTTTTGCCCTGCGTAGCGTTTCGGGCAGCGGGTAGAACCAGGCAGAGAATTCCCGGCTAGCAGCTTCCCTGTGGCGGGGAAATGCAAACGTACACGTTTTCGGCCGAAAACGCGTTTTCCGGAGAAAAAGCACACCACGGCTCTTTCTGAGAAAAAGCAAGCACGGAGGACGAGAATCGCTTTTGCCCTGCGTAGCGTTCCGGGCAGCGGGTAGAACCAGGCAGAGAATTCCCTGCTAGCAGCTTCCCTGTGGCGGGGAAGTGCAAACGTACACGTTTTCGGCCGGAAACGCGTTTTCCGGCGAAAACGCACACCACGGCTCTTTCTGAGAAAAAGCAAGCACGGAGGACGAGAATCGCTTTTGCCCTGCGTAGCGTTCCGGGCAGCGGGTAGAACCAGGCAGAGAATTCCCGGCTAGCAGCTTCCCTGTGGCGGGGAAGTGCAAACGTACACGTTTTCGGCCGAAAACGCGTTTTCCGGTGAAAACGCACACCACGGCTCTTTCTGAGAAAAAGCAAGCACGGAGGACGAGAATCGCTTTTGCCCTGCGTAGCGTTCCGGGCAGCGGGTAGAACCAGGCAGAGAATTCCCGGCTAGCAGCTTCCCTGTGGCCGGGAAGTGCAAACGTACACGTTTTCGGCCGAAAACGCGTTTTCCGGCGAAAACGCACACCACGGCTCTTTCTGAGAAAAAGCAAGCACGGAGGACGAGAATCGCTTTTGCCCTGCGTAGCGTTCCGGGCAGAGGGTAGAACCAGGCAGCGAATTGCCTGCTAGCAGCTTCCCTGTGACGGGGAAGTGCAAACGTACACGTTTTCGGCCGAAAACGCGTTTTCCGGCGAAAACGCACACCACGGCTCTTTCTGAGAAAAAGCAAGCACGGAGGACGAGAATCGCTTTTGCCCTGCGTAGCGTTCCGGGCAGCGGGTAGAACCAGGCAGCGAATTCCCGGCTAGCAGCTTCCCTGTGGCCGGGAAGTGCAAACGTACACGTTTTCGGCCGAAAACGCGTTTTGCGGCGAAAACGCAAACCACGGCTCTTTCTGAGAAAAAGCAAGCACGGAGGACGAGAATCGCTTATGCCCTGCGTAGCGTTCCGGGCAGCGGGTAGAACCAGGCAGAGAATTCCCGGCTAGCAGCTTCCCTGTGGCCGGGAAGTGCAAACATACACGTTTTCGGCCGAAAACGCGTTTTCCGGCGAAAACGCACACCACGGCTCTTTCTGAGAAAAAGCAAGCACGGAGGACGAGAATCGCTTATGCCCTGCGTAGCGTTCCGGGCAGCGGGTAGAACCAGGCAGAGAATTCCCGGCTAGCAGCTTCCCTGTGGCCGGGAAGTGCAAACATACACGTTTTCGGCCGAAAACGCGTTTTCCGGCGAAAACGCACACCACGGCTCTTTCTGAGAAAAAGCAAGCACGGAGGACGAGAATCGCTTTTGCCCTGCGTAGCGTTCCGGGCAGCGGGTAGAACCAGGCAGAGAATTCCCGTCTAGCAGCTTGCCTGTGGCCGGGAATTGCAAACGTACACGTTTTCGGCCGAAAACGCTTTTTCCGACGAAAACGCACACCACGGCTCTTTCTGAGAAAAAGCAAGCACGGACGACGAGAATCGCTTTTGCCCTGCATAGCGTTCCGGGCAGCGGGTAGAACCAGGCAGAGAATTCCCGGCTAGCAGCTTACCTGTGGCCGGTATGTGCAAACGTACACGTTTTCGGCCGAAAACGCGTTTTCCGGCGAAAACGCACACCACGGCTCTTTCTGAGAAAAAGCAAGCACGGAGGACGAGAATCGCTTTTGCCCTGCGTAGCGTTCCGGGCAGCGGGTAGAACCAGGCAGCGAATTCCCGTCTAGCAGCTTCCCTGTGGCGGGGAAGTGCAAACGTACACGTTTTCGGCCGAAAACGCGTTTTGCGGCGAAAACGCACACCACGGCTCTTTCTGAGAAAAAGCAAGCACGGAGGACGAGAATCGCTTATGCCCTGCGTAGCGTTCCGGGCAGCGGGTAGAACCAGGCAGAGAATTCCCGGCTAGCAGCTTCCCTGTGGCCGGGAAGTGCAAACATACACGTTTTCGGCCGAAAACGCGTTTTCCGGCGAAAACGCACACCACGGCTCTTTCTGAGAAAAAGCAAGCACGGAGGACGAGAATCGCTTTTGCCCTGCGTAGCGTTCCGGGCAGCGGGTAGAACCAGGCAGAGAATTCCCGGCTAGCAGCTTCCCTGTGGCCGGGAAGTGCAAACATACACGTTTTCGGCCGAAAACGCGTTTTCCGGCGAAAACGCACACCACGGCTCTTTCTGAGAAAAAGCAAGCACGGAGGACGAGAATCGCTTTTGCCCTGCGTAGCGTTCCGGGCAGCGGGTAGAACCAGGCAGAGAATTCCCGTCTAGCAGCTTGCCTGTGGCCGGGAATTGCAAACGTACACGTTTTCGGCCGAAAACGCGTTTTCCGACGAAAACGCACACCACGGCTCTTTCTGAGAAAAAGCAAGCACGGACGACGAGAATCGCTTTTGCCCTGCATAGCGTTCCGGGCAGCGGGTAGAACCAGGCAGAGAATTCCCGGCTAGCAGCTTCCCTGTGGCCGGTATGTGCAAACGTACACGTTTTCGGCCGAAAACGCGTTTTCCGGCGAAAACGCACACCACGGCTCTTTCTGAGAAAAAGCAAGCACGGAGGACGAGAATCGCTTTTGCCCTGCGTAGCGTTCCGGGCAGAGGGTAGAACCAGGCAGCGAATTCCCTGCTAGCAGCTTCCCTGTGACGGGGAAGTGCAAACGTACACGTTTTCGGCCGAAAACGCGTTTTCCGGCGAAAACGCACACCACGGCTCTTTCTGAGAAAAAGCAAGCACGGAGGACGAGAATCGCTTTTGCCCTGCGTAGCGTTCCGGGCACCGGATGAACCAGGCAGAGAATTCCCGGCTTGCTGCTTCCCTGTGGCCGGGAAGTGCAAACGTACACGTTTTCGGCCGAAAACGCGTTTTGCGGCGAAAACGCACACCACGGCTCTTTCTGAGAAAAAGCAAGCACGGAGGACGAGAACCGCTTTTGCCCTGCGTAGCGTTCCGGGCAGCGGGTAGAACGAGGCAGAGAATTCCCGTCTAGCAGTTTCCTGTGGCCGGGAAGTGCAAACGTACACGTTTTCGGCCGAAAACGCGTTTTGCGGCGAAAACGCACACCACGGCTCTTTCTGAGAAAAAGCAAGCACGGAGGACGAGAATCGCTTTTGCCCTGCGTAGCGTTCCGGGCAGCGGGTAGAACCAGGCAGAGAATTCCCGGCTAGCAGCTTCCCTGTGGCGGGGAAGTGCAAACGTACACGTTTTCGGCCGAAAACGCGTTTTCCGGAGAAAAAGCACACCACGGCTCTTTCTGAGAAAAAGCAAGCACGGAGGACGAGAATCGCTTTTGCCCTGCGTAGCGTTCCGGGCAGCGGGTAGAACCAGGCAGAGAATTCCCTGCTAGCAGCTTCCCTGTGGCGGGGAAGTGCAAACGTACACGTTTTCGGCCGGAAACGCGTTTTCCGGCGAAAACGCACACCACGGCTCTTTCTGAGAAAAAGCAAGCACGGAGGCCGAGAATCGCTTTTGCCCTGCGTAGCGTTCCGGGCAGCGGGTAGAACCAGGCAGAGAATTCCCGGCTACCAGCTTCCCTGTGGCCGGGAAGTGCAAACGTACACGTTTTCGGCCGAAAACGCGTTTTCCGGTGAAAACGCACACCACGGCTCTTTCTGAGAAAAAGCAAGCACGGAGGACGAGAATCGCTTTTGCCCTGCGTAGCGTTCCGGGCAGCGGGTAGAACCAGGCAGAGAATTCCCGGCTAGCAGCTTCCCTGTGGCCGGGAAGTGCAAACGTACACGTTTTCGGCCGAAAACGCGTTTTCCCGCGAAAACGCACACCACGGCTCTTTCTGAGAAAAAGCAAGCACGGAGGACGAGAATCGCTTTTGCCCTGCGTAGCGTTCCGGGCAGAGGGTAGAACCAGGCAGCGAATTGCCTGCTAGCAGCTTCCCTGTGACGGGGAAGTGCAAACGTACACGTTTTCGGCCGAAAACGCGTTTTCCGGCGAAAACGCACACCACGGCTCTTTCTGAGAAAAAGCAAGCACGGAGGACGAGAATCGCTTTTGCCCTGCGTAGCGTTCCGGGCAGCGGGTAGAAGCAGGCAGAGAATTCCCGGCTAGCAGCTTCCCTGTGGCCGGGAAGTGCAAACGTACACGTTTTCGGCCGAAAACGCGTTTTTCGGAGAAAAAGCACACCACGGCTCTTTCTGAGAAAAAGCAAGCACGGAGGACGAGAATCGCTTTTGCCCTGCGTAGCGTTCCGGGCAGCGGGTAGAACCAGGCAGAGAATTCCCTGCTAGCAGCTTCCCTGTGGCGGGGAAGTGCAAACGTACACGTTTTCGGCCGGAAACGCGTTTTCCGGCGAAAACGCACACCACGGCTCTTTCTGAGAAAAAGCAAGCACGGAGGACGAGAATCGCTTTTGCCCTGCGTAGCGTTCCGGGCAGCGGGTAGAACCAGGCAGAGAATTCCCGGCTAGCAGCTTCCCTGTGGCCGGGAAGTGCAAACGTACACGTTTTCGGCCGAAAACGCGTTTTCCGGTGAAAACGCACACCACGGCTCTTTCTGAGAAAAAGCAAGCACGGAGGACGAGAATCGCTTTTGCCCTGCGTAGCGTTCCGGGCAGCGGGTAGAACCAGGCAGAGAATTCCCGGCTAGCAGCTTCCCTGTGGCCGGGAAGTGCAAACGTACACGTTTTCGGCCGAAAACGCGTTTTCCGGCGAAAACGCACACCACGGCTCTTTCTGAGAAAAAGCAAGCACGGAGGACGAGAATCGCTTTTGCCCTGCGTAGCGTTCCGGGCAGAGGGTAGAACCAGGCAGCGAATTGCCTGCTAGCAGCTTCCCTGTGACGGGGAAGTGCAAACGTACACGTTTTCGGCCGAAAACGCGTTTTGCGGCGAAAACGCACACCACGGCTCTTTCTGAGAAAAAGCAAGCACGGAGGACGAGAATCGCTTTTGCCCTGCGTAGCGTTCCGGGCAGCGGGTAGAACCAGGCAGCGAATTCCCGGCTAGCAGCTTCCCTGTGGCCGGGAAGTGCAAACGTACACGTTTTCGGCCGAAAACGCGTTTTGCGGCGAAAACGCACACCACGGCTCTTTTTGAGAAAAAGCAAGCACGGAGGACGAGAACCGCTTTTGCCCTGCGTAGCGTTCCGGGCAGCGGGTAGAACCAGGCAGACAATTCCCGTCTAGCAGCTTCCTGTGGCCGGGAAGTGCAAACGAACACGTTTTCGGCCGAAAACGCGTTTTGCGGCGAAAACGCAAACCACGGCTCTTTCTGAGAAAAAGCAAGCACGGAGGACGAGAATCGCTTATGCCCTGCGTAGCGTTCCGGGCAGCGGGTAGAACCAGGCAGCGAATTCCCGGCTAGCAGCTTCCCTGTGGCCGGGAAGTGCAAACATACACGTTTTCGGCCGAAAACGCGTTTTCCGGCGAAAACGCACACCACGGCTCTTTCTGAGAAAAAGCAAGCACGGAGGACGAGAATCGCTTTTGCCCTGCGTAGCGTTCCGGGCAGCGGGTAGAACCAGGCAGAGAATTCCCGTCTAGCAGCTTGCCTGTGGCCGGGAATTGCAAACGTACACGTTTTCGGCCGAAAACGCGTTTTCCGGCGAAAACGCACACCACGGCTCTTTCTGAGAAAAAGCAAGCACGGACGACGAGAATCGCTTTTGCCCTGCATAGCGTTCCGGGCAGCGGGTAGAACCAGGCAGAGAATTCCCGGCTAGCAGCTTCCCTGTGGCCGGTATGTGCAAACGTACACGTTTTCGGCCGAAAACGCGTTTTCCGGCGAAAACGCACACCACGGCTCTTTCTGAGAAAAAGCAAGCACGGAGGACGAGAATCGCTTTTGCCCTGCGTAGAGTTCCGGGCAGAGGGTAGAACCAGGCAGCGAATTCCCTGCTAGCAGCTTCCCTGTGACGGGGAAGTGCAAACGTACACGTTTTCGGCCGAAAACGCGTTTTCCGGCGAAAACGCACACCACGGCTCTTTCTGAGAAAAAGCAAGCACGGAGGACGAGAATCGCTTTTGCCCTGCGTAGCGTTCCGGGCACCGGATGAACCAGGCAGAGAATTCCCGGCTTGCTGCTTCCCTGTGGCCGGGAAGTGCAAACGTACACGTTTTCGGCCGAAAACGCGTTTTGCGGCGAAAACGCACACCACGGCTCTTTCTGAGAAAAAGCAAGCACGGAGGACGAGAATCGCTTTTGCCCTGCGTAGCGTTCCGGGCAGCGGGTAGAACCAGGCAAAGAATTCCCTGCTAGCAGCATCCTGTGGCCGAGAAGTGCAAACGTACACGTTTTCGGCCGAAAACGCGTTTTGCGGCGAAAACGCACACCACGGCTCTTTCTGAGTAAAAGCAAGCAAAGAGGACGAGAATCGCTTTTGCCCTGCGTAGCGTTCCGGGCAGCGGGTAGAACCAGGCAGAGAATTCCCGTCTAGCAGCTTGCCTGTGGCCGGGAAGTGCAAACGTACACGTTTTCGGCCGAAAACGCGTTTTCCGGCGAAAACGCACACCACGGCTCTTTCTGAGAAAAAGCAAGCACGGAGGACGAGAATCGCTTTTGCCCTGCGTAGCGTTCCGGGCAGCGGGTAGAACCAGGCAGAGAATTCCCGGCTAGCAGCTTCCCTGTGGCGGGGAAGTGCAAACGTACACGTTTTCGGCCGAAAACGCGTTTTCCGGCGAAAACGCACACCACGGCTCTTTCTGAGAAAAAGCAAGCACGGAGGACGAGAATCGCTTTTGCCCTGCGTAGCTTTCCGGGCAGCGGGTAGAACCAGTCAGAGAATTCCCGGCTAGCAGCTTCCCTGTGGCCGGGAAGTGCAAACGTACACGTTTTCGGCCGAAAACGCGTGTTCCGGCGAAAACGCACACCACGGCTCTTTCTGAGAAAAAGCAAGCACAGAGGACGAGAATCGCTTTTGCCCTGCGTAGCGTTCCGGGCAGCGGGTAGAACCAGGCAGAGAATTCCCGGCTAGCAGCTTCCCTGTGGCCGGGAAGTGCAAACGTACACGTTTTCGGCCGAAAACGCGTTTTGCGGCGATAACGCACACCACGGCTCTTTCTGAGAAAAAGCAAGCACGGAGTACGAGAATCGCTTTTGCCGTGCGTAGCGTTCCTGGCAGCGGGTAGAACCAGGCAGAGAATTCCCGGCTAGCAGCTTCCCTGTGGCGGGGAAGTGCAAACGTACACGTTTTCGGCCGAAAATGCGTTCTTCGGCGAAAACGCACACCACGGCTCTTTCTGAGAAAAAGCAAACACGGAGGACGAGAATCGCTTTTGCCCTGCGTAGCGATCCGGGCAGCGGGTAGAACCAGGCAGAGAATTCCCGTCTAGCAGCTTCCCTGTGGCCGGGAAGTGCAAACGTACACGTTTTTGGCGGAAAACGCGTTTTCCGGCGAAAACGCACACCACGGCTCTTTCTGAGAAAAAGCAAGCACGGAGGACGAGAATCGCTTTTGCCCTGCGTAGCGTTCCGGGCAGCGGGTAGAACCAGGCAGCGAATTCCCGGCTAGCAGCTTCCCTGTGGCGGGGAAGTGCAAACGTACACGTTTTCGGCCGAAAACGCGTTTTCCGGCGAAAACGCACACCACGGCTCTTTCTGAGAAAAAGCAAGCACGGAGGACGAGAATCGCTTTTGCCCTGCGTAGCGTTCCGGGCAGCGGGTAGAACCAGGCAGAGAATTCCCGGCTAGCAGCTTCCCTGTGGCGGGGAAGTGCAAACGTACACGTTTTCGGCCGAAAACGCGTTTTCCGGCGAAAACGCACACCACGGCTCTTTCTGAGAAAAAGCAAGCACGGAGGACGAGAATCGCTTTTGCCCTGCGTAGCGTTCCGGGCAGCGGGTAGAACCAGGCAGAGAATTCCCGGCTAGCAGCTTCCCTGTGGCCGGGAAGTGCAAACGTACACGTTTTCGGCCGAAAACGCGTTTTCCGGCGAAAATGCACACCACGGCTCTTTCTGAGAAAAAGCAAGCACGGAGGACGAGAATCGCTTTTGCCCTGCATAGCGTTCCGGGCAGCGGGTAGAACCAGGCAGAGAATTGCCGTCTAGCAGCTTCCCTGTGGCCGGGAAGAGCAAACGTACACGTTTTCGGCCGGAAACACGTTTTCCGGCGAAAACGCACACCACGGCTCTTTCTGAGAAAAAGCAAGCACGGAGGACGAGAATCGCTTTTGCCCTGCGTAGCGTTCCGGGCAGCGGGTAGAACCAGGCAGAGAATTCCCGGCTAGCAGCTTCCCTGTGGCCGAGAAGTGCAAACGTACACGTTTTCGGCCGAAAACGCGTTTTCCGGCGAAAACGCACACCACGGCTCTTTCTGAGAAAAAGCAAGCACGGAGGACGAGAATCGCTTTTGCCCTGCGTAGCGTTCCGGGCAGCGGGTAGAAGCAGGCAGAGAATTCCCGGCTAGCAGCTTCCCTGTGGCGGGGAAGTGCAAACGTACACGTTTTCGGCCGAAAACGCGTTTTCCGGCGAAAACGCACACCACGGCTCTTTCTGAGAAAAAGCAAGCACGGAGTACGAGAATCGCTTTTGCCCTGCATAGTGTTCCGGGCAGCGGGTAGAACCAGGCAGAGAATTCCCGGCTAGCAGCTTCCCTGTGGCGGGGAAGTGCAAACGTACACGTTTTCGGACGAAAACGCGTTTTACGGCGAAAACGCACACCACGGCTCTTTCTGAGAAAAAGCAAACACGGAGGACGAGAATCGCTTTTGCCCTGCGTAGCGTTCCGGGCAGCGGGTAGAACCAGGCAGAGAATTCCCGGCTAGCAGCTTCCCTGTGGCCGAGAAGTGCAAACGTATACGTTTTCGGCCGAAAACGCGTTTTCCGGCGAAAACGCACACCACGGCTCTTTCTGAGAAAAAGCAAGCACGGAGGACGAGAATCGCTTTTGCCCTGCGTAGCGTTCCGGGCAGCGGGTAGAAGCAGGCAGAGAATTCCTGGCTAGCAGCTTCCCTGTGGCCGGGAAGTGCAAACGTACACGTTTTCGGCCGAAAACGCGTTTTGCGGCGAAAACGCACACCACGGCTCTTTCTGAGAAAAAGCAAGCACGGAGGACGAGAATCGCTTTTGCCCTGCGTAGCGTTCCGGGCAGCGGGTAGAACCAGGCAGAGAATTCCCGGCTAGCAGCTTCCCTGTGGCGGGGAAGTGCAAACGTACACGTTTTCGGCCGAAAACGCTTTTTCCGGCGAAAACGCACACCACGGCTCTTTCTGAGAAAAAGCAAGCACGGAGGACGAGAATCGCTTTTGCCCTGCGTAGTGTTCCGGGTAGCGGGTAGAACCAGGCAGAGAATTCCCGGCTAGCAGCTCCCCTGTGGCCGGGAAGTGGAAACGTACACGTTTTCGGCCGAAAAAGCTTTTTGCGGCGAAAACGCACACCACGGCTCTTTCTGAGAAAAAGCAAGCACGGAGGACAAGAGTCGCTTTTGCCCTGCGTAGCGTTCCGGGCAGCGGGTAGAACCAGGCAGCGAATTCCCGTCTAGCAGCTTCCCTGTGGCCGGGAAGTGCAAACGTACACGTTTTCGCCGAAAACGCGTTTTACGGCGAAAACGCACACCACGGCTCTTTCTGAGAAAAAGCAAGCACGGAGGACGAGAATCGCTTTTGCCCTGCGTAGCGTTCCGGGCAGCGGGTAGAACCAGGCAGAGAATTCCCGGCTAGCAGCTTCCCTGTGGCGGGGAAGTGCAAACGTACAGGTTTTCGGCCGAAAACGCGTTTTGCGGCGAAAACGCACACCACGGCTCTTTCTGAGAAAAAGCAAGCACGGAGGACGAGAATCGCTTTTGCCCTGCGTAGCGTTCCGGGCAGCGGGTAGAACCAGGCAGAGAATTCCCGGCTAGCAGCTTCCCTGTGGCCGGGAAGTGCAAACGTACACGTTTTCAGCCGAAAACGCGTTTTCCGGCGAAAACGCACACCACGGCTCTTTCTGAGATAAAGCAAGCACGGAGGACGAGAATCGCTTTTGCCCTGCGTAGCGTTCCGGGCAGCGGGTAGAACCAGGCAGAGAATTCCCGGCTAGCAGCTTCCCTGTGGCCGGGAAGTGCAAACGTACACGTTTTCGGCCGAAAACGCGTTTACTGGCAAAAACGCACACCACGGCTCTTTCTGAGAAAAAGCAAGCACGGAGGACGAGAATCGCTTTTGCCCTGCGTAGCGTTCCGGGCAGCGGGTAGAACCAGGCAGAGAATTCCCGTCTAGCAGCTTCCCTGTGGCCGGGAAGAGCAAACGTACACGTTTTCGGCCGAAAACGCGTTCTCCGGCGAAAACGCACACCACGGCTCTTTCTGAGAAAAAGCAAGCACGGAGGACGAGAATCGCTTTTGCCCTGCGTAGCGTTCCGGGCAGCGGGTAGAACCAGGCAGAGAATTCCCGTCTAGCAGCTTCCCTGTGGCCGGGAAGTGCAAACGTACACGTTTTTGGCCGAAAACGCGTTTTCCGGCGAAAACGCACACCACGGGTCTTTCTGAGAAAAAGCAAGCACGGAGGACGAGAATCGCTTTTGCCCTGCGTAGCGTTCCGGGCAGCGGGTAGAACCAGGCAGAGAATTCCCGGCTAGCAGCTTCCCTGTGGCCGGGAAGTGCAAACGTACACGTTTTCGGCCGAAAACGCGTTTTGCGGCGATAACGCACACCACGGCTCTTTCTGAGAAAAAGCAAGCACGGAGGACGAGAATCGCTTTTGCCCTGCGTAGCGTTCCGGGCAGCGGGTAGAACCAGGCAGCGAATTCCCTGCTAGCAGCTTCCCTGTGGCGGGGAAGTGCAAACATACACGTTTTCGCCGAAAACATGTTTTCCGGCGAAAACGCACACCACGGCTCTTTCTGAGAAAAAGCAAGCACGGAGGACGAGAATCGCTTTTGCCCTGCGTAGCGTTCCTGGCAGCGGGTAGAACCAGGCAGCGAATTCCCGGCTAGCAGCTTCCCTGTGGCGGGGAAGTGCAAACGTACACGTTTTCCGCCGAAAACGCGTTTTCCGGCGAAAACGCACACCACGGCTCTTTCTGAGAAAAAGCAAGCACGGAGGACGAGAATCGCTTTTGCCCTGCGTAGCGTTCCGGGCAGCGGGTAGAACCAGGCAGAGAATTCCCGGCTAGCAGCTTCCCTGTGGCCGGGAAGTGCAAACGTACACGTTTTCGGCCGAAAACGCATTTTCCGGCGAAAACGCACACCACGGCTCTTTCTGAGATAAAGCAAGCACGGAGGACGAGAATCGCTTTTGCCCTGCGTAGCGTTCCGGGCAGCGGGTAGAACCAGGCAGAGAATTCCCGTCTAGCAGCTTCCCTGTGGCCGGGAAGAGCAAACGTACACGTTTTCGGCCGGAAACGCGTTTTCCGGCGAAAACGCACACCACGGCTCTTTCTGAGAAAAAGCAAGCACGGAGGACGAGAATCGCTTTTGCCCTGCGTAGCGTTCCGGGCAGCGGGTAGAACCAGGCAGAGATTTCCCGGCTAGCAGCTTCCCTGTGGCCGGGAAGTGCAAACGTACACGTTTTCGGCCGGAAACGCGTTTTCCGGCGAAAAAGCACACCACGGCTCTTTCTGAGAAAAAGCAAGCACGGAGGACGAGAATCGCTTTTGCCCTGCGTAGCGTTCCGGGCAGCGGGTAGAACCAGGCAGAGAATTCCCGTCTAGCAGCTTCCCTGTGGCCGGGAAGTGCAAACGTACACGTTTTCGGCCGAAAACACGTTTTGCGGCGAAAACGCACACCACGGCTCTTTCTGAGAAAAAGCAAGCACGGAGGACGAGAATCGCTTTTGCCCTGCGTAGCGTTCCGGGCAGCGGGTAGAACCAGGCAGCGAATTCCCGGCTAGCAGCTTCCCTGTGGCGGGGAAGTGCAAACATACACGTTTTCGGCCGAAAACGCGTTTTCCGGCGAAAACGCACACCACGGCTCTTTCTGAGAAAAAGCAAGCACGGAGGACGAGAATCGCTTTTGCCCTGCGTAGCGTTCCGGGCAGCGGGTAGAACCAGGCAGCGAATTCCCGGCTAGCAGCTTCCCTGTGGCGGGGAAGTGCAAACGTACACGTTTTCGGCCGGAAACGCGTTTTCCGGCGAAAACGCACACCACGGCTCTTTCTGAGAAAAAACAAGCACGGAGGACGAGAATCGCTTTTGCCCTGCGTAGCGTTCCGGGCAGCGGGTAGAACCAGGCAGAGAATTCCCGGCTAGCAGCTTCCCTGTGGCCGGGAAGTGCAAACGTACACGTTTTCGGCCGAAAACGCGTTTTCCCGCGAAAACTCACACCACGGCTCTTTCTGAGAAAAAGCAAGCACGGAGGAGGAGAATCGCTTTTGCCCTGCGTAGCGTTCCGGGCAGCGGGTAGAACCAGGCAGAGAATTAACGGCTAGCAGCTTCCTTGTGGCCGGGAAGTGCAAACGTACACGTTTTCGCCGAAAACACGTTTTCCGGCGAAAACGCACACCACGGCTCTTTCTGAGAAAAAGCAAGCACGGAGGAATAGAATCGCTTTTGCCCTGCGTAGCGTTCCGGGCAGCGGGTAGAAGCAGGCAGAGAATTCCCGTCTAGCAGCTTCCCTGTGACCGGGAAGTGCAAACGTACACATTTTCGGCCGAAAACGCGTTTTCCAGCGAAAACGCACACCACGGCTCTTTCTGAGAAAAAGCAAGCACGGAGGACGAGAATCGCTTTTGCCCTGCGTAGCGTTCCGGGCAGCGGGTAGAACCAGGCAGAGAATTCCCGGCTAGCAGCTTCCCTGTGGCCGGGAAGTGCAAACGTACACGTTTTCGGCCGAAAACGCGTTTTCCGGCGAAAAAGCACACCACGGCTCTTTCTGATAAAAGCAAGCACGGAGGACGAGAATCGCTTTTGCCCTGCGTAGCGTTCTGAGCAGCGGGTAGAAATAGGCAGCGAATTGCTGGCTAGCAGCTTCCCTGTGGCCGGGAAGTGCAAACGTACACGTTTTCGGCCGAACACGCGTTTTCCGGCGAAAAAGCACACCATGGCTCTTTCTGAGAAAAAGCAAGCACGGAGGACGAGAATCGCTTTTGCCCTGCGTAGCGTTCCTGGCAGCGGGTAGAACCAGGCAGAGAATTCCCGGCTAGCAGCTTCCCTGTGGCCGGGAAGTGCAAACGTACACGTTTTCGGCCGAAAACGCGTTTTCCGGCGAAAACGCATACCACGGCTCTTTCTGAGAAAAAGCAAGCACGGAGGACGAGAATCGCTTTTGCCCTGCGTAGCGTTCCGGGCAGCGGGTAGAACCAGGCAGAGAATTCTAGTCTAGCAGCTTCCCTGTGGCGGGGAAGTGCAAACGTACACGTTTTCGGCCGAAAACGCGTTTTCCGGCGAAAACGCACACCACGGCTCTTTCTGAGAAAAAGCAAGCACGGAGGACGAGAATCGCTTTTGCCCTGCGTAGCGTTCCGGGCAGCGGGTAGAACCAGGCAGAGAATTCCCGGCTAGCAGCTTCCCTGTGGCCGGGAAGTGCAAACGTACACGTTTTCGGCCGAAAACGCGTTTTCCGGCGAAAACGCACACCACGGCTCTTTCTGAGAAAAAGCAAGCACGGAGGACGAGAATCGCTTTTGCCCTGCGTAGCGTTCCGGGCAGCGGGTAGAACCAGGCAGAGAATTCCCGGCTAGCAGCTTCCCTGTGGCGGGGAAGTGCAAACGTACACGTTTTCGCCGAAAACACGTTTTCCGGCGAAAACGCACAGCACGGCTCTTTCTGAGAAAAAGCAAGCACGGAGGACTAGAATCGCTTTTGCCCTGCGTAGCGTTCCAGGCAGCGGGTAGAACCAGGCAGAGAATTCCCGGCTAGCAGCTTCCCTGTGGCCGGGAAGTGCAAACGTACACGTTTTCCGCCGAAAACGCGTTTTCCGGCGAAAACGCACACCACGGCTCTTTCTGAGAAAAAGCAAGCACGGAGGACGAGAATCGCTTTTGCCCTGCGTAGCGTTCCTGGCAGCGGGTAGAACCAGGCAGAGAATTCCCGGCTAGCAGCTTCCCTGTGGCGGGGAAGTGCAAACGTACACGTTTTCGGCCGAAAACGCGTTTTGCGGCGAAAACGCACACCACGGCTCTTTCTGAGAAAAAGCAAGCACGGAGGACGAGAATCGCTTTTGCCCTGCGTAGCGTTCTGAGCAGCGGGTAGAAATAGGCAGCGAATTCCCGGCTAGCAGCTTCCCTGTGGCGGGGAAGTGCAAACGTACACGTTTTCGGCCGAAAACTCGTTTTGCGGCGAAAACGCACACCACGGCTCTTTCTGAGAAAAAGCAAGCACGGAGGACGAGAATCGCTTTTGCCCTGCGTAGCGTTCCTGGCAGCGGGTAGAACCAGGCAGAGAATTCCCGGCTAGCAGCTTCCCTGTGGCCGGGAAGTGCAAACGTACACGTTTTCCTCCGAAAACGCGTTTTCCGGCGAAAACGCACACCACGGCTCTTTCTGAGAAAAAGCAAGCACGGAGGACGAGAATCGCTTTTGCCCTGCGTAGCGTTCCGGGCAGCGGGTAGAACCAGGCAGAGAATTCCCGGCTAGCAGCTTCCCTGTGGCCGGGAAGTGCAAACGTACACGTTTTCGGCCGAAAACGCGTTTTCCGGCGAAAAAGCACACCACGGCTCTTTCTGATAAAAGCAAGCACGGAGGACGAGAATCGCTTTTGCCCTGCGTAGCGTTCTGAGCAGCGGGTAGAAATAGGCAGCGAATTGCTGGCTAGCAGCTTCCCTGTGGCCGGGAAGTGCAAACGTACACGTTTTCGGCCGAACACGCGTTTTCCGGCGAAAAAGCACACCATGGCTCTTTCTGAGAAAAAGCAAGCACGGAGGACGAGAATCGCTTTTGCCCTGCGTAGCGTTCCTGGCAGCGGGTAGAACCAGGCAGAGAATTCCCGGCTAGCAGCTTCCCTGTGGCCGGGAAGTGCAAACGTACACGTTTTCGGCCGAAAACGCGTTTTCCGGCGAAAACGCATACCACGGCTCTTTCTGAGAAAAAGCAAGCACGGAGGACGAGAATCGCTTTTGCCCTGCGTAGCGTTCCGGGCAGCGGGTAGAACCAGGCAGAGAATTCTAGTCTAGCAGCTTCCCTGTGGCGGGGAAGTGCAAACGTACACGTTTTCGGCCGAAAACGCGTTTTCCGGCGAAAACGCACACCACGGCTCTTTCTGAGAAAAAGCAAGCACGGAGGACGAGAATCGCTTTTGCCCTGCGTAGCGTTCCGGGCAGCGGGTAGAACCAGGCAGAGAATTCCCGGCTAGCAGCTTCCCTGTGGCCGGGAAGTGCAAACGTACACGTTTTCGGCCGAAAACGCGTTTTCCGGCGAAAACGCACACCACGGCTCTTTCTGAGAAAAAGCAAGCACGGAGGACGAGAATCGCTTTTGCCCTGCGTAGCGTTCCGGGCAGCGGGTAGAACCAGGCAGAGAATTCTAGTCTAGCAGCTTCCCTGTGGCGGGGAAGTGCAAACGTACACGTTTTCGCCGAAAACACGTTTTCCGGCGAAAACGCACAGCACGGCTCTTTCTGAGAAAAAGCAAGCACGGGGGACTAGAATCGCTTTTGCCCTGCGTAGCGTTCCAGGCAGCGGGTAGAACCAGGCAGAGAATTCCCGGCTAGCAGCTTCCCTGTGGCCGGGAAGTGCAAACGTACACGTTTTCCGCCGAAAACGCGTTTTCCGGCGAAAACGCACACCACGGCTCTTTCTGAGAAAAAGCAAGCACGGAGGACGAGAATCGCTTTTGCCCTGCGTAGCGTTCCTGGCAGCGGGTAGAACCAGGCAGAGAATTCCCGGCTAGCAGCTTCCCTGTGGCGGGGAAGTGCAAACGTACACGTTTTCGGCCGAAAACGCGTTTTGCGGCGAAAACGCACACCACGGCTCTTTCTGAGAAAAAGCAAGCACGGAGGACGAGAATCGCTTTTGCCCTGCGTAGCGTTCTGAGCAGCGGGTAGAAATAGGCAGCGAATTCCCGGCTAGCAGCTTCCCTGTGGCGGGGAAGTGCAAACGTACACGTTTTCGGCCGAAAACTCGTTTTGCGGCGAAAACGCACACCACGGCTCTTTCTGAGAAAAAGCAAGCACGGAGGACGAGAATCGCTTTTGCCCTGCGTAGCGTTCCTGGCAGCGGGTAGAACCAGGCAGAGAATTCCCGGCTAGCAGCTTCCCTGTGGCCGGGAAGTGCAAACGTACACGTTTTCCTCCGAAAACGCGTTTTCCGGCGAAAACGCACACCACGGCTCTTTCTGAGAAAAAGCAAGCACGGAGGACGAGAATCGCTTTTGCCCTGCGTAGCGTTCCTGGCAGCGGGTAGAACCAGGCAGAGAATTCCCGGCTAGCAGCTTCCCTGTGGCCGGGAAGTGCAAACGTACACGTTTTCGGCCGAAAACGCGTTTTCCGGCGAAAACGCACACCACGGCTCTTTCTGAGAAAAAGCAAGCACGGAGGACGAGAATCGCTTTTGCCCTGCGTAGCGTTCTGAGCAGCGGGTAGAAATAGGCAGCGAATTCCCGGCTAGCAGCTTCCCTGTGGCCGGGAAGTGCAAACGTACACGTTTTCCGCCGAAAACGCGTTTTCCGGCGAAAACGCACACCACGGCTCTTTCTGAGAAAAAGCAAGCACGGAGGACGAGAATCGCTTTTGCCCTGCGTAGCGTTCTGAGCAGCGGGTAGAACCAGGCAGAGAATTCCCGGCTAGCAGCTTCCCTGTGGCCGGGAAGTGCAAACGTACACGTTTTCGGCCGGAAACGCGTTTTCCGGCGAAAACGCACACCACGGCTCTTTCTGAGAAAAAGCAAGCACGGAGGACGAGAATCGCTTTTGCCCTGCGTAGCGTTCCGGGCAGCGGGTAGAACCAGGCAGAGAATTCCCGTCTAGCAGCTTCCCTGTGGCCGGGAAGTGCAAACGTACACGTTTTCGGCCGAAAACGCGTTTTCCGGCGAAAACGCACACCACGGCTCTTTCTGAGAAAAAGCAAGCACGGAGGACGAGAATCGCTTTTGCCCTGCGTAGCGTTCCGGGCAGCGGGTAGAACCAGGCAGAGAATTCCCGGCTAGCAGCTTCCCTGTGGCCGGGAAGTGCAAACGTACACGTTTTCGCCGAAAACGCGTTTTCCGGCGAAAACGCACAACACGGCTCTTTCTGAGAAAAAGCAAGCACGGAGGACGAGAATCGCTTTTGCCCTGCGTAGCGTTCCGGGCAGCGGGTAGAACCAGGCAGAGAATTCCCGGCTAGCAGCTTCCCTGTGGCCGGGAAGTGCAAACGTACACGTTTTCGGCCGAAA